>NC_059093.1:22555300-22855300 GCF_020497125.1 Mauremys mutica
AGCAGTAGTACCTTTGTAGAGTCAGTTTGCTCTCAATGATTTAATGTGTGGTATGAAGGTAGTAATCAGTAGGAGAAAATTAACTTCATGAGTCTGCTCTGTGCACTGAGCCCTAATAAAACTTTGGATCCCAACACCCTGAACAGCTCAAGGTCCCACCTTCCCTATTGACAACTATCTTGGAATATGGTTCTTAACTTAGTGATTCGGACCCATCTCTCAACTAACACAACATTTCTTTGGTTTTAGGTGCCTTGGCTGGACCAGTTGTTGATTCACATGTAACAGCAGTTTGGGGGAAGAATGTCACCCTGAAATGCATAAATGAAATAAGTGGAACAATAACACAAATCTCATGGGAGAAGATACATGGTAAAAATAAGCAGACCATTGCTGTTTATCATCCTGAATGTGGGTTTGCTGCTCAAGGACAATACCAAGGAAGAGTGTCACTTAAGAACTACTCACTTACTGATGCAGCCATCACCCTACACAATATAAGCTTCTCTGATTCAGGAGAATATGTATGCAAAGCAGTTACATTCCCGCTAGGAAATGTTGAGTCATCAACAACTGTAACTGTATTGGGTATGTTTGCTTCTTAATTTTATATTTGATTATTTTACCCCCCCCCCCCAACCTCCACAAAAAGCTAAATAAACATCATAGGACTTGGCTCCATGGAGACATCGTGTGTGGCAAGCTGGGGTCTGAATCTACAGCGCAGTATCTTGCCACATAATGATTTCTCGTGTTTACCTTCTGCTGTGTACTGAAAGTTCAGGAGTGGGGTTTGACAGATGGTTCAAATATTGTTAGCGGGCTCCAGCTTCGTAGGGGAGTGATCGAGTTTCTCAATGCTGTGACTTACAGAAGTATACAACTTATTCTTCTGACTCAAGTTTACTTTAACAATCCTCTTGGCTGACTTAGAAGACAACACAGAGCAGGTGTTGTAATGCAGTATTAGTTGGTTTGTGACTTTTTTTTTGTCATTGTGGCCACATCCATGAGAGGACTACAAGCCTTTTGATTGAAAGTCATTTAAGTGCAAGAAGGAGAAAATAGACATTGAGTGATGGAGTTAATATACTGGGCAGTGCTTGCTGAGTGAAGAGATTTTTTATTGGGTCACAATAGGCTGAGATGAAAGTGTTGCTATTTCAAATGTTTGACAAATATGTGCTAAAATAGTGAAGTTAATTAAAAATAAACGTTCACATTCTTGTATGTTTAAAATAAACTGCACGTGAATGGGAAAAATTTCAAGCATTTTTATTTAGAAGCTTTCTTCTCACATTTTAGAAACAATTCAACTAAAGGCAAAAAACAACAAAGCTTGTTCTGAAATTTTGAATAAATAATGTAGCTGTTGACTTAAATGGAAAAGGACTCTGTTCAGAATGTTTCAGGTGTATTGAGCTGATGAGATACTAAATGACTATAGAAAGGCTGTTGATGGTGAAATAAGTAAATTGCTACGTACTGTTTTAAAAAGAAATGTAATGGCTCATTAAAAGATTAGGGAGGGTAGTCCAGCAAATAAGAAGTAATTCATTTTTTCCAAAAAATTGGGTATTTAAGATGATTGAAGTAAAAACTTAACTGGGGCCTTATCTTACTAATCCATATTCTTATGTTTTCTCTTTGATATTAATGCCATTAACAGTGGTTAACATGAGTTTAGTTTCTTTTGTGCCGTACTTAACATGGAACACTTTACTCATTCAGCCTTTTAAATTAATTATTTAAGCAAGAAAAATAACAGGAACTAGAAACAAGTTGCTTCAAATCCAAGTTGTAGAAAGTAGGAGCCTACAAAGAAAATAATAGTCCATATTTCACAGAAGCAATTCTAGGACTTACTGTGCTAGAGTAATTGGGAGACAAATATCAACTCAAAAAAAATTCATTCTGGTTACAGTCAATGCCACACCAAACATGTCCCTGTGTATTAAAACTAACATTATTGCTTAAAATGTTTAATGGTGATATATTATTCAGCTACTTTCAGGAATTTCTCCATCAAATCTTTTTATTTTGCTTAAGTACAACTGGTCTTTTTTACAAAAAAGACATTACAGCCAAGAGCAAAATTACTTACAGAATGGAAACAATGCATCATTTCACCTCCTATTGGTGAGGGTTTGTCTACACTTTTTTTTCTTCCATGCCTGTATCTCTAGTCATTAGTGAGTAATATGAAGAACAATACACATTTTGAGTTTAGACCTGACACATGCTATGTTTTGAGATTAACCTGTAGTCAAAGGGGAAGGTTTTTGAGAGGTATGAACTTGGGAACCTTTGAGTTGAGCAGTAAAGTGAGATGTCCTTAAATATTGGTGGAGTTAAAGTATGACCATGTGTTGTCAGACAAAGGAATCTTCTCCAAAGTCCTGGCTTAAATCAGGGATCCTACTTCAGTTTCCAAACAGGCTGTGATAAGTGCTTGACTCTCTGAAGTGCTAATTTGTTTATCTGCTGCTCTTAACCTGGGAAAGTGTTAAAATGAGTTATCAATATTTACCATCCGTTCATCAGTTAGGCAGTGTCTGATCAAGTTTTGATGTATTACTGAGCTCTGTTCCTTCCTCCCCTTGTCTGGGTGGACTGCAGAATAGTCTGTTACTGTCTTAAGCCTTAACATATAGTGCTTTATTGCTATTATTTGTTAGGTGAGTTGGTTAAATTGCACTGTAAGCCCCTCTCTCAGGAATTAGGCGTTTAAGTCTCTCCCATGCTTTCTTTTCTTCCTCAGGTTTCCTGTAGGTTTCATCTTGAGCAGGATGGTTCCTAGCTTCAATTTTGATACTTTTCTCGAGGAAACCTCTGCTTCCAGAGTGTTTTGTCTACTTGAAATGTTAATTGCCTCAATTGATCTGGATTTTACCAAATCATTGAGTTTTGACTTGAGCTGTTTAGTCCTGTTAAGAAAAAAGATGTTACAAATTTAGTAGTATTCAATGTATCAGAAAGCTTAAAGCTGTAAAAACTGTAAGGGATTTTAGAAAATAAGTGATAAATATAAAAGGAATGCTTTTGTCTTGTAAAAAAGGTATATATGGCCTTAATTTGATCTCAGTGAACAATACATTCCATGTATCAGAGGAGTAGCCGTGTTAGTCTGGATCTGTAAAAGCAGCAAAGAGTCCTGTGGCACCTTATAGACTAACAGACGTATTGGAGCATGGACTTTCGTGGGTGAATACCCACTTCGTCAGATGCATGTAGTGGAAATTTCCAGGGGCAGGTATATATATGCAAGCAAGAAGCAGGCTAGAGATAATGAGGTTAGTTCAATCAGGGAGGGTGAGGCCCTCTTCTAGCAGTTGAGGTGTGAACACCAAGGGAGGAGAAACTGCTTTTGTAGTTGGCAAGCCATTCACAGTCTTTGTTTAATACTGAGCTGATGGTGTCAAATTTGCAGATGAACTGGAGTTCAGCCGTTTCTTTCTGAAGTCTGGTCCTGAAGTTTTTTTGCTGCAGGATGGCTACCTTTAAATCTGCTATTGTGTGTCCAGCGAGGTTGAAGTGTTCTCCTACAGGTTTTTGTATATTGCCAGTCCTAATATCTGATTTGTTTCCATTTATCCTTTTCCGTAGGGACTGTCCAGTTTGGCCGATGTACATAGCAGAGGGGCATTGCTGGCATATGATGGCGTATATTACATTGGTGGACGTGCAGGTGAATGAACCGGTGATGGTGTGGCTGATCTGGTTCGGTCCTGTGATGGTGTCGCTGGTGTAGATATGTGGGCAGAGTTGGCATCGAGGTTTGTTGCATGGATTGGTACGCCATCATATGCCAGCAATGCAGGTCCTTCCCACAAATAAGCCAACCTACTCTGGTACGAGGCTTGAACTTGGTCCTTAACATCTTCATGGAACCTTCATTTGTGCCTCTAGCTACATTAGTTGTTTTCTATTCCTTTTACCTATTAAAATGGCATCACTTCTGCACCTGGGCCCGATCGTTAGGGGCATTAATATTGGAGCCCCTTTACATTATTAAGGAAAAAGTTTCATTACAGCCTCATCTCAAACTTCTACCTAAACCATACTTCCATTTCTGCACTAACCAGGCCATAAACCTTCCTCTGTATGTGCGGTTCCCCCTCCCCCATCCGTTTCCCAGCCACACCAGTCCAGGGCAGAATCTGCATTCCATACTCGGAATGTTGGAAGGGTGTTAGCTTTGTATCTGGACAGAGCCAGACCATTTTGGAAACTCTGTTTCTTTTGTGGCTCGATCAGAAGAATATACACTTTCCACCCAAAAGACTTCAAAATGCGTTTCTGGAGATATTCTGAGTTGTTATAAGCTCACTAATATTCTGTCCCTTTCTAGAGTAATTGCCCACTCAACTAGATCTCACTCCACTTCTGTGGCACTGTTGAAAAGTGTACCAGTCACTGAAATTTGCAAAGTCGCAACTTGGTCATCAGTACAGTTTTTCCAAACAATATGTCTCGGTACAGGCTTCCAGGTCAGATACTGCCATTGCCAGTGCTGTTTTGTCAGCAGTCTTAAATCTGACTCCAAAGCTGCTCCCTCCTATGGATGCTGCTTGGCAGTTGCTTGAAGTGGAGCACCCATCAGGTCACTAATTGAGAAAGGAAATGTGGTTTAATTTTACAGGAACTGAAGTTCTTAGAGACGTCTTGATAGGTGCTCTACTGTTTGCCCTTTTCCCCCCTCTGCTTTGCAGTCTGTCTTTTGGTGACAGCGAAGGAACTGAGGGCTATTTGCCTGCACTGCTTCCTGTATATTTAAGACGGGACATGAGGTAGTCTGGAGCCACCTGCGTGTGCTGAACAGGCACTGCTCCCGAAAATGTCAAAGATGTATCTGAAGTGGAGTGCATGTAGGGGGATTCACCTGGAGGAACTCGAGTTACTATACAAAGTTGCTAACCTCTGAATCAACAAGTGGCATTATTTAGACCGTAGACTACACTTGGATTAAGTAAGAATTCTACGTTCAGTCAAGAATTGGTGGATGACTAACTGTATTCACCGGGCGGATGCATAGTTGAACCTTATTTATAAATAACTTAAAGTCAATTTGTATATTTTAATACTAACTACTGTAAGAATTATTTTCTTTTAAATATAAACTGCAGTAGAGATGCTCTGGACACCTGAGTTCACAAAATGTTGGGCAGTTGGATATTCCCTGTTAGTACCTTGCAGCATGTGAGGGAAATCAATCTCTTATTTGTAACTGGCTTGACATTCATAAGTAGACTAAATTTCCTTGCACTTAAATCCTCAGAGGCTTCCCTTAATGTATATAAGTTCAACCTCCTGGACGTCATTGATTCTTGGGCATCTGTCAGATCTTTCCTGATGTTGAGTTTTTGCATGTTGATTATCTTGATAGCTATATTTAAAAAAAGAGAAAAATGAAGAGAAGTGAAAAGAATGTTTTGTGGCCAGAGCGTAATGCTGCAAGTCACACTGTTAACTACCAAAGAAAGGCTGAAGGACATAATGGGGTCCGATTTGTTTAATAGTTTGTGAAGCAAGAATCTTTAGTACTACTTTCTCTTTAACCACAAACAAACAAAACCTAAACAAACTAACCCCCCCCCAAAAAATCCATCGTGGTATCTATGAAACTAGTTAGGTGATAGCACTTGAAGTAAACAACAAAGAAGTTTTGGGTTCTAACCACACTGGAGATGTGTAGTTGTAAATAAGTGCATCATACATTTCTATGATATTTATAAAAAAACCTGAATACATGTAACTTAAACTACAGAATTGCTTAAGTAAATGTGTAAAATATAGTGTTTCTTCCTGGTTAGTTAAACCAATCCCACCAAATGTAGCCTAAAGGCTATATTTAGTTGCACTTCACATGTTTTAATGGTTACCAACGAATGAGCATCAACCTTACCTTAGAGGGGGAAATAAAGTACAGATACAAAGCAAGATTAAAATAAATGATTTAAAACAAGATTTCTTGCTTGCTGATTAAAATCTGACTTCTATCACTTTGATTTTAAATCAGTCCATCCTGGCAACGTGCAGCACAGGGATGTCAGAGCTGTCAGTTGTCCAGATTACTTTTAAGTATCCATTGTGTCATCAACTTTATCTGCTGGTTAACAAATCTGCCTTGAAAATGAGTTAGTCGCTGTAAGCTATTGGGGATAAAATGCACATACAGGAATTGAAGTGAGGTTAATGAATTTTTTCAGTCTTGACTGAAAACGTACTTATTTTTTTTATTTCAATAGTTGAACCCATTGTGAGCCTAACAAAGGGACCAAACTCTTTAATAGATGGTGAAAATCAGACAGTAGCAGCCATTTGTACAGCAGCCACTGGAAAACCTGCTGCAGATATTGATTGGGAAGGAGGTCTTGGAGAAGTGGAATCCAGTTCTACTTTATTTCCAAATGAAACAGTGACAGTTGTCAGTCAGTACAAACTCATACCCACCAAATTTGCCAGAGGAAGATGCATAAGTTGTGTTGTGAGGCATCCGGCTTTGGAAAAGGAGCTGAGATATCCTTACGCATTGGACATACTATGTAAGTATACAACAAGTTAACTGTTGCTTTTATAGCTGCTGGTCTGTCCTATGACAACTAGGCCTTAGAGTACATTCCATCAGTAGATCTGCAAGCAGTGTACAAAGAAGGTCAGTATCATTGCCCCATCACACAGATGGGAGAAACAGAGCTAGGAAGAGGTGAAGTGAGTTGACCAAGGATTTGCAGCAGGCCACTGGCTGAGCTGGGAGTAGAACCCAGAGCTCCCAAGACCCAGTCAGTTGCCCTACTTGCTGAGACACATTGCCGCTTACCTTTTAATTAACTTGATTTAATTACCCATCCAGATTCCTCCTATGTTTCTTCATGGACCCTTATTTTTTAACAAATGTGACTAATACTCAGATGTTGAAGATGAAAATTCAGTTCCTCCTCGGAAGCGTTACAGGGGCTTGTTATAAGCAAAATCTGTTTTCCCATTCAACAAGCAGGGCTGCCCAGAGGGAGGGGTAAGTGGGGCAATTTGCCCTGGGCCCAGCAGGGACCCCAAGAGCCGCTCCGGGTTTTCGGCGGCACTTCGGTGGCGGGCCCTTCACTCGCGCCTGGTCTTCGGCAGCGGGTCCTTCAGTGCAGCGGAAGACTCGGAGCAAGTGAAGGACCCGCTGCTGAAGTGCTGCCAAAGCCTCGGAACGCCGCCCGGTGAGTACAAGTGCCGCAAGCGGCGGGAGCAGGGAGAGCCGCAATCGGCAGCACTTATGCTGCTCTACCACCGCCGCTTCATTCTTCGGTGGCAATTCAATGGTGCGTCCTTCCCTCCGAGAGGGACCCACCGCTGAATTGCCGCCGAAGACCCAGCCCTGCCCCAGGCCCCCTGAATCCTCTGGGCAGCCCTGTCGACAAGAATTGAGGTATTTAAAAATACTTGAAATGGTGGTTGCCATTTCTTTCACGCTTGGAATAATACAAGTCATGATATTCCCAAAGAACTTCAGTGATGAAAAATGTTATGGGGTAACTATTCTTAACCAGATCACTCACTACACTACTGAGAGTGTTAGAGATAGCGTGGATAATTTGAGAATCTCTCCACTTGGAAGTTCATTTTCTTTGTTTATATATATAATTTGTTAAACTTGACGTCCCTAAAAGAAACAAGTGACAGAAGATGATAAATTACCAAGCCCTCCTCATTATTTGACCCTAATAATAATCTTTATAATTTCATAACTGCACCTTTTATCTCAGCTGTAGAAATTTGCAGAGCTTTCATTGGTTAGTAGTGTTTGTGTCTTTATTGCAGCAAATAAGTTTCTTTGTATGACCAGATTGTTTTGGATTCTGCATCTTTACTATCGTTAGCATATCACAAGGAAAAAGTGTGGCACATGTACTTCTTCAATTTCAGTTCATTAACAAATACAGCAATAAAAGACCTCTTTCTAGCCCTTTGCTGGTGAACTTCTGGCTGCTTGAAAAACTCTGTCTTGATGGTCACAGATTAAAGCCCTAACAAATGTAGGGCTTGTTTACAATGCCTTGCAGTTTGGATTGTGGGAGAGTGAATATCACTGCTCACCAAGTGCTGAGCTGCAACTGCGCCATGTGGATACTGTCGGTGTGAACTAATCGGTTCTTAAAACAGGACTACATTAGTGTGAATTTAGGAATCTCTTCGTTCACACCCATGGCATCCACGCAGGGGAGTTGAAGTACAGCACTTGGCATGTAGTTCTTTTTACATTCCCATAGTCCAACCTGCAGTTTGAAGACATGGCCTTAGCATATCTCCCTAGATTGACCACTAATAATGCGGTGCTCTGATGGCCTACTGACTTTGACAAGAGTTGCCCCCAAAATAAATTCCAGTCAGTTTCTCCCCATTGAAGAGTAACTTGTAACTTGCCATAAAGAAGTTGAATTTCTTAAAACCTTACATTGTATGCTGTGTTGGTCATTTCAATGTGCTGTTACAAACTTCAGTCCAGGTAACCCAAAATGGATGCCTAAAGTTGGGCTTTCAAATATATGACCAGAATTTTCAAAAGTCCAGAACATATTGGGGTTCCTAAGGATTCAAAATGTGAGCTTTAGTCATCCATTTTCAAACACAAAATTTGAAGTAGTAATTACTACTACAGAAAAGCAGCTGAGTGGTAAAAATATTTTAAAGATACTTTCTCTGCTTACTGAACATCAGGCCCCTTGCTGTAATCTGCTCTATCAAAACATTAAATACCACCAGTTACTAGTTGGTGGCATAAACACACGACCAAAAGAGAATGTTCAGTACATTTAAACAACCGCTTCTTTTTATGGTTACCACTGGCAATCGATTTGGTGCATTCGGGATGGGAATGATGTTGAGACTCTAGTATAATTATTGATTTTTTGCCTTCAGTCATCTTGGGGAAATACCATAATAAATACACGTACGGTCTGAGAGTGCCATTGATAGTAAAATTGTTAACATGGAATCAGGAAACATTTGAAATGGTATTAAAAGACTAAAATTATGACCTATTCCAAGTAATACACAACCTCCTTTAACATAGCCTTACAGTATCCTATCAAGTAAACCCACTGTTAACAACTTGTAAGAATTGTAAAGAACATTTTTGAAAGACAAGTTTGTTAAAAGTTCATTGATTGAATAGAACATTTTTAGAACAAGCAGCAAAGAGTTCTGTGGCACCTTATAGACAAACAGATGTATTGGAGCATGAGCTAATACCCACTTTTGACAAAGTGGGTATTCACCCACGAAAGCTCCTTCTCCAGAACATCTGTTAGTCTGGATCTGTAAAAGCAGCAAAGAGTGCTGTGGCACCTTATAGACTAACATGGCTACCCCTCTGAATTTTAGAACAGTCTGTATTGGAGGATTGGCTGGTTTTAATGTCTGTGATTGAATTTGGAAAGAACTTTAGATTATGTTATGCATCTTTTCCTCAGTATTAGAAATGAAGAAACGTTAACACCTTCCAAAACAAATTATAAAAAGATACGGGGCTTCATACTCATGAGAACTTGCCTACTGTTTTTTAAAATTGTGTTGAGCATGAATAGAGAAGCAGTTCTGCTTGGTGCTTTGTTTCAACGTATACTAACAGTCTTCAACTGAATTCTGAATCTTTGCACTTGAACCGAGTAGAGTATTGTACCGGAGTGGTCATAAATAAGTATAAGAATAAGAAGCAAGTTGTGAGAACTGTTAATACTCCATCCAGGCCCTGTGTCCTGATACGCGAACAAGGAAGGACGTTATCATAAGGTGGTTTTTTTATGTGTAAATATAAAATGCAGATTAACTGAATATTAAGGCAGTCCTGTTGAGGAAGACTTCCAGTTTTTAAACTGCTACTCCCTACATGTCGTTTGCATTAGTGCACAGTCTGGAGAGAAAAAAGCTTCGTCCTTACATTATTGATGACAATAGCTGAAGAGAGACCGGCCTAATAGGAAATTGCCAGTCTCTATAACGTAACCTTTCTGGCCTAGCCCAGTAGCGACAACCAATACCCATAACATGCCTCAAACATAAATTAATAACACTAAACTATATAAGAGTTGGAAAGCTGTGGCTTCAGTGAGAAGAGAGAGAGAAAGATTTCAAGTCCTGCTCTCCTTTTCACCCTTTGTGCCACCTGCATTTGGAGGAAGTAGTTGAGCCTGCTGTCCTGGACTGAGCGCAACTATCCTACTTTGAATTCCGACCTCATATTACTTAAGTGTGCTCTACCTTTACTTTTTACTGTAGCAGACCCTTTCAACTGGTGTGTCAATTATATCTGCATGTTTACATTGTGTTGTAGAATACTGTGAATTTGCCCCAAGCATCCCAGTCGAAGCCTTCCAATAAGTGTGTATTTAAAACTGTCAGACATTTTCTAGAGCTGGGTTAGTGTGAGATTCTGTGGGCGAGGCTGCTGTACTGAGGGGTGGAAAGAAGTTGGGAAGATGGGATTCAGATTGGAGCCATTATGACTATTCATTGCTTTTTGAGTCCTTTGGGGGAAAAAAAATTAAACACAGAATACGCTAAAGTCACTTGTTGGTTTAACTAGTAGTATTAACATAGGCACAGTGCAGGTACCTACTACAGTATAAATCATTAGCCAGAAGTTACTCATGTCATATCTGCAATTCATCATTTACCACCGTGTAATATGAATTTTTTTGAATTCACAGAATTTGGTATATTTGAACTATTGAAGTTAGCACTGCATCATGCTAAAAATTGACATTGTTGACATAGACTATATAATTATCTCTGCTTGTTTCAGTTAACAAACTAAAAACTTATGGGGCCCACTGATTTGCTTTATGTTAAGCCTCCGATGCCAACTACCCATGTATACATGTAATTTACTAAGCTTTCCAGGTAGGACTACCATTGCTCGTTGGAGATTAAGCACTGCCATACTGTTTGTTAAATACAACATGTAGACATATCATTCTAAGCAATGCGTCTCCTTTTAAGTAATGTACTTTGAATATTGGAATGTGAAATGACTCATATTTTATAGATGCCCCTGAAGTTTTGGTAACTGGGTATGATGGAAACTGGCTCATTGGAAGAGAGCGTGTTCAGCTCCAGTGTAATGCTGACGCAAATCCACCGCCCACGGAATTTACATGGACCAGGTGAGTGTTCATGAAAACAAAAGATGAATTTTCCATTTAAATACATAATCAATATTTTAATAAAGGAGAGTTTTGAAGGGTGTTACTGGCTTACGACATAGTGGAAACAAGGCCCTTTGACTGCTACTAGCTTGTCTGCTTTCAGTACATGACTAATGCACATTCTGTGTATTAGGTATGACTGCTATTGAAATATGTCCCATACTGATGCATCAGATGTATGGATTGAGACATGTGGATGTTGTAAAGGAAAATATTGGCCTTATGTAATTGATGGCTCCTGAGGAGCAGTAGCAATTGGGGTGGGAAAGCACAAGTGAAGAATGATTGTTACTCTGAAGTCTGAGCAGTTACCAATGCTTTAGGATAAATCCACTTATTTTTATAAATGGAATAACTTCTTTGACAGGTGATTGTGATATTGAGTTTCTTGGGCTTAGTGTAAGACATTATAAGCACCTGTTGTCCAGCCTTCCTCCTCCGTGTGAGTTGAGGATGTGCATAAAGCAAAGACGCAAAAAACCTGGGATATTATTTGAATAAAATTATATAACATTGATATTACATTGAAAATTGGAATGGAAAACACTTGAAGTATCATTTCAATCATCAAGTTTACCATGCTCTAGTGAAGAGTAAGGCATTGTATCTACTTCCAAATAAGCTGCATGAGATGGCTCCCCTCATGACTCAAAACTTAAGTCAACCCGTGCTGAGGTCTGGTATCTCTGTATGGCTTCCTGTTGTGTGATAAAAGCAGTATTTCATGACTCCAATATGAATTGGATGCCTTTACTGAGAGTCCTGCTGCCTGCCCTCTGTAGTCTTGCATGTTAAGTACGTTCCCCTGGAGGGAGCCACCTCCAGAGCAAATATATGGCCCCAAAAGGTAACTTCCCTTTTACTTCAACTTCACTTGGTCCATCTGTCTGAAACCAAGAAAATAACTTGTGTGAGTGTTGAAGTGTATGTAGTGCACAGTAATAGTGCTATGAGAATCACTGACAATAATAGTGCTATAAGAAGCATTAAAGATCAGCTGTGGTACCACCTTGTAGCCTCAAGTTGCTTCCTGGATCAGTTAGAAGAAAAAAGACTAATAGTTTTAGCTTTGTCTTTGTCTACACTGGAACTTCGTTGGCAAAACTTTTGTCATTTAGCAGTGTTAAAAACAAACACACACACACACACACACACACACACACACACACACACACACTCCAAACAGCAGAAGTTTTACCGATGAAAAGCGCCAGTGTGAGCAGTGCTTTGTCGGCAGGAGTCGCTCATTGCACGACTTTTAGCAGCATGGCAGTAGCGGCAGAGGAATGTCACTAAAAGCTGTGTGGTGTAAACAAAGCTTTTTAAAATTGTATTTGAAATGCGGGGTTAATAATAATAAACATATATAACCAAAGTTTCTTGAATGGAACCTCCTAAATGCAAAACAAAATATGCTATCCAAGTATTACATTAAAAATTAAGAAACAAATAAAGTAGTCTCAATTGGATCACATTTGAACCAGTTGGATTAAAAAAAAAATCCCCTCCTATCCTCTCCAACATGTTATGGTGCAGGTTAAAAGTAATAAGGACAAATAACTAATCTGGTTTTACAAGATATGTTAACCTTCTCACTAAAGGGGCTTTCATAACACTTAAACACATTCCCAGATTTAGTTTCATTCCTCATGTGGTATAGACAAGTCTAACATGGTTTGTAAGAGCAGAGAACTTTAATTTCAAGAAATTGGAGATGAACTTGTATACAAATTTCTTGTAATAAACCCTTTGGCAGAAACTTAATCGTGATAAAAATGCCGACTTTAAAAAGTTGAGGTTGCAATTTATTGACAGGATACTGAGCTACAGTGCAGAGGGTCAGACCACTGTTATGCAAGGCTGGAGAGCTGGGTCACGTGTGGGGTATTTACTTGTACTTTTTTCTGAAAAATGAACAAAGTAGTGGCATTTGGGGAAGACAAAGGAAGAATCTAATCTGTACCTCTTTGTCCCAGAAAAAATTTCAGTTGAAGTTGCTTTCAGATCTGTTTTAAATTCTGAATAATGCTTTTGAAGAAATACAGAATTGAACTGGTGCAGAATAGCTGTATTTTTGCCTTTTGTCCACTGAATTTTAAGGTAAAGGGGCTAGGTTATATTTTCAGTATATTTTCAGTAATAGTAATAACACATGCTGAGCGAGCTTAATAACTTGGAAGTAGATGGACAAATCTGTACACAACAAGGTGTGACAAACACCTTCCCAATACCTTCTTTGTCCTCACCAGTGGACCTTCCTCCTGATGTCTGATAACACTTGTACTTCTCAGTCCTCCAGCAGTGTGCCTACTCACTCTCTGCTTCTTGCACACCTCTTGCTCCCAGTTCCACACACACTTCCTCTCCTCTGGCCTGACTGGAGTGAGCGCTTTTATAGCATCAGAGGGGCCTTAATTAAAATCAGGTGCTTAACAGCCTCACCTGACTCTTAGCAGGTTAATTGGAGTCAGGTGTTCTCATT
The DNA here is from genome assembly GCF_020497125.1 of Mauremys mutica. Taxonomy (NCBI): domain Eukaryota; kingdom Metazoa; phylum Chordata; order Testudines; family Geoemydidae; genus Mauremys; species Mauremys mutica. The sequence goes on from NC_059093.1 coordinate 22,568,975, forward strand.
AGCCTGGAGCAGCCCCTGCTCTGGTCACTCAGGGAACAGGAAACTGCTTACCCAGTGGCCAGTATATCTCCCTTCTACTACTCTGCTCTTCTCAACTGGCTGGGCCTGGGTCTATCACAGAGTTTAAGGAATCCTTGTTTGGCTTAGGAGATGACAAACGAGTGTGTATTGTGACAGTGTGTTGTGTTCACGCAATGAAATGACAATAAAAGTCCATGCATGTACAATGAAAAATAACTGAACATGCACAAATCTGTACTTGTTTAAGCCATTTGACTCCTATGCTGGGAAGACTTTGAGATTGGCAAGCAGGATAGCTATTAAGCTGCAGAAATAAAACATTTCTATAGTTGTCTACCAGTCACTGGCCTATAGTCAGCAAGATCTCACGTGGGAGAAAGTCTGAGGATGTTCGTTCACTGTACATGTTGAATTTTTAGGGTACTGTTCATGAAAAGTAGCTGTAGCATGTGGTGTTGCATGGCAGACTGTGTTGACACTTCACTCATGGAAATACACACACACTCTCTCTCTCTCTTTTCTTTGAGTAATGTCCCTGTGGGTGCTCTACGTCAGTATACGCTGCCTGCTCATGCACTCTTGATCAGCGATGTTTGTCAGTGGTGTCCGCACCTATGCCCTCTTCACCAATAAACTGCCAGTGTCTTGCAACAGAGCAGTCCATGCCCAGTAGTTGAACTATGCAGCTGGCTACCCTTTGCTTTCTTATGCCTTTCTCATTTTAGTTTCTTATTAGTTTTTTTTTTCTCTTAGCACAAGTTCATGCTTTGAGAGGGTTCATCCCTTCTTTCCTCTGGGACCCTGTTCTCTCCTTCACCCCCACCCTCAACTCCCGGCCCTCATCCGCAGCCCCACGTGTGGGTTATGCTGAAGACCCTGGACTTCATATCTTTCCATATGTGCCACAAGTCCTTCCCTTGGAGTGATGGAGATTCAACCTGCCTCTCTGCTGCTTGGGAGAAATCCACATTCCCTCTAAATGTAAAGTCTACTTAGATTTAAAAACAGATCTAAAAAACTGAGGTAGGAAACCATATATTCCTATTTCTGTAGTGCTTTTTGAGACCCAGGTGGTGAGTTATCCCCAAATATATTGGTTCCATTGACCAGCTCTCCTTCAGCAGTAAACAAAGACGCTGGATTTCCCAAGGAAAGACCCCATTCTCCAGAATCAGACGAAAAAGGGAAAATAACTTCCTTGATCTGGGTCTCAAGAGACCTCATGTCCAAACACAGATATTGCTGAGGCTCCCTTTCCTGCAGTACTGTGACCACAGGAGCATAGAATCATAGAATCTCAGGGTTGGAAGGGACCTCAGGAGGTCATCTAGTCCAACCCCCTGCTCAAAGCAGGACCAAACCCAACTAAATCATCCCAGCCAGGGCTTTGTCAAGCCTGACCTTAAAAACCTCTAAGGAAGGAGATTCCACCACCTCCCTAGGTAACCCATTCCAGTTCTTCACCACCCTACTAGTGAAAAAGTTTTTCCTAATATCCAACCTAAACCTCCCCCTCTGCAACTTGAGACCATTACTCCTTGTTCTGTCATCTTCTACCACTGAGAACAGTCTAGATCCATCCTCTTTGGAACCCCCTTTCAGGTAGTTGAAAGCAGCTATCAAATCCCCCCTCATTCTTCTCTTCCGCAGACTAAACAATCCCAGTTCCCTCAGCCTCTCCTCATAAGTCATGTGGTCCAGGCCCCCTAATCATTTTTGTTGCCCTCCGCTGGACTCCCTCCAATTTATCCACATCCTTCTTGTAGTGTGGGGCCCAAAACTGGACACAGTACTCCAAATGAGGCCTCACCAGTGCTGAGTAGAGGGGAATGATCACATCCCTCGATCTGCTGGAAATGCCCCTACTTATACAACCCAAAATGCCATTAGCCTTCTTGGCAACAAGGGCACACTGTTGACTCATATTCAGCTTTTCGTCCACCATAACCCCTAGGTCCTTTTCTGCAGAACTGCTACCCAGCCATTCGGTCCCTAGTCTGTAGCAGTGCATGGGATTCTTCCGTCCTAAGTGCAGGACTCTGCACTTGTCCTTGTTGAACCTCATCATATTTCTTTTGGCCCAATCCTCTAATTTGTCTAGGTCCCTCTGTATCCTATCCCTACCCTCCAGTGTATCAACCACTCCTCCCAGTTTAGTGTCATCTGCAAACTTGCTAAGGGTGCAGTCCACACCATCCTCCAGATCATTAATGAAGATATTGAATAAAACCGGCCCCAGCACTGACCCTTGGGGCACTCCACTTGATACCGGCTGCCAACTAGACATGGAACCATTGATCACTACCCGTTGAGCCCGACCATCTAGCCAGTTTTCTATCCACCTTACCGTCCATTCATCCAGCCCATACTTCTTTAACTTGCTGGCAAGAATACTGTGGGAGACTGTATCAAAAGCTTTGCTAAAGTCCAGAAATAGCACATCCACTGCTTTCCCCTCATCCACAGAGCCGGTTATCTCATCATAGAAGGCAATTAGATTAGTCAGGCATGACTGCATACCTAGAAGTCATCTAGAGAGCTTCCAACACTGGCATCCGACTCAGCATTCATTTTGAGATTTGGAGGCAAAGTCCTTATTTGTACAGTCTTCCATAGCCAGAAGTGAAAAGTGTACCATACCTATTCTGGTGCTGCATCCGGCACCACCCCATATGCTTACTCCTGAGAAAACACATCCACATGCCCTGGTACTGTCCAGACTGCTATCTCACAAAGACCTCCGAATCGTCAAAGAGCCCGAATCACCATTATTGAAAGGTACTGAGAAGCACTCCGCACTGGTACCAACTCATTTCTCTGAGCTTGCTTACTCTCCATCCTCTTCTTCGATGGGGACTCACGCTGTAGTAGTGACACCATCCCCACACAGGCTCTTAACTTAATTCCATTGACATGATTTGGAGCCAAACTGGTGATAAAGTTGGTCTGTTTTAAGATTGCTCCTTCTTGTAAATGACTTTGGAAAATGTGTCCTTCAAGCCTTACTTCAAAAGATGGAAGATGACTTATTTACAGCCTACAAACCTGCAGAAGAGCACAAAAGACTACTCGTGAGAGCATTCTGCACCAAAAAATTCTGCACACAATATTTTAAATAATTGTCAGATAAATGTGGAGGCTCCAGCATGGCGTGGGGAGCTCAGGACACTGGCTGCACAGAGACGGAAGATCACTGTGCAGCTCCAACGTGCCCCCTCCCCGCCCCCCTGGGACAAAGACAGAGCAGTGAGGCTGTACTCAACTGTGACATAGTGTGCCCCAGAAACACCCCGTGGCCCTACCCTATGTGCCATATGCAATAGGGCAGGCAGGATCCAAGAGTGGAGGGGCTTAGTGTGGGGGAATCCAGGTGTGAGTTGGAAGGGTTCTGTGTGGGGCAATCTGGGTGCAGGAGGCTTAGTGGGGGATCTGGGTGCAGGGGTGGGGGGGAAGGTCTGGATTCACAGGGACTTGTTGGATGGTTCTGGGTGCAGTGTTAATGGAACTCTGCATGAGGGTCCAGGTGAAGATGGTTGGGGCTCAGTGTGAGGCTCCAGTGGGATCAGGATCCAGGTGCAGCTGGTTGGGGCTTGGTAGTGTGGGTTGTTGGGATAGTCCACGTGCAGGGGGAGTGGGGCTAGTCGGGCGGATTCTGGGTATAAGGGGGTCTGGATGCACGGGGAGCAGCTCCCTGTACAGCGATTTGTTCCTCTGCAGCTGAGGAGCGATGGATATAGGAAGTATGGGGGGTGATAGGGGAAGGGAGAGGAGGGAGTTGGCAGAGCTTCCGACAGCTGGGGGAGAAATCTGAGGATGGGTCTAATATGACCTCAGATGCCATGCAGGGGAAAACGAAGTCCCGTCCTCCATAGCCCAGCCGGGACTAGCAGCTGAGCCCAGTTCAGGATAGGAGCCACCAGCCAGGTCAGATAATTCATTTTGCATTTAAATTTTATTGTGTAAATTCTGAGAATGCTTAAACTTCCAAATATTGTCTAATTCAGGTTGGATGGGCAATGGCCTGAAGGTTTAATATCTTCAAATAATACTCTGCATTTCAACAGTCCGTTGACTTACAATTATGCTGGGACTTATGTCTGTAAGGTGACCAATTCCCTTGGACAAAGAAGTGATCACCAGACAATCTACATTTTAGGTGAGTTGTTGTTTCTCCCTTCACTTATACCTAAAACTCAGTCTTTGATTAAAGATAATATAAATCTGGGAAGGACAAATGGAAATAAACCATTACCCTACTAGTACTGCTACTGTTTCTAGGGGCTAATATCATTGTTCCATCATGCATGCTGTCTGCCAGTCGTAGTACTGAAAAGGCCCACAGTAGTGTGTGAGATGATACACGAGCCTTAAGTGCTGGTAAGGAGTTAAATACAATGGCAGAGTTGAGGGCAGAGGGAAGAAATGTTATAAAACCCAAAACACTTTCCTGAGGGAGTCTGGTTTTATTTCTTTATCCTCAGCTGAGCTGGTCAGAATAACAGTGACACCTCTCACAGCTCATACACTCGTATGGAGCAAGCATAAAGCTAATTACAAGGGGCAGAAATGGTTAGCGCACCTTGCTCCACCTGCCCCTTCCCGTCTGTGTGGTACTCTCTTGTGGGTGGGGTATTGCTGTTGGCAGACTTTTAGTTAGTATTTAAATCAGGAAAGCACTTATTCCATGGTTTCCAATGGTAAAGAATCTCAGGAGCAGACAGAAGTGCCATGTTACCGTAGTACATGTTCCTTTGAGTATTGCAGCATATTGAAAGAGTACCGTGGCCTAATGAAGATCACACGTAGTAGCATCAGTAGTAGAGCTGAGACCCAACATTATTATATTACCACGATGATGGGGGTAAACTAAATGGAATTGCTTAATTTTACCAATAGGTGCAAATGTTTCAATTAACGGGTGGTAGCAGTATTCAGAACATGAACTATAAATTCATTTTATTCTTTCTATGTTCTTGAGGGCAAATCTTTATGGTAAGGTCTGAATCCATTCTTATCTCAGTAACTACTATACCGGTGGCATTGTAGCTAGTGAAAACTACTACACGACAAACCATGGTTCCATGTTCTTTTTATTTTGCTTCGGTTTTGGTGCAAGGGGCTTTCAGCATGTGCCCAGCAGCTCCCACTGAATTCAGTTCCAGTCTGGAACTCTCAGCACTTCTGAAGTCAGTCCACTTCTTTAGGCACTTGAACATGAATTTAGTTTCCTAACTCTAAACACCCATTTTAAAACATTGATTCTAGTCTTTCTGAACAGACTCAGCATTGTGAGTAAAATGAGACAGACCTTTTCTTTCTGTCAGTAATAACACTTACCCTGATAGGAAAGGAAAACACCGTCCACTAAATCTGTTTGATTTCTTGTCAAAGTATAGTATTTAATGAAGAATGTGCTCCTCCCCCCCCTCCAGTTAAGACTGGTATATTTTAAAGCATATCAATATCCTTATAATCATGCATGCCAAAATAAGGGTTACTAAACTGTCATGGAGTCCCTGGACTATGCTCTGAAACTGCTCCCCACAAAGCCAGTCAGGACTTTGGGGAGCCTCCTCTCCCTTGGAGCAGACTGTCTGCAGGGCAAGAAGCTCACACAGCTTCACCTCCTGGGTCTGATCTTGGAGCATTCAGCATCCTCTACCCTCTGTGCGCTTCCCACAGTGCTTTGTCAGCAGGAGAGTTTCTCCTGCCAACACTCACAGAGGTGGATTTATTAAGCCGACAGGAGAGCTCCCGTCAACTTAAAGCACCTTCACCAAATGTGCTACAGCGGCAGAGCTGCAGATTTGTAATGTAGACTTTCCCCATGTCTTGTGATTGTAATGAAAGCTCCATGCTGCACTTGTGACAGAGTGACAAATGGGGGTTTCCCTGTCCTCCTATCTCAAGGATCTTCCCCTTTGTATTACTCAGTTCCCAAGAGTGTTACTGGAAAGACCTGCTCTGGAGAACAGGTGAGAAGATTCTGTGCCAGAAAAATAAGAGTGAGGAGGACAAAATGAAAAGGAAATAAAATTCTAATTAAATCGCTCTTGTGATTTCACCATTACACTCCTTCATAGTCTTCGTAGGCCTTCAAAGACTTAACACACATGCTTAATGTAAGGCCTGGTCTACACTACGCGTTTAAACCGGTTTTAGGAGCGTTAAACCGATTTAACGCCACACCTGTCCACACTAAGAGGCCCTTTATATTGATATAAAGGGCTCTTTAAACTGGTTTCTGTACTCCTCCCTAACGAGAGGAGTAGCGCTAATATCGGTATTACCATATCGGATTAGGTTTAGTGTGGCCGCAAATCGACGGTATTGGCCTCCGGGCGGTATCCCACAGTGCACCACTGACCGCTCTGGACAGCAATCTGAACTCGGATGCACTGGCCAGGTAGACAGGAAAAGCCCCACAAACTTTTGAATATCATTTCCTGTTTGCCCTGCATGGAGCTCCGATCAGCACGGGTGGCGATGCAGTCCGAAATCAAAATCCAAAAAGAGCTCCAGCATGGACCGTACGGATGTGATCGCTGTATGGGCAGGCAAATCTGTTCTATCAGAGCTCCGTTACAGAAGACGAAATTCCAAAGCATTTTTTAAAAAATCTCCAGACAGACGCCATAGCAGGGACTCAGCACACTGCTGCGTGACAAGCATAACGGAAAGCCAAAGAATCAAATGGATGCTCATGGAGGGAGGGAGGGAGGGGGGACTGAGGACTCAAGCTATCCCACAGTTCCTGCAGTCTCCGAAAAGCATTTGCATTCTTGGCTGAGCTCCCAATACCTGTAGGGTCAAACACATTGTCCGCGGTGTTTCAGGGCATAGCTCGTCAATTTACCCCCACCCCCAGAAGTAAAAGGGAAAAAAATCATCTCTTGACTCTTTTAAATGTCACCCTATGTCTACTGAATGCTGCTGGTAGACGCGATGCTGCGGCACTGAACTGTAGCATCCTTGCCCTCCCTCCTTGGTGGCTGATGGTACAATATGACTGATATCCATTGTCATCATCAGCCTTGTGGCAGATGGTACAGTACAGAAGGACTGGTATCCATCCTCATCATCAGCCCATGAGTGCTCCTGACTGGCCTCCCGGTCATTCCCAGTAGACGGTACAGAACGGGTGGTAACCGTCTTCATCATAGCAACAGGGGGCTGAGCTCCATCAGCCCCCGCCCTTCATGTGTAAAGAAAAGATTCTGTACTGCCTGGACTATCATAGCAGCAGGATGCTGGGCTCCTGTCCCCCACACTGCTTAATGTCCTGTCTGGACTATCATAGCAGCTGGAGGCTGCCTTCCCCTCATTTTATCTCAATAACAAGTCACTGTTTCTTATTCCTGCGTTCTTTATTACTTCATCACACAAATGGGGGGACACTGCAATGGTAGCCCAGGAAGGCTGGGGGAGGAGGGAATCAACAGGTGGGGTTGTTGCAGGGGCACCCCCTGTGAATGGCATGCAGCTCATCATTCCTGCGGGATCTGACACAGCAGCTGTGCTTTCTAGTTCTCTGATACACTGGATCTCTAGTACACTTACCCCATATTCTAGGCAGGACTGATTCTATTTTTAGATATCATAAAGGAGGGATTGACTCGGAGAGTCATTCCCTTTTTTGTATTTTGCGCCCCCAGCCGATCTCAGCCAGGGGCACCTATGACAGCAGCAGAAGGTATAGCACAGAAGGACTGGTAACCATCATCTCATTGCCAATTTACAATGGCATGGTAGATGGTACAGAACGGCTGATAACCATCTCTGCTATCATGCAAAAGCAAATGAATGCTGATGTGTAGCTGTCATGAATAGTTAGTAAAGGGTTAAAGCATAGTACCTGGTGGGCATCTGACCTGAGGACCAATCAGGGAAGAGAATTTGAAACTCCTAGGAGGGAACTTTTCCCTCTGTTTGGGGGGGGTCTTAGTCTTTGGCCGTTTGGAGTTCAAGAGACCAGACGAGTTAATCAAGTCCCTACAAGTTCCACCTTTCTGAACTAATTTCTTCTAGTCAAGATAGTGAGTATTAGAAAGATACTTTGTGTCCTTATCTAATAATCCTATGTTTGCAATTCTGTGTGTTTGTTATTGATTATTCTTAATTCTGCTTGTACTGGTTGTACTGAGAAAGAGAGAGGATTCTCTCCAGAACTTAGCAAGGTTATACCCTATGAGTGCCCAGCTTGGATTCATAGAGATTCTATATTTTCTTTTGTTCTCTTAATAAATTCTTTTCTTTTCTTTGGACTTGGTTAATTCCTTCCCTTGGGGAAATTCAGGGGAAGGGGAGGGGGAAGTGGGCTGCTTCCCTGTGTGTGTGAGATTCAAGGCGTTTGAATCCAGGCACCTCTGTCTCCAGAGCAGGCTGGAGAGAGGGAGGAGGGGGGAGGTTCCTCCTCTGTGAATTGATCTGTGTTCCCAAGGGGGGAAACAGGGGTGTTCCGGCCCACGGAATTGACCGGGTGGTGGCAGCCGAAGGGGAGACCTACCCTAGGATTTTGGGGTGGGGGGAAGACATGCGGGTCCTCACTTTGAAACCGCCCAGTTTCAAGTGAGGGTAGACTCCTGACATGATCCCACCGCTCCCACCATGTCAGGAGTCTACCCTCACTTGAAACTGGGCGGTTTCAAAGTGAGGACCCGCATGTCTTCCCCCCACCCCAAAATCCTAGGGTAGGTCTCCCCTTCGGCTGCCACCACCCGGTCAATTCCGTGGGCCGGGACACCCCTGTTTCCCCCCTTGGGAACACAGATCAATTCACAGAGGAGGAACCTCCCCCCTCCTCCCTCTCTCCAGCCTGCTCTGGAGACAGAGGTGCCTGGATTCAAACGCCTTGAATCTCACACACACAGGGAAGCAGCCCACTTCCCCCTCCCCTTCCCCTGAATTTCCCCAAGGGAAGGAATTAACCAAGTCCAAAGAAAAAAAAAATTTATTAAGAAAACAAAAGAAAATATAGAATCTCTATGAATCCAAGCTGGGCACTCATAGGGTATAACCTTGCTAAGTTCTGGAGAGAATCCTCTCTCTTTCTCAGTACAACCAGTACAAGCAAAATTAAGAATAATCAATAACAAACACACAGAATTGCAAACATAGGATTATTAGATAAGGACACAAAGTATCTTTCTAATACTCACTATCTTGACTAGAAAAAATTAGTTCAGAAAGGTGGAACTTGTAGGGACTTAATTAACTCGTCTGGTCTCTTGAACTCCAAACGGCCAAAGACTAAGACCCCCCCCAAACAGAGGGAAAAGTTCCCTCCTAGGAGTTTCAAATTCTCTTCCCTGATTGGTCCTCAGGTCAGATGCCCACCAGGTACTATGCTTTAACCCTTTACTAACTATTCATGACAGTAACCATCATCTCATTGCCAATTTACAATGGCATGGTAGATGGTACAGAACGGCTGATAACCATCTCTGCTATCATGCAAAAGCAAATGAATGCTGCTGTGTAGCGCTGCTGAATCGCCTCTGTCTGCGGCATCTAGTACACATACGGTGACAGTGACAAAAGGCAAAACAGGCTCCATGGTTGCCACGCTATGGCGTCTGCCAGGGCAATCCAGGGAAAAAGGGCACGAAATGATTGTCTGCCGTTGCTTTCCCAGAGGAAGGAGGGACTGACAACATTTACCCAGAACCACCCGTGACAATGTTTTTTGCCCCATCAGGCACTGGGATCTCAACCCAGAATTACAAGGGGCGGGGGAGACTGCGGGAACTATGGGATAGCTATGGAATAGCTACCCACAGTGCAACGCTCCAGAAATCGACGCTAGCCTCGGACCGTGGACACACACCACCGAATTAATGTGCTTAGTGTGGCCGCGTGCACTCAATTTTATACAATCTGTTTTACTAAACTGGTTTATGTAAATTCGGAATAATCCTGTAGTGTAGACGTACCCTAATGCACCATTCATGATCCTATAGCAATGTGGTGTCAATGGGACTACTCAGTGTGTAACGTTATGCACGCTGGTAAGTCTTTACAAGATCAGGGCTTCAGAGTGTTTCAGCTTAGACAGGAGCTGAGGTCCAGGGCCTCAAAAATATTTAGGCACCCAGCGCCCATGTGTTAGGCCCTAAAATACTTTTGAGCATCCAGACCTGAATATCTAAGATTTGAAATAACCAGGCAGGATCCTTCTTGGGAAAAATACTTGCCGGCAATCTTTAGCCAGCATAAAGAAGCAAAACAACCACAAGTCTTGGGGGTAGGAGGTTGTTTGTTGGTTATTTTGTTGGTTTTTTTGCTGAGCACCTTTAACACAAGATTGAGGGAAACAATTCACACTTCTGCTGCTTCTCCTATTTGATTAGCGCTTCTGCATGGGAATGTTGACAGCAGTGGAAAAGAGGAGAGCTTCCTTTATTGTTCTCTTGGATGAAATCTTAGATTCTGCAGAAAACAACAAAAAAAAATCACGGAAAGGCTCAGCAGTTAAGAGTTTCTGAGACACATAGGGCCTAGTTTTCAGTAGGGCTGCAGCCCCCCTTCATTTTGGCATGCACACACCTGTGGCATTTGTCCATCAATCTCCATTCTTGAGAAGTGACAGATCCTCTGTTCAACAAATGTGAAAATCCTCTCACTTGTGCCCAGAAATGTAATTATGGAGGGTGGGGTTAGGTGCAACTTCTTCTTCGAGAGATGTCCCTGTGGGTGCTCCACTTTAGGTGTCGGTGCATCCCTGCGCCTTTGATCGGAGATTTCTGCAGCAGTACTTGTACCAGCCACGCATGCTCAGAGCTTGCCCCCCCACTCTGAGTATACCTGACCATGCGCGGCCGGTTCCCTCAGTTCCTTCTCTAACGTCCCCGGCTTGAGACGGAGCTCAGCAGACTCCTTAAACAATTTCTTTCCTCATCCTAAAATAACTTGTAGTTAGTCAGTTTCTTGTTAGTTAGTTGTTAGTTAGTATTACTTACCCTTTTTTCTACTGTTTAAAAAAAATTTCTCTCAGACGCTTCAGACATGCCTGGCTCCACAGGCTTTAAGCGCTGCTCCTCCTGTAAGGACGCAATCCCTCTCTCCGATGGACATTCACAGTGCATAAAATGCTTGGGGGAGACCCATATTCCCCAAAAATGTGCTCACTGCACTAAACTAAGCTCCAGAGCGAGAAAGGACAGGGAGCTAAAACTTAAACTTATTTTGCTTCAAAAATCCTTAGGGTCCGCCTCAGACCCTGGCGCGGACTCTGCCTCCGCTCACCGACACAGCTCTCCCGCTGCTAAAAAGCAGAAGAAAGCAGCAAAACGAGGGCACCTTCTGTCAAGTACAAAAGAAGCCCTTAGACACAAACCTTCTCCGGTCAGATCCTCACTCTCCTTACCGGTGCTCCCCCGCCTGAGCACTTTCGACGAGCCGGGCTCCTCAGGCATCGCGTTAAACCCACCTGTGCTTTCGGCGGCAGCGCAAAGCTCCGGTGCCGAGGCGACAGGCTTTCAGTTGCCTGCCTCGATTATGGCACCTATCGGCACCGCGTTCGTCACGGTGCCGACATTCCAGGACCCCCCTGAGGCACCGCAGCCTGCTATTAATAGCGCGGCATTGGCACCGGCACCAAGACTTGGAACTCCGGTGCAAGCCCGAGTTCCCTCACAGCAATTCTATCAGCCTTCACCTTCAGCTGCCTCAGTGCTGCCGTTTACCCAGCCAAGTGACCTCTTAGTGTCACCTACGATGCAATCACCCTTCCTTAAAGATTGCTTCTCCCTTACCAATGATTCAGGACCCGAACAGTCAGAAGAGGAGTCTGATGACAACAGGGTGATGTTTCAATGCATTCAGAATTCCATCCTCGGATTCCTGTCAACCGCGGGCACAGGAAAATTGTCTCACACTATCCTCGTGACCCTGCCTCCTGGTCCGTTAACCCCTGGATGGCTCTACCTATGCCTTTCCCACCACCATGGCAGTATTGGGCCCCATGGGCATCTTTCCCTCGGTGTTGCATCGCAGAGGAGCAGGGACAGAGTCTGACAACCCATGTGATCATAAGCAGAGAGTTCTTTATTCATTTCCAGCATACTCTTATATCCCATTATGGCAAGCAATCAGACAGTTGCTAATTGGTTAACAAAATATACACAGCCGCAGCTGTAACCCCATCCTAATTAACATCCTACACACCTGTTTGACTTATCATCCTATTTACAGTTAGCTGGCCGATGAGAGCGCGCCCAAGGTCAGCCCTTTATACACAATTCCCAGTGTTATCGGCTCGTCCCAGAAGACTAAACAATCTCAGCATTTCACATTCTATTCCCAACACTTCCCCCCTCCACCCAAAATCAAAAAGGAGGGGGAAAAAAAAGGGATAAAAACATTAGCAAAACATTTCCAACTTATAACAACATAACACCACAGTCTATCACAAACCAAAATTAAAACTTTATAAAGCCAACCTATATAACCATGCAATTCTTAACATAACCCCAACAACACCAAACAAAAACAAAGCACAACAAATAAATGGTGTAAATTCTACAGGATTCCCCCCTACTCAATAGCACACCAACTTGTGGCAAACTTCTATTACCAAATCATCCCTCAGATGTCAGGCGATCAAACTGACACCGAGGGAGGGGGGGTCCTAGAAAAAACACAACATAAACCACATAAAACACAAAAGACAATTCTGGCCAGAAAAACAAACAAACACCACAAAACAAAACATAAGACACATAACATAAATTTAACTCTGTAAATAAATGCATGGTATATCAAATACTAAGCAGCTAACATCCATATTCCTCAATTATCTAAAAAACAAAAAACAAATTTACCCCTACTGGGCAATCAATAATTACATACAATATACAAATACCCTTAGTACCATCAGGCAAAAAAAAAAATTACATCATCAATTAAATCATTTACAGTAATACAATTGCATCCTAACTTACTTCTAAATTCAACTGCTATTCCCTCCAGCAACCACAGAGTTAACTTTGTACTCTGCCTAACATTACTCGCTAGTAGTTAATTACCTTTTCTATCAACTACACCCTCAAGGTTATCAACCAGTATTCCAAGCTTGTTGTCTGTTGCCCGCCGCCTGCACTCCTGCCTCGGCCGCGAGAGTTTCTACTATCTCCTTCGCCTTATTCCATACTGGACTCAGGGAGAAGGCCTCCTTATCGCCCCGAGCCACCGACTTCCAAAGCTCGGAGCCTAGCCGCTCCCAAACAGTTTTATCAAAAATTGTACTTGGTTGAACAGAAAGTCCCCTTCTCCGTCCCCACCGCAGCAGACGGGATAACTTATCAGAGGGGAGCTTCTCTCCCTGCCGCTCCGCGATGCGCATCAAATATTCATGCACCGTCCTTTCTTCCGCTGATGCAGCGGTTCCCATGTTAGCTGCTCACCTCTGGGCTGGGGTGTGCCTCCCTTTTCAGACGCCCTGCGGCTTGCCACTCGACACTGAGCTCAGGTGCGCCCCTCTTTTCGGACGCCCTGCGGCTCCTAGCCGCTCGACACTGAACTCAGGTGCGCCCTTCTCTTCGGACGCCCTGCGGCCGCCGCTCGACACTGAGCTCAGGTGCGTCCCTCTTTTCGGACGCCCTGCGGCTCCTAGCCGCTCGACACTGAGCTCAGGTGCGCCTCCTTTTCTTCTTTTCAGTTCAGGCCACCAACACTATCCTCATTCGATACGAATCACGTCGGGGTCACCATTTGTTGCATCGCAGAGGAGCAGGGACAGAGTCTGACAACCCATGTGATCATAAGCAGAGAGTTCTTTATTCATTTCCAGCATACTCTTATATCCCATTATGGCAAGCAATCAGACAGTTGCTAATTGGTTAACAAAATATACACAGCCGCAGCTGTAACCCCATCCTAATTAACATCCTACACACCTGTTTGACTTATCATCCTATTTACAGTTAGCTGGCCGATGAGAGCGCGCCCAAGGTCAGCCCTTTATACACAATTCCCAGTGTTATCGGCTCGTCCCAGAAGCCTAAACAATCTCAGCATTTCACATTCTATTCCCAACACCTCGGCAGCACACCCGCTATTCCAATTCGACGAGACGCGAACGTCCAGATGATATGACTCACTTGGCGGCAACTTCCCATTCTCAGGATCAATTAACTCCTGCTCCTGATCCAGTACCAACTGAAATACCAACTGAAGTAATGCCTGAAGAAGCTTTACTTTCCCCCCCCCCAACTTCCTCAGAGGATTTTTCAAAATTCCAGGATCTCTTTAAAAGAGTTGCCAGCGACCTTAGAATCAATCTAGAGGAAGTACCGGACCAACAACATGAGTTAACGGACATCCTGCAACCCTCTTCTTCATCCAGACTGGCATTACCAATCAATCCAGCCCTTCTGGAACCTGCTAAGTCCAACCGCTGCCTGTCCCCTGACTGCTCTCCCCTGACCCATCTAACCCCCCGCTGCCCCCCCTGAACCTCCGCCCCATTCAACCCCCCCACTCCCTGTCCCCTGACTGCCCCGACCCCTCTCCACACCCCCACCCCTGACAGCCCCCCCAGAATCCCTGACCCATCCAACTCCCCCAATCCCTGTCCCTTGACTTTCCCAACCCCTTTCCACACCCATGCCCCCTAACAGCACTCCCTGAACCCCCAACCCATCCAACCCCCCAGCTACCTGTCCCTTGACTGCCCCTCGAGACCCCCCTACCCCTTCTCCAACCCCGTGGTCCCCTTACTGTGCCGCTCAGACCAGTGTGTCTGGCTCTGCGCAGAGCCCGACACTCTGCCGCAGACACGCTGCTGCGCTCCCCCATGGAGCGCACAGCCCCACCCTCCCCAGAGCGCTGCTGGCGTGGCGTGCTGAGGCTTCAGGACGGGGGGAGTAGAGGAGGAGCACTGGATGCTGCAGACCCCGATGCGAGCGGCTCAATCCGGCCGAGCCACCATGTCAGCCGTGCTGCACTCTGCATTGGGAGGAAAATCCCGGACCTTCTGAGAGTTTGATCGCTATTTAAAACCCCCAAAGCCGGACATGTCCGTGAAAATACGGACGTATGATAACCCTAGTCATATGCTCAAGGAGTAGGCTTTGGCCCAGATATCCCCTTCAGAAGCCGTCAGCAGACTGGATTAGGGATACTGGTGTGACCTTGCCTTGCAGCCCCCAAAGAAGGAATTGGGGGGACTATATGGACAGTGCCCCTCTCTATCTGAAGCCTGGCAAGGGAGGTACGTGGATCCCACTAGAATTTAAAATGAAAAGTGAGGGAGGGGAGGCTCTGGACCTGGGCAGCTTTAGATACAGCACCAGGCATGTAGGAGGATTTCCACTTCTGAGCCATGGAAGCAGAAATTGACTTTTCCTTTCCAGCTTTAGCTAATGTTCAGAAAGGGAATCTAGCACCTGCCTTCCACAAAATTCAGGAGTGCTCAAGCTCAGTTTGGGCAGCTGTTACTTCATTTCTCCCAAATCAAATATACTGATCCACTGTAACTTGCTGTAGAAAAAGTAGGATAAAATTGAGCAAGAAATGCTTCCCAGTGGTTATTAGGACTGGAATTGCTATTTTCAACAGCCATTGACTTTAGTTTTATTTGTTTAAAAGGAAGACAGTGATGTTGCATTGGCAAATTCCCCATAGAAACAAAGAGTGGAACAAAAGAATAATAAAAGCACCTCAGCTTTTCCTCATTTATGTAGGACAGTCTTATAATATGCATCCAGATATCCTCTAGTCACACAAGATGAAAATTCTGCCACTTGACTGCAGTTCTGTAACTATATGGGAACCAGTCCTGTCTGTGTTCTGTGCACATCCAAAATTCTTGCTGAATGACTCGCCCTGGGAGCGAGTTACCACTGACCCAGGGCTAGCGCAGAAGGAGGGTGGAGGTGTGAGGGGGGGAGCCCAGGGCTGGGGCGGCAGGGGGTGTGGGTGGAGAGTGGGGGAAACCAGGGCTGAGGAGGAAGGGGGTGTGTGGGTGGGAGGGAAGTGGGGAGCCCAGGGCTGGGGCAGCAGGGGGGTGCGGCGGGGAGCCAAGGGCTGGGGTGGGGGACAGCCAAGTTTTTTGGCTTGGGGCGGCAAAAACCCTAGAGCCGGCCCTGGTGACCAGCAGCTCCTGACAAACACTCAGCACCTTTAATGCCTTGAAGTCAGTGGAAGTAAAGCAAGTAGTCAGCACTACTCAGGATTTGGCCCTGACTTGAGAAACTCCTGATTTAACTCAATTTATCATTCTTTGCTGGTTTATATATAGCTATTTGTTTAAAATGTGGTTTATAGTAAACTGCTTCATCTCTTAGCACCGGGTGTTACAAAACACGGGCTGTGTGGTGTTACAAAAGGACACATTTTTTTAAATGAAAAAGAAAACCCACATGTGTTTTGCCACATGTATGTATAGCTTCTATTCTGGGTCTTAGAAAGCAGCTGCTCTACCCCATGTTATGCTCTGCAGAAATAAGCCCATTTGTTTTGTGTCTTTCACTTCTCAGGTGCTCCTTATTGGACCCATTTAGAAAGGATGGCGATGAAGCTGCTAGCTGTGCCGGCAGAAAGTACTGTTCGCTTCCGTTGCCCTGCAGCAGGCAACCCCACCCCATCCATATACTGGCTGAAAAATGGCAAAGAATTCAAGGGAGAACATCGAATTGGGGGCATCAAAGTAAGCCATTGTGGGTCTAATCTTGCCTATGCTGTGTTCATTCATCTCTGGATCTATTCTTGATGGCTCGATCGGAGCCAGCGTTCACTGAGCCATCCTGATAGGGGCAAGCAAGCATGAGATCCCTGGCTTTACATAGTAAATATTTCCATGACCATTAGGGCTTGTGACATTTTTCTGCTCAGGATGTTTTTTCTATGATATGTACAAATTGCATTTCCCTTAGTACTGCCCATAATCCTGGCAACTTTATCATAAGCGAGAGAGAAGGATATCAGTGTATATCATCATAAACCACAGTGACTGTGCCAGAATGGGGGTATTTTTGATAACCATACTAATTGTTCAAATAACTGTTAAAATTAGCTGCTGCCCGTTCTGGTGGAATGCCAACTCTGAGCATTTGCTCATGTTGCCTGTTTCTTTTAAAAGTAACCTTAAAAAAAATAGATCAGGTGTATTGCTGTGCTCGCTGCAATAACTAGATGCAACAAGGTACAAAGAGACAGGTTTTTATCCAAGTTACAAAAATGTAAACCCAGAGTGATACCACTGAAATCAGGGAAGTGACTCCTGACTTACACCCATGTAACAGAGATCAGCATCTGATCTAAGCTCTTAAACAGACCTCTCTCTGTCATCATTCAGACATGTAACACGAGCCTGGCAGAAATTCTGAGACTCGGTTCAGTAACATTCTTGTGGTGAAATGCTGGAAGCCCCTTTGCCCTGGGTAATACCAAAGAGGGACTGGTTGGCAGTGTGATTTTGATGTCTACAAACAGAGCCCACAGACACCGAAAACCAGTAAATGAATGCCTAACCAGGCGACTTATCTGACCACAATTTCTGTGCCACCTTTAATTGTACATCAAAATAAGGCAGTAACTTAGCAGGAAAATCAGTTGCTCTTGATTTTTCCCCCTCTTGTACTATGCAGATGCCTTCCTGTTTACCATTTTGGGGACCAGAATAGTTGGTGGGATGGTTATAAACACAGCAGAGTCACAAGAAAGAAAAATCTCTCTCTTTCCAGACTGTTTCCTCCTCCTTCACTCAGGCTCCTCCTGGAAGAGCTGAATATGTTTGTTTCACTTAAACCTTTGAAGCTTCCTAATCAGCACATTGTGGTTTGTTGACAAGGTTGAGGGTACACAGGCAGTTCTAGATCTTTGGAGAAGTTAAGGCGAGAGGAGAATCAGGGAGGTAACTCCTCTCTGCAACTGACCTGATAATAGATAACATTTCCAAGTCACCCAGTGCAGCACAACCATTTTGTACTAATTACATGCTGTGCGGATCATCATAAACTGCTTTCAGGCTTGCATGTGCATTTATACAAAAATGTGTGACGATAGCTGTGCTAAATTATGCTCGCAGAATTAAACCTAAAGGTAAAAGTAATTCCACTTCCCACTTTCCTGTGGTGTGAATCTACCTTTGAGTTCAGATAGAAACGTTTCATCCTCTGCATCACAGTCACATCTCTTGCACCATAGCACTTTATTTTCTCTAGAGGCACCTTCCAGTAATAAGTAAATGTTTAAAAAGCTATCGGAGGCAGTGTGGGGCCTGTTAAACCAATAGGAGTGTAATCCCTCTGTCTGTCTAGAAGAAGATCTCTCTCTCTCTCTCTCTCTAGATACAGAAACATCGCTTTGTTTCTCTCTTTCTTGCCCCCTACCCTCGTAGAGCTTAGATAGAGAGACATGCCAGTTTATCAGGTGAGGATCTGCGCTAGAAAGAAAGTAAAAAATAAATCAGTTCAGTGTATCATTTATTGAAGATTAAACTCTTCAGGTACGATGGAGCTATAACAGGATTTAGGCCCGGTAAAAGTGAATGGCCAGATCAACAGCTGGTGGAGCTTGGACAGTTTACACCAGCTGAGGATCAAGCCCAGTGGAATAACCTGCAAAGACCAGAATCACAAATTAACATTTCCTCTTTCTCTTTTTCTCCAGAGTTCAGAATAGTTTAGACTTTGCTCTTTGGAAATCCGTGGCCAGCAGAAGAAAGCTGGAACTTGCAACATGCAAGTTTTGGATATTTTTTTTTAATATCCCATCCTAACCTCTAATTTTTACCTCTGGTAAATGGCATTTAGATTCCACCTAATGTGCATCAAAACTCAAAATGGGGGAAGAGAAGACTTCCAAACGTGGCTGAAATAAATTATATACAGTTCATTCTTAAATGGCAGAGGAGTGAAATTCATATGACTTATCACATTAAATTTCCCAAAGAGAATTAATATTATAGAATCCTTGCTGGAATCTATAATATTGTAAGCCTGTGTGTGTTAAATGACCCTAGAAAGGAATGGGGGGCTGGAAGGGAGAGATTGAGGATTATCCCTTCCCCAGAACATTGCACCGGCTTGCGTACCAGTCTAGAAAACATGGTCTTAGTTTCTAAGTGTGTCTGCAAATGTTTGTCTCTCAAGGAGCCAAGAATGACAACCAGGGCCACCGAGAGTGGGTTCGGGCCCCAGTCAAAAAAAAATGTCAGGCCCCCCAGCAAGGGTGGACTGGCTAAACAGAGCCTGTCATAGGTCTCACCCCCACTTGGAGCTGTTGGGTTCCAATGTGGGGACCTGCACTGGTTTCCCTCTAAACTAAAATTCTAGTTTAGATCTAGTAAAAGCTGCCACCACTCAATCAGGAAATGTGGATTGAGACACAGTCCTTCCCCAAAATCCTAGGGGATTCCAAGAGCCCCAAATCCATGGAGTTCTTACACCCAGGAGAAATAAACCATTCCCCCCTGCTTCCTCCCCCCTCCCTTTTCCTAGGAGAGACACCGGGATTTAACTACAGAGGGATACCTCCCCCTCCTCTTTCCCTGAGAATCCACCCAAAGAAAGATCAACCAAGTCCTTAATAGAAAAGAATTTATTAAAGAATAAAAAGAAAAGTCACTGTCTCTGTAACCAAATTGGAACAATATACAGGGTCTAAACTTATCAATCTCTGGAGAGAATTCCCCCTCCTTTCTTTCTCAGTAAAAGCAATCACAGTACAGACTTAAAGAAATTCTATGGCAAACCACAGAATTGCAAATACAGAAATAAAAGTATAAGAATACTAGTTCCTTGCTAATACTCACTAGCTTGAATAGAAGAATTTGTTGCAGAAACCTGGGAGGACTTGATTAAGATGTCTGGACTCTCTTAATACCCAAGAGAGACTCTCCAAGAAAACAAAGAACAGGGAAAAAACTTCCCTCCACACGGATTTGAAAATAATCTTGTCCTTCATTGGTCCTCTGGTCAGGTGTCCACAGGTACTGCTTGTTAACCCTTTACAGGTAGACAAAAACCTTAACCCTTAACTAACTGTTTATGACAGAGCCGATGAAGCTGGGGAAGCCAGGGTCCCATTCTAGACTGCCGGGCCCCGGTAATTTGTACTGGCTTCCCCCCTACCCTCTCATCAGCCCTGGTGACAACACCAAATAAACCAGAGGGATTTCCAGTGTCTCACTGATTTGATTAAAGTCTGCAAGGAGTTACTTCATGTTTCTAATGGTTTATCAAGTACACTGACTGCCCAAAATTGGGAAACATCCTTCTTGTGATCCCTTGGGTCTGGACTCAGCTTTCGACTAAAACTTTTCCTTAGTTGTTTTTAAAAAACCTTTCCAGACACCTTCTGTGTCACAGGAACAGAGCTCTGACCCACAGTTTGAATCTGTATTCAGATCCCACTTCCCCAGAGCTCACGTCCCATACAATGAGGTGATGGACACTTTATATCTAGAATAGGCAAGACACGTGGTTGGATGTTTGGAGTGTTTGGATCTAGGTTTATGACACATGCTTCATATCTGGAGCCAAGCTTTACCAGAGTTCAGATCCTAGATACTACCATGATGGGTGCTTTACAAATGCCTCGGAGAGAAGGATAAAGACGGGTGTGAAGATGCAAGGCTATGATATAAGCCACTATAGAGACAGATCAGTAACAGGTTTAGATCGAGACACCCCTCTCCCCACCCCAAGTTCTGGCATCAAATCTGGTCCAGTTTCATCTGTAAATTACATGACAGAATGCCCAGTGAAATCTCCAGGAAGAGCATCAGAATTGAACCCATAATCGTCAGCAGCCAAAACCTTTCTTCAGTCAAAACCTTTCTGTCTTTCTATTACGTATACATTTAAATGCAGTGACATGCTTTGTTGTCAACACTTAGAAACAAGGTTAGGAATGCAGGCCAGTCAACACTGTTACTTGAGCAGATGCCGAGATACAAAAGGTGGGGGGAAAGTATAGTTTTATGGCAAGAGCGTGACACCCTCCATTAAAACCAAGCCATATTTGCTTCATAGCCCTTATACCCAATGTCCAGTGCAGTAACGCTGCCTTTGGCAGGTTAATTGTGCTCTGATCCCTTTAAAACAAGGCATGGGGATCCAGATAACCACTAGTGAAAGATGGTTACAGTGGCTCCGTTTGAATTCACCTGCTGTAGCTAAAAGTGCTAACAATTGATTAACCACTCATTTTCTGCATCAGCCCTTGGTTTTCTATAGTGTGCAGAACTGGCATCACAGTTGATTCTGTGTACCAAGAATCCTCTCCAAAACACGTTGTTAAAATACTGTTGACAGCTGTATGGGGGCAGTTGGCTTCTAACTGATGTCCAGAGGCTTGGGAAGGTTAACTAACTCTGCTCACAGGGATTATGCATACCGAGCTCACGTGTGTGTGTGTGCACGCGCACATGCGCGCATGAATCACTTTGAGGCAAGGACGCAAACATTCATTTTCAGCCCTGCAACTGATGGGCCCCTGTAACCTTGGCCAAGTCACTTAAAGTGGACACCATTGGTCTGAAATCCAATCAGTTAAAGAAAAGACAGGGTGTTCATGTACTATACTCAAGCCAGTGTCAGACACCCTGACAGTTTTGTGCTTTACACTCGTGATTTTCCTATGGTTTTTAATGTTTGTCTCTCACCTGTTACCCACTGGAAGACATACCCATTGAGAAAGGTAAACAGATAACTATATAAAGGAACTAGTGAGGCTGACTGTACATAAAGTGCTGCCTAATACCCAGAGTAAACAAACTGTAAAAAATAGATTTTTTTTCTCATTGGTTTCTTTCAGTTCTAGTGATCGGCAGATAGGTATTACTGGTAACACAAGTAGGTTAAAGATTTGCCAAAAAAAACCAAACCCAAAGGTGTGGTTCTTTAAGCTGATGGAGTCCATTTAACTTCTCTGGCCTTCAGTTGACTGGAGTATGTGATGCTATCTTATTTAATGTCTTTGAAGCACTTTCAGTTCCTCACATGAAAGGCACAAGATAGAAGTGCAGCTAGCAATTATTTGTTTTACCTTAGCTCCTATGAGCTCTTGCTGTAGACCCTGCCCTCATTGTGCTAGGTGCTGTACAAATGTAGAACAAAAAGATGGTCCATGTCCCAATGGGCTTACAGCCCATTATTTATATTATGGGAGCGTCTACAGCCCTCGGCAGGATCAGAGCCTGTTATACAGCCCACTGTACAGTTGATTCATTGGGCTTGATTCTCACATAAAGACCACTTTACACCAGGCAGGCAGCGTAAATTGTCCTTAAAGTGCTCATAACTTACATTTACAGACGTGCTGCAGCCCCAGCACGCTGGCAGAGTGGGGATGGGGGGAAGAGGCCTGGGAATAAACAAGAATGAGGCCCATGGTGTTTTGCCATTTGTTCATTGATTATAATGGTCCAATGAAATATTAGCTGGTGATGTCTTATGGTTGGCTGATCTGTTTTTTCCTCCCTCTAGTTACGGCATCAGCAGTGGAGCCTAGTGATGGAGAGCGTGGTTCCGTCAGACCGAGGGAACTACACGTGCATTGTAGAGAACAAATATGGCAGCATTAGGCACACTTACCAGCTAGATGTAGTAGGTAAGATTTCTCTACTTCCTCTTCACTTCTGATACACAGTCGTCATCAAGATGGCTTATGTGCAATGATGATTTTGGGCTTAATCATATAGTCCGTCCCCTGAAGTGAATGATGCGGGTCCATAACCACAAACCCAGCTGGTCCTCCTTCTCAGCAAGCGTTCAAGGAGTGAATGCACTATCCTGGACATAATGCTTCCTGTTCAGGACTGAGGCACGCTGATTGGGGCAGTGTCTGGGAAGCCTACGCTGCAGCTCCCCAGGTGTACCCTTTCTGTGCGTAAGCAAAGAGCTGTGTTCTCAGGGGTTGCTCATCCAGCGCCTTTCATGAGCCCTAGCCCAAGCGCCTGTGCAGACATTGGTAGTGGCGCTGAAAGCCACAGACAGGCATGTTCAGTGGCGAGAGGTGTTAAAAACGGGTTCCCCATTTTCACTTCAGAAAGGTTCCGCCACCGGCCTATTCTCCAGGCTGGACTGCCTGCCAACCAGACTGTGGTGGTAGGGAGTGATGTCGAATTCCACTGCAAGGTGTACAGTGATGCCCAGCCTCACATCCAGTGGCTGAAACACGTGGAAGTCAACGGCAGTAAATATGGATCCAAGGGGGCATATGTCACGGTGCTAAAGGTTGGTAGACTAATTATAAAGTGAGAGGCAAGTCAGCCAGTCTAGCTCCCTGATAATGTAGGAATGTTCCCTAAAGGACGCTTTCTAATGGTGATCCAGAATTACATTATAGCATCAAGAGCTGTATTGGTGTTGAAATTGACATTAAAACCAATGTGTCCCTCCGTAAATATTTCTCTGTATTAAGTCACCGTTTATCTGGTCAGCACTTTACCCTTTTTTCCCCCACACTCGCCCTACTAGCCAACAGTCAGTCCTGTTGTGGGGGCAATTTTTCCTTTTGATGCTGTTGCTTGCATGCTTCATTAGTGGGACAGCGTAAGAGCCTGGCGAAGGGAACCTTTTGCTTTTACGCCAGGTTGCATATGGGAATGAATAAATAAATGTGGAAGATGGGCCACTGAGAACAAAGAAACAAAAAAATCTTCATCTGCTTTTGAAATTTGCCTGTAAATCTGTGTGGTGTCCTCAAACGTGCTGGGAATGTGGCTTATCCTCTGTTTTTCCTCTTTCTATATATGTGTATGTTTCCCCCTTGTAGACGTCAGGTGTTAACACAGCGGCTGAGGAGCTAGAAATTCTGTACTTGCGAAATGTTACTTTTGAGGATGCAGGGGAATATATTTGTCTCGCTGGGAATTCTATGGGGTTTTCACATCATTCTGCTTGGCTGACGGTTCTACCAGGTATTTCCTTCTGCGCTGTGCCCTTTCTTTCCTCTTGATGATGTTTCAGTGTTCAATTTAGAAATGCCACAGTTCTGCAAACTCTGCATTACATGGAGCAGTGAGTTTTGATCTTTAGTCGACTTCTCTGCAGAAAGAACTCTCCTCTTCAGTTTGCCGTGTAGATCTCTAATCGAAACTGCAGTTGCATGTTAAATATGGACATGCTTCATGTGTCATCTGAGGCTCACAAAGCACTTTAGAGATAATAATGAATTGAACAGCTCAAGATCCCTTTGATTTAGACATGTAGTATTATTTCTACTTTAAAATAATTTCTCAGCCTGCTCATCTATAAATGGAAGGTCACAGTGAGAGTCCCTTGTAGAGATGGAGGTACAGAATCCAGGAGTCCTGGCTCCCAGGCACTGCTGGGCTGATTTTCAGAAGTACTAATACTCTGAGCACCAACTGAAGGCAATGGGAGCTGTGTAGGCTCTGAAAATGGAGGCTGAAATGACCCTATCTTCTACTCATTTCATGTGCAAGAGTTACATTGACATAGAACAAGTTCAGAACATGCAATGGAGAGATCTGCACTGCTGCTAAGAGAGAGAGACTGCACTGTCCCAAACCCTGAAAGCTGGCCTTGTGTTAAAATGGATGAACTCGTGTGTGGGCAAGACCGCATGGGAAAGGTTCAAGCAGCATTTCCCCTGAAGCTGATGGGGGTTCTGCCCAAGAACAATTGCAGAAGCAGACCCAAATTCAACCTTTTCTTTTTATGTAATACTCATGTTAATAGTCCATTGAATGGGCAGCAGATACATTATATTCTCTTAAATTCCCTGGGTATAAAACACATTTTGATCCTCCCTACCACCACCACTGGTAGCCCTTGCAAACAGACGTGCCCCAGAACATTTTTCTGAACCAGAAACTTTGGCATTTCTAAACCCTGACATTAAATGAATACGGGATTTTTTCATATTAATTGCCTTTGTTAGGGGTCAGAGTGTCTCCTCAAAGACGCGCCTTGAGGCCAGTGGGATCTGCCAGTTCTTCTCTCTAAAATGGCTGGTGTCTGATTCTGTTTCCGCTTCTGCCATCCCCTTGATTAAAAAAACATTTCCGTTGGTTTAAGTTCGGAGGTTTACGTTATTATAAGAATCTGCCCAGATCGTATCCTCAAATTGTTGCATTGGTTTTAAAATGTATGAACTCGCAACACATTTTTTAAAAAAAAAGCCCAGCTAAAGTGAAACTTGATAGTGAACTCAGATGCAAGGAATCCCCAGGTATAGCAAACTGGAACGTGGGGTCCAGACTGCACCAACCATTAGGGAGCTGCAGATTGTAGTCATCTGCAGTGACCCTTCCACTTTCAGCAAAGGGAGAAAGGGCCTTGATCAGAGACTTCGGAGCCGTGAACCTTGGTGCCGTGATCAAACGTAGCAGTACCATCCCAACGGTATTTCATGGCATCTATACTCCCGGCCCTTTGTGAGGTCCCTCAACTGCTTCTGACTTCACTGGGGGTTAGCAGAGCTCTGCACCTGCCAGGGTTGGGCCCTGTGCAAATGTTCTCTGCTCATCTGGTAAGCTGGCTCACAGCCATGTAGCTTGCTGCACAGTCTGTACGTGTATGTATAGACAATAGCCATGCCCTGATT
Source organism: Mauremys mutica (assembly GCF_020497125.1). Classification (NCBI taxonomy): domain Eukaryota; kingdom Metazoa; phylum Chordata; order Testudines; family Geoemydidae; genus Mauremys; species Mauremys mutica. Next base: position 22,594,517 of record NC_059093.1, read on the forward strand.
ATAGGTGGAACCCCCGTTTTTCGCATTGCTATGTTCCTTCATGGACATAGTCACTGAGAGCCTGATCCAAAGTCCAATAAAGTCAGTAGAAAGACTCATTGAAATCAATAGGCTTTGGGATGGAGCTTGAGTGGTTCCATATCCCCTTTGCCCACGAAGGATTAGTGTTCCCCCATGAGTTTTCTTCATTACTGTGCCCACGAGTGCAGCTGTACAACTGCTTTCAAGTCACGTGCACCCAGCTTACCCAGCTCAGCATTTAGCCCAGAGTGAAGTGACTGTGTGAAAGGAAGCAGAGTAATTTCACTATAAGGAGTTCCACTGCTGATTAAAGAATCATGGGACATCCTCTTTTTGTTAGTATGTTTTTGGTTTTGCCTTGACCCCTTGTAAATTCAGAAGTGCCTGGACTGAAGGGAGCAGGTGGGGAATCATTCTTGATTTGCGCTTTGCTTGATGGGGGTTGCAGGATTGAGCTCTGAGTGCATGATGCTAATTATGTTCTAGCCATCAAAATGATTGCACTCATGCTTGTTCAAGGGGCCTACGGGAAGTTCCGACTTTCTAGAATCCTGGGGTGGGATTTTCGCTCAAATTATTGGGATCATCTGTCCTTCCTTTACTTGTCCGAACAAAATATTTACATTATGAATTATAATATAATTAAGCCAAGTTTCCCATTTATCCTCACCCAAGTATCGTGTTTTTAACCTCACCATACTTTGGAGACAGGCGTGATTCAGGTGGGATAAACTGAAATCTTAGCTTGAGTTGCCATGTTAATCCCTTGTCTGGGGCACATCTGTTGCCAGCATTGGAGTCAAAACTGATGAGTGAAATAGAGGAAGGGCCCGATCCTGCATTGTTTGCAAAAGCCAAACACCTGTTGTAGGCATTCAGAGTAGTGGATTTGGGAGGACTCTTGGGTCAAGTCCAGCGGGGTTACGCATAGACAAGGATGTGTCCAACCTAGGCCTGATCCAATTCCCACTGAAGTCAATGGGAAGATTCCCACTGGTGACAGTGAGCTTTCGCTCAGGCCCTACCTGAATTTCTCACACCACATGTATATATGTTGGCTGCTGTCGCCTGTCCTCACTCCTCACTTCCGTCTCTTGTTACTCTACAGAGGTAGTGGAGGCGGATGATTCTGGCTCCATTTTTGCTGTCATCCTCCGCTGTGCGGTTGGCTTCGTTTTCTTCTTCTTGGTGGTTGTCATCGTGATTGTCTGTAGGGTGAAAATGACCAACAAAAACGCCATGAACACCCCCACTGTACAGGTAACAGAAAGTAGATACAAGATTCCTATCCCCCCCTATAGCCCCAACCTACCTTTACATTTCCTTTCTAGGTTAGGAACGTGACCCTATGTTTTTACTCAGGCAACAATCCCATTAACATCAGCAGGCCCTTTGCCTGAATGAGGGTCAGGCCCCATGTCTCAGTTTGTTTCACTTATTTATCTATTTTTTCAGTGAAAACGTAGTGTGTGGCAGTTAACTCTCTTTTTAGTTTGCAATTATTGTTTGTCAGAGGCCAGCAATTCCACAGAGCCCTGGGCTTACCTAGGACTAGTAAAACAGACCCTTAAACCAGCCCTGCTGGCCACACGTAACAACACCCCAGGGAAAATGGACCTTCCAGAGAATAGCCTACAGTCCTGTGCCCGTAGCCAGCATGAAGAGGAGGAGTGGGAGAAGAAGTGTATTCCTGGTCCTGTTCCCACTGAAGTCACTCGCAAAACTTCCACTGATTTCTGTGGGTCCAGAATTGGGCCTTCTTTCCGCAAGGGACAATGATGGCACTCTGTACAATAAAAATCCCATCCAGTTGTGCATCAGGGACTGGCACTGCAGAGCAGTAAGCATAGGAATTAAAAAGGACTGCAAACCCTGCTGGTTCAGCCTCTCTGGCTGTAAACCACCTATTGGCTTTTACAAGACTAGGAATGGAAAGCTGGGACTGACTCCATGGACGCAAACACACTCCATGCATATAGGCCAGAACTTTAGCTGCTCTAAACTGATGTCGCTGGTGTAAATCAATAGAGTACTGTCTTCAGTGAGGCTGCTCTGGTTTACACTGGCTGAGGATCTGGCTCTGCATGCCTAGATAAATACACTCCCATAATATGAGACTGATATTTTTAATTTCCAGGTTACAATTGATTGTGAGTCTTCAATAATCAAAGATTAGTTCAAAGTGATTTTCTTGGCTGGTTCCTTTTCAAGCACTGCTGCATGTATCTGACACAGAGGCAGTTGGCAATAACATTTTATTTGCTCTATTGAAGCCGGTGTCATTGGAGTCAAACCCTTCCATGAATTCCAGTACCATGGTGGTCAATCTCACCTACCTCTCATCCAGCGATGGGCTGAAGCTAGCAGATATCTCAGAGCTCGAGCTGCCTGCTGATCCCAAGTGGGAATTAACGAGATCTCGGTCAGTTAAACGTGTCGTTCTTCTGTCTTCATTCCAGTCCTCAGCCCGGTCACACATTAATTCATTTGTTTGTGTCTGTCACTTCAGCCTGACTCTGGGGAAACCTCTGGGTGAAGGTTGTTTTGGTCAAGTGGTGATGGCAGAAGCGACTGGGATCGATAAGGACAAACCAGACAAGGCCATCACTGTAGCTGTCAAGATGTTAAAAGGTACAGAGAACAGCACCATGAAGGAATGGCAGGAGTTGGGGCTGTTAGGCATTTGCCTTTGGCATTTATCTTGGTTTGGGGTTCATTTTTTATTTAAAAAATATGACTACATAAGAAGAGCAAACCTAAGGCCAAATTCTCCCTTTGGCTTCCATAACTGATGCTTGTTTCCACAGATTTCTGTTAGGGTGGGTCACAGGAACTGCTGAGTGTTATCTTAAGGGTAGCTAAGTGAATACAGCATTGGACTTAGCTACAGGATACCTGGGTTCAGTTCCTAGCTCAACCACAAATTTCTTCTATGATGTTTGACAAGTCACTTTCTTTACCTTTTGTCGGAGCACCTGGCCTTTAAAATAGGGATAATGCTTCCCTATCTCATGGGGGTATTGAGTATAAAATCCATTCAGGATTGTAAAGTGCTTGTCTACTTGGGTGATGAGGGTCATATAAGCATTTCAGTAGATCTTCCTATCAAATTGAACCCTGGCCAAGCTCCCTGAGATTACATCTCAACAGTTTAAGAAGAGGCAAAACAATGAGATTGGTTGGGCTCCTCCAGATTCTCCTGTTTTCTCTGCCTAAAGCACTGAAGCTGCAGTGACTTGACTAGCTGTGGAAAACACCTGGAGGGGAGTGGCATGGCTAAGCCAAAGCAAGAAGTGCTGAGGTTCTGCACAGTATTAATACTAACACCAAATGAAAAATTTTTCCATGAGAAAGTGGGGTTTGACAAAACCTGATTGGTCAATTTTGATTAAACTTTTTTTGATGGGGAAGATTTCAACATTGCCAAACTGAAACATTTTGTTGTTTTGTGTTTTGGTTTGATTTTGAAAACTAAAAAACAAAATTGGTTTTCCAATTTATTCTGGGGGCTTTTACCCCACGATTCCAGACATATTTTACCTGCCCCTGATTCTTTTCCAGTACGAAAAAATGGGAGAAAGTTTGTTTGTATGTATATAAAAAGGTGGGGTAGAGTGGCGGTGAAGCCCCAAAAATCCTAAAACTGAAGTTGACAATCCAATTTTTTTTTCAGTTTCTAAACATCAAAACAAAACTCACAATGTTTTATTTCCGTGTCAACATTTTTTAGAACTTTTTGTTTGGCAACAAGTTTTGATGTTTCAAGTTTTCACCCTGATTTGGGACAAAAGCAAATAGAGCGGTTAAGCACTGGAATAAATTGCCTGGGGGGTGGTGGAATCTCCATCATTGGGGATTTTTAAGAGCAGGCTGGACAAACACCTGTCAGAGATGGTCTAGATAATACTTAGTCCTGCATGAGTGCAGGGGACTGGACCAGATGACCTCTCGAGGTCCCTTCCAGTTCTGTAATTCCTGATTAACATTTCCTGCAGGATGACCAGCTCTCATAAATGCTCAGATGGCCAGATGGCCAGCCTCTGTTCACTGAGTGTATAACATACTGTATAGTACTAATCCAATCTAGTTATGCTTTTATTCTCTAGACTCTAAGAAAGGCCTATTCCCTTCCTAACAGTTTCTTTCTCTTTTTTCCCCCCGTCTTCTCCAGATGATGCTACTGACGAGGATCTTTCTGACCTAGTGTCCGAAATGGAAATGTTGAAAACGATTGGGTACCACAAAAATATCATTAACCTCCTAGGCGCCTGCACGCAGGATGGTATGTTTCAGAGAAGGCCATATGCTACCATCGTACTTCATGATTTCAGTGGGAAGCAGTCCCATTCTGCTCTGTGGTGCACCGTACTAGCTCAGCCTTATGTGCACACAGTTGCTTTTCCATACCTCTACTGCAGGTTTCTGGCCTAGCAAGCAGAGGGGTTTCCCCCTGTAATGTAATATTGTGCTCCTGGAGACTCTTATTCAGGCTGTGTAGAGGCCAGGAAGATTTCACCCTTTCTTCATGCATCTGAATTGGCCACAAGATTAATTGTGTGCACGGACATAACTAACTGCTTTGCTCAGTGAGAAGTTGGGTGGCTTTTAATGTTGGAGCAAATATATATATGGCTCTACCTGTTATCGATACTGGTTTTTCAAAAGCTTTTCCTTATTGCCCTCCTTTTTTGGGAAAAAAATGGAGCTGGAAGCAGAGAGATTGGTGGTTTGACTGTCATTTATTATTATTTACTCCCTGAATGCCCAAAATATGCTGGCTTTGAGTCCCAACTCTGTGGGTTTAGGCAATTCACATAATACCCTCTATGTCTAAGCCTTCCCAGCCATCAAACGGAAAGGATAATGCTCGCCCACAGGGCAGTGAGGCAGTTGAGTTAATGTTTGTGTGTCGGTTCTGAAGAGAGATGTTTGTTAGTGGCCGCTTGGCTAGGGAACCTGACCTGAGTCCTGTTCCTATCTAACCTTCTTAGATACTTTTGTGGAGTTATTGAAGTCCTCAAATTGTGGTTTGAAGACCTCAGGGTGCAGAGAATCCTCCAGCAAGTGACCTGTGCCCCATGCTGCAGAGGAAGGCAAAAAACCTCCAGGTCCTCTGCCAATCTGCCCTGGAGGAAAATTAGTTCCCGACCCCAAATATGGTGATCAGCTAAACCCTGAGCACGTGGGCAAGACTCACCAGCCAGCACCCAGGAAAGAATTCTCTGTAGTAACTCAGATCCCACCCTATCTAACATCCCATCCCAGACCACTGGGCTTATTTACCTGCTAATAATCAAAGATCAATTAATTGCCAAAATTAGGCTATCCCATCATATCATCCCCTCCATAAACTTATCAAGCTTCAGAGGGGTAGCCGTGTTAGTCTGGTTCTGTAAAAGCAGCAAAGAATCCTGTGGCACCTTATAGACTAACAGACGTTTTGCAGCATGAGCTTTCGTGGGTGAATACCCACTTCTTCGGATGCAAGCTCACCCACGAAAGCTCATGCTGCAAAACGTTGGTTAGTCTATAAGGTGCCACAGGATTCTTTGCTGCTTTTATCAAGCTTAGTCTTGAAGCCAGATATGTCTTTTGTCTCCACTACTCCCCTTGAAAGGCTGTTCCAGAACTTCACTCCTCTAATGGTTAGAAACCTTCATCTAATTTCAAGTCTAAACTTCCTAGTGTCCAGTTTATATCCATTTGTTCTTGTGTCCACGTTGGTACTAAGCTTAAATAATTCCTCTCCCTCCCTGATATTTATCCCTCTGTTATATTTATAAAGAGCAATCATATCTCCCCTCAGCCTTCTTTTGCTTAGGCTAAACAAGCCAAGCTCTTTGAGTCTCCTTTCATAAGACAGGTTTTCCATTCCTCGGATCATCCTAGTAGCCCTTCTCTGTACCTGTTCCAGTTTGAATTCATCCTTCTTAAACATGGGAGACCAGATGAGGTCTCACCAGTGCCTTATATAACAGTACTAACACCTCCTTATCTTTACTGGAAATACCTCACCTGATGCATCCCAAGACCGCATTAGCGTTTTTAACAGCCATATCACATTGACGGCTCGTAGTCATCCTGTGATCAACCAATACTCCGAGGTCCTTCTCCTCCCCTGTTACTTCCTACTGATGTGTCCCCAGCTTATAACAAAAATTCTTGTGATTAATCTCTAAATGCATGACCTTTCACTTTTCACTATTAAATTTCATCCTATTACTTTTACTCCAGTTTACAAGGTCATCCAGATCTTCCTGTAGGATATGCCGGTCCTTCTCTGTATTGGCAATACCTCCCAGCTTTGTGTCATCCGCAAACTTTATTAGCACACTCCCACTTTTTGTGCCAAGGTCAGTAATAAAAAGATTAAATAAGGTTGGTCCCAAAACCGATCCCTGAGAAACTCCACTAGAAACCTCCCTCCAGCCTGATAGTTCACCTTTCAGTACGACCCGCTGTAGTCTCCCCTTTAACTAGTTCCTTATCCACCTTTCAGTTTTCATATTGATCCCCATCTTTTCCAATTTAACTAATAATTCCCCATGTGGAACCGTGTCAAATGCCTTACTGAAATCGAGGTAAATTAAATGCACTGTATTTCCTTTGTCTAACAAATCTGTTACCCTCTCCAAGAAGGAGATCAGGTTGGTTTGGCACGATCTACCTTTTGTAAAACCATGTTGTGTTTTGTCCCAGTTACCATTTACCTCAGTGTCCTTAACTACTTTTTCCTTCATTTTTTTCCCCAAGACCTTGCATACTACAGATGTCAAATTAACAGGCCTATAGTTACTCGGATCACTTTTTTTCCCTTTCTTAAAAATAGGAACTTTGTTAGCAATTCTCCAGTCGTACGGTACAACACCTGAGTTTACTGATTCATTAAAAATTCTTGCTAATGGGCTTCCAATTTCATGTGCCAGTTCCTTTAATATTCTTGGATGAAGATTATCTGGGCCCTCCGATTTTGTCCCATTAAGCTGTTCGAGTTTGGCTTCTACCTCGGATGTGATAATATCTGCCTCCATATCCTCATTCCCATTTGTCATCCTACCATTATCCGTAAGCTCCTCATTACCCTCATTAAAGACTGAGGCAAAGTATTTGTTTAGATATTGGGCCATGCCTAGATCATCCTTAACCTCCACTCCATCCTCAGTGTTTAGCGGTCCCACTTCTTCTTTCTTTGTTTTCTTCTTATTTAGATGGCTATAGAACCTTTTACTATTGGTTTTAATTCCCTTTGCAAGGTCCAACTCTACATGGCTTTTGGCCTTTCTCACTTTATCCCTACATGTTCTGACCTCAATAAAGTAGCTTTCCTTGCTGATCACTCCCATCTTCCATTCCTTGTAGGCTTTCTGGTTTTTCTTAATCACCTCTCTGAGATGCTTGCTCATCCAGCTTGGTCTACAACTCCTGCCATTGAATTTTTTCCCCTTTCTTGGGATGCAGGCTTCTGATAGTTTCTGCAACTTTGACTTGAAGTAGTTCCAGGCCTCCTCTGCCTTTAGATCCACAAGTACTTCAGTCCAATCCACTTCCCTAACTAATTTCCTTAATTCTTTAAAGTTAGCCCTTTTGAAATAAAAAACCCTAGTCCCAGATCTATTTTTGTTTATCCTTCCATCTAGTTTGAACTGAATTAGCTCATGATCACGTGAACCAAGGTTGTCCCCTATAACCATTTCTTCTATGAGGTACTCACTACTCACCAAAACCAACTCTAAAATGGCATCCCCTCTTGTTGGTTCTTCAACTACTTAGTGAAGGAATCCATCAGCTATTGCATCCAGAAAAATCTGAGCCCTATTATGATAACTAGCACTTGTCCTCCAGTCCATATCTGGGAAGTAAAAGTCTCCCGTGATCACACAATTCCCATTAGTGTTTACTTCATTAAAACATTAAAGAGGTCTCTATCCATATCCAAATCAGATCCTGGCAGTCTGTAGCACACCCCAAGCACTATCTCAGGGGAGGCTCTTGTAGCTTTCTTCCCCAATGTTATTTTTACCCAGACAGACTCTGTCTTATCCATTCCATCCCTTCTTATTTCTTTACAGTTAACCTCATCATTGATATACAATGCTACTCCACCATCTTTGCCTTTATTTCTGTCTTTCCTAAACAGCACATACCCTTCAATTCCTGTACTCCAGTCATGACTACTATTCCACATTGTTTCTGTTATCCCTATAATATCCGGTTTCACTTTCTGCACCAGTAGCGCTAGTTCCTTCATTTTTTTACCTAGGCTCCTCGCATGAGTGTACAAACATCTTATTTTTTGCCGTTTGGCTTCACTGACATTCTTTACCCGATTAGGCACAGACATTCTACCACCAGTATCACCTATTAGACTGGTATCTACACTACCCTTCCTCCTTATGTCCATTCTCCTACCCACGGCTGTATCCTTTCTTGCTTTGTTTTCTTCCCTCTCAATGTTAAATTCTGGCATGGAGATTACCTGGACATCTCCCCCAGATTCCTAGTTTAAAGCTCTCTTAATCAGTTGTGCACCAGCCGCCATCCTAGAAATCTATTTCCCTCCCTACTTAGGTGAAGTCCAGCCCAAGAGAACAGTCTTCTGCCAATGAATGCTTCCCAGTGGCCATACATCCCAAAGCCCTCCTTATAGCACCACTGCCTGAGCCATCTGTTGATCGCCATAATGTCACCTCACCACCTCTTTCCCTTTCAGTAAAATGAGGCTAGTGACTCTCACTCTGCTTTGCAAGGTGCTTTGTAATTATGATGTAACAGCCAGACTGTGACTGTTTTTTGTTGGCAGGCCCACTTTACGTTCTGATAGAATATGCGTCGAAAGGGAACTTGCAGGAATATCTCCGGGATCGTCGGCCGCACTACATTTTTTCACTCGAAACCTGCAAGCTGCCAGAAGAGCAGTTAACATTTAAAGATTTAGTCTCGTGCGCCTACCAGGTGTCCCGTGGCATGGAATATTTGGCGTCTCAGAAAGTGAGTTGAGTGACTTGGAGTCTGTTTTCAGAGTAGCAGCTGTGTTAGTCTGTATCCGCAAAAAGAACAGAAGTACTTGTGGCACCTTAAAGACTAACAAATTTATTTTAGCATGAGCTTTCGTGAGCTGCAGCTCACTTCTTCGGATGCATAGAATGGAACACACAGACAGGGGATATTTATACATACAGAGAACATGAAAAGGTGGAAGTATGCATACCAACAGGCAGAGTCTAATCAATTGAGATGAGCTATCGTCAGCAGGAGGAAAAAAAACTATTGAAGTGATAATTAGGATGGCCCATAGAAGGTGTGAGGAGAACTTAACATAGGGAAATAGATTCAATTGGTGTAATGACCCAACCATTCCCAGTCTTTGTTTAGGCCACAGTTAATAGTATCTAGTTTGCATATTAATTCAAGTTCAGCAGTTTCTCTTTGGAGTCTGTTTTTGAAGTTTTTTTGTTGCAAAATTGCCACCTTCAAGTCTGTCACTGAGTGGTTAGAGAGGTTGAAGTGTTCTCCCACTGGTTTTTGAATGTTATGATTCCTGATGTCAGATTTGTGTCCATTTATTCTTTTGCGTAGAGACTGTCCGGTTTGGCCAATGTACATGGCAGAGGGGCATTGCTGGCACATGATGGCATATATCACGTTGGTAGATGTGCAGGTGTACGAGCCCCTGATGGCGTGTCTGATGTGATTAGGTCCTATGATGGTGTCACTTGAATGGATATGTGGACAGAGCTGGCATCGGGCTTTGTTGCAAGGATAGGTTCCTGGGTTAGTGTGTATGTTGTATGGTGTGCAACACCACACGATCCATTGTCTACAGCCAAGCTCTAAGATACAACCGTATTTGCTCCAATCCCTCAGACAGAGATAAACACCTACAAGATCTCTATCAAGCATTCTTAAACCTACAATACCCACCTGCTGAAGTGAAAAAACAGATTGACAGAGCCAGAAGAGTACCCAGAAGCCACCTACTACAGGACAGGCCTAAAAAAGAAAATGACAGAACACCACTAGCCATCACCTACAGCCCCCAACTAAAACCTCTCCAGCGCATCATCAAAGATTTACAACCTATCCTTAAAGATGATCCCTCACTCTCACAGATCTTGGGACACAGGCCAGTCCTCGCTTATAGACAGCCTCCCAACCTGAAGCAAATACTCACCAGCAACCGCACACCATACAACATAAACACTAAGCAATTTTGCAACAAAAAAACTTCAAAAACAGACTCCAAAGAGAAACTGCTGAACTTGAATTAATATGCAAACTAGATACTATTAACTGTGGCCTAAACAAAGACTGGGAATGGTTGGGTCATTACACCAATTGAATCTATTTCCCTATGTTAAGTTCTCCTCACACCTTCTATGGGCCATCTTAATTATCACTTCAAAAAGTTTTTTTCCTCCTGCTGACGATAGCTCATCTCAATTGATTAGACTCTGCCTGTTGGTATGCATACTTCCACCTTTTCATGTTCTCTGTATGTATAAATATCTCCTGTCTGTGTGTTCCATTCTATGCATCCGAAGAAGTGAGCTGCAGCTCACGAAAGCTCATGCTAAAATAAATTTGTTAGTCTTTAAGGTGCCACAAGTACTCCTGTTTTTTTTGGAGTCTGTTGTTATTTATCACGTACATAAACATATGTGTCATGTGATAGGTGTGCACAGTGCATTGTAGGCAAATATATGACTGGGTTCTGCCCTTAAGAGCCTACAAGTACAGGAATTATTTTTTTCAGTAAGAAATGCATTGCTGCTTGCAAAGAAGCATTGTTAAGGGACCTAGAAGTCCATTTGTGTATGATCACATCCATTTATGAGCGATTTAGCTGGGTGCCCCTTTGCTGTAATCAGCAATCCAACAGTAAGTGTGTGAACAGTTTGGCAATACATGGACACTGCAGAGTCCGTATGAAAGGCAGACCTCAGTTGCATGTTTTCAGTGAGCAAATACAAATGTCACACAACAAGAAACATCTAAATGCAGAAGTAATTGACTTTCAGATGTCCGACCCTCAGTCAATCGCAGCCACTAGCCAAAGGTGGCCACGGTCAGATTTAGAGCCATGCTGCGCTGTACGCTGCATCTTGGTGGTGTCAGCATGACAGCAAAATTGAAAGTCACTTTGAGAGAGAATCTCATCTCAGACAATAGAATCAGGAACCTCTGTGGCCCCTTTTCAGTACTGCTGAAAGTGCAGAGCATCAAGGCTGAGGCAGAGACACAGCCTGTGACAAACATTCGTTTGTTAGAAGAGCAGTATCTCTGGTTAGTTACCAGGTGAACGTAGACTCCCTTGGAGTTAGCCCAGCGAAGGATTTGGCTCATTCATAACAAGACCTGACACTTGCATAGAGCCATCTGTGGGCTCCGAAAGCACTTTGCAAACATTGGACCTGACACTAGTCTCGCACTTGCTTCACTGGAGTTGCTCCTGATTTATACTGACGTAAGCAATTGAAAATCAGGCCCATCTTACAGATGGGGAAACTGGGACATTAGTTTATACACAGTGAGTCAGTCGTAGAGCAGGGAATCAAATCCTAGTGTCTTGATTCCCATTGCTCTCCTGTAAGTAAACCATTAGCCCAGACTCTCCTCCCTGGCGGTGGCAGCTTGGTGTGCAGCCCTGGGATCTAGCCGATCTCCAGTCCGAGTGTCCCATCCTGAGAGAGCAGAGGAAGAAGCACTGCTGTCTTGCCTCTGGAGGCGAGTGTGTGTGTGTGTTTGGTAGATGTTGCTAAGAAACAGTTTGTCTGAGACTGCATGTGGCAGCGATGATCTAAAGGGCGAAGAATTAAATGGTGCAGCTTTATTGGCTTTCAGGTAAATGAATTGGCACTTCATAAACCATGAATCATAAGCAGTTTAACAAGCCCATATTTATCTCCATGCTCACCTTTCACAGTGCATTCACCGAGACTTGGCAGCCAGGAACGTGTTAGTCACTGAAGACAATGTGATGAAAATAGCCGATTTCGGCCTAGCCAGAGATATTGGCAACATCAGCTGTTACAAGAAAACAACCAGTGTGAGTACACAGCTGCCAAGTGCATGGGAGGTCCCAGTGGTGGAGTCAGCAGCACATGCCCTTGGTCCACACCTTCTTTTTAAACAAATTACTGCATTGAGAAAAACATTTGGCCCTGATTCAGCAATTGGTAGCAGGCAGGCAGGCCCCTGTACCCACAAGGAGCCCTGTTGAGATCATCGATAGTCCTGCTGAAATGACAAAAACACCCCATTTGATTTCAGCGGGTTCACAGTGAAGCCATTGGGTGAATTCACTCTGTGGATTTCCCCCTACAGTTCAGACTAAGCAGCATTTTGCACAGAGTGAAATGATCTCTTCAAGCCAGCGAGGCCTGTGTGTGTTGGTCCCACTCTGTTTTGAAACGGTCCAGCCCCACAGCTGCGTTCGTACACGATGGATGCTGTTTTTCATGCAGAGATTTAAATGTCTTGATTCATTAAACCTGTCTTGGCAGTGAAATGCAGCATGCAAGAGAGGGAGGGTGTTTATAACGTAGATCGTCAGTGAAGACCGGGGATCAAATGTTATATTCTGTTTACATGTGGCCACTACTGCCTGCACAGTGGTCAGGGAAGCAGATGTGGTTGCTAATGAAAATGTTTCAAACTGGATTAGAATAGAAGATTCAGATAGTGCCCTTGTGGCTGAGTGAAGATGCTGATGGAACATTCCCTTTGTCTTTCTAATTACAGGGTCGGCTGCCTGTGAAATGGATGGCTCTAGAAGCATTGTTTGATGGGGTCTACACTCACCAGAGCGATGTGTAAGCATTATTTGTATTCTCTCTTCTGTAAATTTCACATGCTGTAGCTTCAGTGATCCAAAATCATAGTTTCAGCACGTAGGTAATGCAGCAATGGACACATCAGTTTACCTAAATTAGAGAGATAGAAAGAGACACACAATCTCTATTTTAAAAAAGAAAATGAAGGAGGCAAAATATATTTTGAAAAAGGTAGCACAGCAGCAGTGCCAAGGAATTTAACATTAGACGTGTGCTGATTTTTGTAGGGGGTGTTTCTTCCAGTCTGGCCAGTGAAATAAGGATTGTAACAAGCAAGCTTTGATATCAGCTTGCACAGTGGCCTGTGGTTCCTAGCCTGTGATTCAGTGAAGCTGGGCAGGATTCATTGGATTTGTTCCATTCCGTGGAGCTGGTGGAAGACCTAACGAAGAGCCAGGGGTAATAAATGGGCTGTCACCTATCTGATTAAATGCTCATTTCAGTTTCAGACGTGGTTCCTGGGAGTTCTTTGCTATTGAGTTGGATCAGCAGAGATCTCCAAGTAACTAGTGAAAATGGCCTAGGCAATTAGTCATGCTATTGACGACTGTGTTAGCTGTGCATGGCTGCACTGAAATAAAGCAAAAAAACAAAAAAACTAAAAAAACCTCATTGAATTTTAAACATCTTTCTTTGGTTCCCAGCTGGTCTTTTGGAGTGCTGCTATGGGAGATCTTTACTTTGGGGGGGTCTCCATATCCGGGAATTCCAAGCGAGGAACTCTTCAAATTCTTAAAAGAAGGCAATCGGCTGGACAAGCCAGCAAACTGCACTCATGACCTGTAAGTGAGGGAGGGAGTAGCTTTATGGCTTCATTTCTAGAAACCTTGGCTGACGCACGAGTTTATTTTCCTTCTTAATTCAGTTTCTCCAGGGTGTGTGTGTATAAATATTGCTGCCCATTCCTTTGTCTGACCCCCACTTACTACTGTTTAGCTGGTCCTGCTGTGCGATTGTCTGGCTGGCTCCAGATAGACTTACCGAGCCTGATTCATTTAGACTGATTATGTCACTGACAGTCAAAATATGCAGCTACGCTTGCTATGCTTGGTCGATTCATGTCAACCCATGCCCAGCTCAGGTCTGTGGATTTGCCTAGTGTGCAATTGCTTAGGTCCCCAAGTAGTATTTGTTGGGGTGGAGCAGGGGAAGAGGATAGTCCTTCTTTGAGCCCCCAATGGACTCTGGTGACTTACCCTTAGAATGCAGCATTTCCTGCCTGATGTATTTGTCTGATTGCAGCAGTACTCCGCTCCCGGCACGTTGGTCACTGTGCAGACAAGAAACACTTTCTCTGGCCCTGAGACCATTGCTAGGAGGCTGGTTCTGAGCCTCTGAAAATGGCATCATTACGTTTAGTTTCCTTCCTTGTTGTTTCAACTTCAGTAACGCCCTAAACAAATGTGAATTAAGTAACATTTAATTGCCTGTGTCTAACTCCAGTCAGTACGCTGGGGCTGAGGCAGGACAAATCACTATTCAGTGAGTGTCGTGCTAGCAGTACTCCATTTTACGCCTGTTGTCTCGCCGTTCCCGGCTGTTGTCTCTTAACTCTTCCCTGGTCCAGTTGGCTTTGCCTACTCCACATTGTGGACAAACCTGCTGTAGGCAAAGCTTTCCCTGCTGTATGTTGGATTTCAAAGCAGACCAATCTGTATGAAATTGGGATTTGCTCTTGTCTCTGTGGGAGGACGCCCTCTCCTGTAAACATCATTGGTTCCTGCTTAAGGGAGAGGGCACTCAAGACCAATAGGGCCTGATGATTGTCCTCTTGCTCCTAGCAAAGTGACAGGGCGAGAGCCAGGCGTTAGCATTGTTTACCATACAAACCAGATTTCCGACTAGGACATTAGGGGCTTCTGTTTGGATAATCCAATGGCTTCCTACTCAAATGTGACAATTTATGGCTAGCTTTGTGATTTGCAGGTCACCCACGTTATTGTAAAGGGGTGTGCGTGCATGTCAAAGAAGTCAAAGTGTGAATTTCCTCCGCCTTGATTTCCCTTTGGGGCCTCTGGTCCTGCTGCCAAGACCATGAATGCTGGGGCTACATAGAGCACCAAGCCATTGGCAACCTTAGGCCTATGCGCCCAATGCCATTGCCAAGGACTGTGTGATAGACAGCTACAGTAATAAAACTCCTGATAGACCCAGCTGCCTTTCTCAGTACTCTGTAGCCTGGGCTTTCCCTCACTCGTCACACCCGGTTTCCATACCTGCCCCTCTTGGGCTCCGGCACTGTGGGTTCCTAAGGCACCGTGCTGGAGAGGTTTACCTAGGGGATCCCCTTTCTTTACTTCTGCCGCAGGCATACCAGCTGGGTTATGTTACGCCCTGTACCAATGCACGGACTGGTGGCTGTATCTGGGCTGGGCAGTGGGTTCAGGCACAGAGGGAGCTGCATGTCTCACTTTGTTCAGAGCAATGCAAAGGAGTGGGGGCTGGTTATGCCCCAGCAGGTGCATGGGCCAAAGCCTGGCTGTGTTGGGACATGTAGATCTGCACACGTGCTCTTCTCTCTCCCCCACCCCATCACAGGGAAGGCCTCTTGCTCTTTGTTCTCCTCAGGTACATGATCATGAAGGAGTGCTGGCATGTAGTCCCATCAGAACGGCCAACCTTTAAGCAGCTAGTGGAAGACCTGGATAGGGTCCTTACTGTAACAACAACTGAGGTAAGTGTTTCTCTCTGGCTAAAGATCGGTCCTTAGCAGAGATGGGCCTGAACCAGAGCCCTGCAGTTGAGCTCTGGAGGTGGCTTGGAATTCAGACCTGGCCCCTATCTTTATAACTGGCTAAGCCAAAATCCCAGATCCCGAAACCCTCATGCTTTGGGGGTGTTCAAAACCCAGCTCTGGCATCCCCAGATCTAACCCTAATGCTTGTGGTAACTGGAAAGTGTTGCAGCATCATTAGCTATCTCTTCTCCCTCACCCCCGACCATGTAACCATGTGACTTTTCTCCTTGCAGGAGTACCTTGACCTCTCCGTGCCATTTGAGCAGTATTCCCCCGCCCGCCAGGACACGCACATTACCCACTCTTCGGGAGGCCATTCTGTGCCTGCAATATAAAGAAGAGGAAAAAAACCCTTTATTTTTCTGGGAAGGAGAAGTGTAAAGAATGTAGAAATTCTTTGCTTATGCAATCTGTTCATGAACCTTTTTGGTGAAGCTGAAGAGACACATTGCCTGCAGGGATTAATATATTGATATAAATAGCTGTATTTTTGTAGTTGTTTTTTTTTATAGTCGCTTGATCATTACCCAGCTACTTATTAAAAAAAAATCCCCCCCCCCCCACAAAAATCCCTTTTTTTGACATAGTCATAATCTCAAAGGTGTTAATGGTTTGGTGGCAAACAGCGGTTTGACTGTAATAGATCATAACCCTCTCTTGCACTTGGGCTGCGGGTGACTGGCGTATGCAGAAGAGTCAGAACATTCCAAACGGAAGGGCAAATGCATGAAAGTCATTGTAATGTGTTCATTTTGGGGGTCATAGAGAGGAAAGCATCAAAGTGGTGGGTGTAAAGGTACCACATGTCTCCAGGGAATTGCTAAATAATTAAATCAGAAGCAGAATTATGGTATGTCTATACTACCCACCGGATCGGCAGGCAGCGATTGATCCAGCGGGGGTCGATTTATCACGTCTAGTCTAGACGTGATAAATCAGCCCCCAAGCACTCTCCCATTGACTCCTGTACTCCAGCACCATGAGAGGCTCAGGCAGAGTCAACAGGGGAGCGGCAGCAGTCGACTCACTGCAGTGAAGTGAAGACACTGCAGTGAGTAGATCTAAGTACGTCGACTTCAGTACATTATTCATGTAGCTGAAGTTGCGTAACATAGATCAATCCCCTCTCCTAGTGTAGACCAGGCCTTAGTCTCTGATCTTGCAACTTCTTGCACATGAGCAGACTGTCCATCCAGAGCCCTATTGTCTTCAGGGGGGCTTCATGTGAATGCAGTATTTTGCCAGTGTGCTGGATGCTGCAGGACCAGGCTCTAAGAATGTAAAACTCATGCTCTTGAGATGGAGATTTGAGTTTTCGGTTTTTGCTTTAAAGCCCAAGAGAAGCAGCTGTTTCAGTACTTCTCCCCTTTCAAGCTAGCAAGTTGTCTCCATCCATCCGCAGTGACTTGGAGAGAGAAATTACGGGTACCTGTAGGCAAGAGCCTTTAACTTACATCAAAAAGGTTTATTCCAGAGAATTGTGTACATATCTATCTATCTAATCTAAAAAAAGAATGTATAATATTAATGCAATGTAAAGCAGTACTGAGAGGGAAATCTCTCAAAATAAGAGCATTGCAATCTAGGATATACTGATCTGGGCGAAAGATTTTGTTTTTTAATATCTTCACGGTTTTGTATATTTGTAAAGTTATTTATAGACATTAACATATCTGTTCATCGGTTGAAATAGCATAGCATTACTGTAAACTTTAAAATTTACTGCATTTAAGTTCTTTAACTTATTAAATATGGAGAAAAATAGATTAATCAAGTTTTTTTTTGTGTTTACAGGAAATATTGAGAGACTGTATAGATGTACATTCCTTTAACAAATTACATTTAATGTTATAAATATATATATTTATTTTTAAAAAAATTAGTTTATCCTGGATTGCAGTGAGCAAAGGTAAGTTTAGTTTGCAATACATCATCAGTGGTTAAATCCAAACAAATAACAGAGGGACGATTTTTACATATTTGAAAATCTAAGGCCAAGAATTCTTCCATCAGTTTAACCACTGGGCATTAAGAGGGTGTGGGTGTTTATTTTTCTATTTTTGAATGAAGGTATCTTTGTGGTTGATCTTAAAAACAAGTATGCAGCAAAGCTAAATGTTGACTTTGAATGATGCACATTATTTATTTATTTTTCTCCTTGCCAGTATCATTTCCTTGTCGGATTTAAGAAATAACACACTGGCAAAATAGCAAGAAGAGCCACATTCTTTATAGGGGAAGTACAATGATTGTATATCACTTTTAAGTCTAACGCATGCTAAAAATGCCAATAATGCCTAATTTGCTGGACTTACCTTTGTATGCTATTTATGTGCATCTGTAACAAATCACTGTTTAAAAGCACACTAACTAAAGAGGGGAACTTTAGTATGGACCAAGAAGGCATGGGGAGGTATTTTTATGAGAAGATTTTAACTCTTTTACTAACACAAAGAGGCAAATATCATAATAACATGGTGGTTTGGTTTATTTTTTCCCCTGTACATACGACATATCAGTGATTCAAAATAACAGGCTGACAGCATCTCACATTAGTATTATTTTTTAGCACCACAAGGCTCTTCTCATAAAAGTAATAATTTATAGTTTGAGGTTATGTCAGTGGAAGTTCTTGAGAAAGTAGATTTCTATAGATTTGTGGGGGGGGGAGGGTTAATTAAAAGAAATTTTGGTATTTTCTTACAAATGTCTGCTAATTGTACATTCCAAGTACCTAAAGCATTAGGCTTCCCATTAAAAATGTACAAATTTGTGCATGATTTCAAATGTTATTAGATATTATAAATATATAATGTAGTGAGGTTTTTACAAGATGTATCTGTAGACTTGTTGACTTTAACATTTCTTATACAATGCTTGTATAGTTTTATAGCCTGGACTGTTATCTTTTTAAGCTTTTTTTAAAAAAATTACAATTCTGATGTTGTTACATTTTATACTGTTGATGTTACAATCCACAGATTTGCATAATGTGAATTTTGTTTGTTGGTGAGCAACTTTATTCAGTTTATTTTAATACTATATTTCCTTTCCTGACAGCTGCAACTGTCAAAGGTGTGAAATGAACACTAAATAAACTTATTCTGCTTTTGTTAACATGAAAAAAACGTTTTTACCCAAAAATACAAATAAATGCGTTGTTGAATTTGTTTTTCCAGTTTTAATGGGCCTGTTCAACAATAAATCCTCTGTTTTCGAGCGTGTCTTTAGTGATTGTCATGGTAAAGAGACATTGTATGGTGCAGCATTGTGATATTTATTTTATAGGCCTAGTCACCACCCAGTTTTTGTGCAGCTATAACTGTTGTGGTTAGGGGAGCAATTTTTACCAATATCAGTTATTCCACTACAAGCCCTAGTCTACATGTAGCTGTAATGGCATATAGGTGCCATATACTACTAAGAAGTTTATTCCTCTTCTTGTACTGGTATCTTTACAGCAATGTAACTTCATCCACAATGCGGGAGGGCGTGTGTGAAGGCCGATCATCTTTTCGGTGGAGATAAAGCCTTACTCAGTAGGGCCAGGATTTCCCCTAGATAAGTAATATTTACTCCACTGGGTCAGTGATGCTATAGTGGTGTAAGATACACTTCACTGTGCGTACAAATAGCAGTCTGGTCAGTGGAGTCATTGTTGTCATGGATCCAATCCTGTTTTCCTTACCCAGGCAAAAATTGCATTGATTGTAATGGCAGTGGGCTTTAAGGGTTGGTGCATTTAGTGTTAAGTTTCATGAAAAAACTCAAGTATTCATGGAAGGTCCCGAGTGGCCTCAGCTCCCATTGAGTGAGAGGTGAGGGAAATCAGACCTAGGTCTTCAAAGGTATTAGATGCCTAATTGCCACTGATTTCAGTGGGAGTTAGGATGCCTTTAAAGATCAAGGCCTCAGTACCATGCAGGATCGGGCCTTGCTGCAGCCAGTCCTGCTGCCAGTGAAGGGCTGAGAGCCAGAGCGGGCCCAATGTTTTGCTTTGTGTTGAGGTGTGGGTTAGGTTTTTGCATTAAGTTGCCCCTGGTGAGATTTAAAGCAGCTGGCCTATGTATGAGCAGCGTGGGCTGGACTTTAACTGTAATATCAGAGCTCTAGAAGACCTAGGTTTCAGCTGCACAACTAGCCAGACCTACTGGGCTACAGTCCATATTTAACTTCATTTACAGGCTATGTCTACACTAGGGAACAGATGTATTTTAACATATGTTACATTCCTTGTGGAGACAAGGCAGCTGTAGTTTTAGCTCTTTTGCCGGTCAATGGAAATGCTGTGGGGGGGTGGGGGGGGCAGCCAGTGAACACAAGGTGACACTTTTCAGAGTAGCAGCTGTGTTAGTCTGTATCTGCAAAAAGAACAGGAGTACTTGTGGCACCTTAGAGACTAACAAATTTATTGTAGCATAAGCTTTTGTGGGCTACAGCTCACTTCATCAGACGCATGTAGTGGAAAATACAGAAGGAAGATATATATATACACAGAGAACATGAAACAATGGGTGTTACCATACACACTATAAGGACAGCGATCAGTCAAGGTGAGCTGTTGTCAGCAAGAGAGAAAAAGAACTGTTTGTAGTGGTAATGAAAATGGCCCATTCCCAGCACTTGACAAGGAGATATAAGGAACTGGGGTGGGGGGAGGGATAAGCATGGGGAAATAGTTTTATTTTGTGTAATGCCCCATCCACTCCCAGTTATTATTCAAACCTAATTTAATGATGTCCAATTTGCAAATTAATTCCAATTCAGCAGTCTCTCGTTGGAGTCTGTTTTTGAAGTTTTTTTGTTGTAATATTGCGACTTTTAGGTCTGTAATGGAGTGACCAGGGAGATTGAAGTGTTCCGCGACTGGTTTTTGAATGTTATAATTCTTGACGTCTGATTTGTGTCCATTTATTCTTTTACGTAGAGATTGTCCGGTTTGGCCAATGTACATGGCAGAGGGGCATTGCTGGCACATGATGGCATATATCACATTGGTAGATGTGCAGGTGAACGAGCCTCTGATAGTGTGGCTGATGTGATTAGGTCCTATGATAGTATCTCCTGAATAGATATGTGGACAGAGTTGGCAACGGGCTTTGTTGCAGGGATTGGTTCCTGGGTTAGTGTTTTTGTTGTGTGGTGTGTGGTTGCTGGTGAGTATTTCCTTCAGGTTGGGGGGCTGTCTGTAAGTAAGGACTGGCCTGTCTCCCAAGATCTGTGAGAGTGATGGATCATCCTTCAGGATAGGTTGTTGATCCTTGATGATGTGCTGGAGAGGTTTTAGTTGGGGGCTGAAGGTGACGGCTAGTGGCGCTCTGGTACTTTCTTTGTTGGGCCTGTCCTGTAGTAGGTGACTTCTGGGTACTCTTCTGGTGTCAAGTTCATCCCATCTGTAAGTCTCTCCAGAAGTGGTGATGAACGTTACAGACATTAGCTGCAAATACAAGGGGGTAAAAGGAAATGTGATTTTGGGGTTTTTAGATTTTCCTTTGCATTTTAGGGAACACACACTTTTGGCATTCTGTGACATGTATTGAAAGCAAACTGGATAGCAGAGTAGCTTATTTTTCATGCTTTGGGGGCAGATTTTGATTACAGGGAGTAGTGCCTTCGCAGTGGCGTAGTCAGGTTCTAACATCAGGTGGAGCAAACACACAAAAAAAGGCACCACCTGATATCAAATTACTTATTACATACTTTTAAATTCGTTATACATATTTATTTTGTACTTAAAATAAAAACACAAGAATGATATTGCTTTACAAGTACCTGAGCCCACTTGACAAGTTTTATTGTCCGTGGGTCTGGCTTCCATCCCCTCTCCAACTGTTGCAGCTGTCTGTAGGTGCTCGCCTTTCACACCTTCCTCACTCACACCTCATTCATTCATCATGGCAATTGATTAAGGGGTGTAGTGAAATCTTAGTCTATTCTTAGCAGAGACATTTTTCTTCTATCTTATTCTATCCTTAGGGGCTGTAACATTATACCAAGGGCAATGTAAAGTTTCTACATGAGGCTTTGATACAAAGATTTCATAGAATATCAGGGTTGGAAGGGACCTCAGGAGGTATCTAGTTCAACCACCTGCTCAAAGCAGGACCAATTCCCAACTAAATCATCCCAGCAAGGGCTTTGTCAAGCCAGCCTTAAAACCCTCTAAGGAAGGAGATTCCACCACCTTCCTAGGTAACCCATTCCAGTGATTCACCACCCTCCTAGTGAAAAAGTTTTTCCTAATATCCAACCTAAACCTCCCCCTCTGCAACTTGAGACCATTACTCCTTGTTCTATCATCTGGTACCACTTAGAACAGTCTAGGTCCATCCTCTTTGGAACCCCCTTTCAGGTAGTTGAAAGCGGCTATCAAATCCCTCCTCATTCTTCTCTTCTGCAGACTAAACAATCCCAGTTCCCTCAGCCTCTTCTCTTAAGTCATGTGCTCCAGTCCCCTAATCAATTTTGTTGCCCTCGGCTGGACTCTTTCCAATTTCTCCACATCCTTCTTGTAGTGTGGGGCCCAAAACTGAACACAGTTCTCCAGATGAGGCCTCACCAATGTCGAATAGAGGGGAATAATCACGTCCCTCGATCTGCTGGCAGTGTCACTATTTATACAGCCCAAAATGTCATTAGCCTTCTTGGCAACAAGGGCACACTCTTGACTCATATCCAGCTTCTCGTCCACTGTAACCCCTAGGTCCTTTTCTGCAGAACTGCTTCCTAGCCATTCAGTCCCTAGTCTGTAACAGTGAATGGGATTCTTCCATCCTAAGTGCAGGATTCTGCACTTGTCCTTGTCGAACCTCATCAGATTTGTTTTGGCCCAATCCTCTAATTTGTCTAGGTCCCTCTGTATCCTATCCCTACCCTCCAGCGTATCTCCCACTCCTCCCAGTTTAGTGTCATCTGCAAACTTGCTGAGAGTGCAGTCCATGCCATCCTCCAGATCAGGGGTTCCAAACCCGGTGCCGGTGGGCGCCAGCACCCGCGGGGGCATCTAAATGCGCCTGCGTCCTGGCTGGCGGTCAAGCATCCACCGAAATGCCGCCGAACTTCAGCAGCATTTCGGCGACGCCGCTCTGGATGACACCACTTGCTGCTGACAAGCAAGGTAATAATAAGGTAATAATTGGAGATATACCAATCTCCTAGAACTGGAAGGGACCTTGAAAGGTCATCGAGTCCAGCCCCCTTCAGTGGCATTTCGGCGGATGCTCGGCTACCTCCATGGTCCTTCGTCTGGCGCCCGCCAGACTAAAAGGTTGGGGACCACTGCTCCAGATCATTAATGAAGATATTGAAGAAAACCGGCCCCAGGACTGACCCTTGGGGCACTCCACTTGATACCGGCTGCCAACAAGACATGGAGCCACTAATCACTACCTGTTGAGCCTGACGATCTAGCCAGCTTTCTATCCACCTTATAGTCCATTCATCCAGCCCATACTATTTTAACTTGTCGGCAAGAATACTGTGGGAGACCTTATCAAAAGCTTTGCTAAAGTCCAGAAATAGCACATCCACTGCTTTCCCCTCATCCACAGAGCCAGTTATCTCCTCATAGAAGGCAATTAGGTTAGTCAGGCATGACTTGCCCTTGGTGAATCCATGCTGACTGTTCCTGATCACTTTCCTCTCTGTGCTTCACAATTGACTCCTTGAGGACCTGCTCCATGATTTTTCCAGGGACTGAGGTGAGGCTGACTGGCCTGTAGTTCCCCAGATCCTCTTCCTTCCCTTTTTAAAAGATGGGCACTACATTAGCCTTTTTCCAGTCATCCGGGACCTCCCCCAATTGCCATGAGTTTTCAAAGATAATGGCCAATGACTCTGCAATCACATCGCCAACTCCTTTAGCACCCTCGGATGCAGTGCATCCGGCCCCATTGACTTGTGCTCGTCCAGTTTTTCTAAATACTCCTGAACCACTTCTTTCTCCACAGAGGGCCAGTCACCTCCTCCCCATGCTCTGCTGGCTAGTGCAGCAGTCTGGGAGCTGACCTTATTCGTGAAGACAGAGGCAAAAAAAGCATTGAGTACATTAGCTTTTTCCACATCCTCTGTCACTAGGTTGCCTCCCTCATTCAGTAAGGGGCCCACACTTTCCTTGACTTTCTTCTTGTTGCTAACATACCTGAAAAAACCCTTCTTGTTACTCTTAACATCTCTTGCTAGCTGCAACTCCAAGTGTGATTTGGCCTTCC
The DNA here is from genome assembly GCF_020497125.1 of Mauremys mutica. Taxonomy (NCBI): domain Eukaryota; kingdom Metazoa; phylum Chordata; order Testudines; family Geoemydidae; genus Mauremys; species Mauremys mutica. The sequence goes on from NC_059093.1 coordinate 22,618,318, forward strand.
TGATTTCACTCCTGCATGCCTGAGCAATATTTTTATAGTTCTCCCTGGTCATTTGTCCAGTCTTCCACTTCTTGTAAGCTTCTTTTTTGCATTTAATATCAGCAAGGATTTCACTGTTAAGCCAAGCTGGTTGCCTGCCATATTTACTATTCTTTCTACACATCGGGATGTTTTTTTTCCTGCAGCCTCAATAAGGATTCTTTAAAATACAGCCAGCTCTCCTGGACTCCTTTCCCCCACATGTTATTCTCCCAGGGGATCCTGCCCATCAGTTCCCTCAGGGAGTCAAATTCTGCTTTTCTGAAGTCCAGGGTCCGTATTCTGCTGCTCTCCTTTCTTCCTTGTGTCAGGATCCTGAACTCGACCATCTCATGGTCACTGCCTCCCAGGTTCCCATCCACTTTTGCTTCCTTTACTAATTCTTCCCTGTTTGTGAGCAGCAGGTCAAGAAGAGCTCTGCCCCTAGTTGGTTTCTCTAGCACTTGCACCAGGAAATTGTCCCCTACACTTTCCAAAAACTTCCTGGATTGTCTGTGCACTGCTGTATTGCTCTCCAAGCAGATATCAGGGTGATTAAAGGTCTCCCATGAGAACCAGTAACTTCTGCTAGTTGTCGGAAGGAAGCCTCATCCACCTCATCCCCCTGGTCTGGTGGTCTATAGCAGACTCCCACCACGACATCACCCTTGTTGCTCACACTTCTAAACTTAATCCAGAGACTCTTAGGTTTTTCTGCAGTTTCATACCGGAGCTCTGAGCAGTCATACTGCTCTCTTACATACAATGCCACTCCCCCACCTTTTCTGCCCTGCCTGTCCTTCCTGAACAGTTTATATCCATCCATGACAGTACTCCAGCCATGTGAGTTATCCCACCAAGTCTCTGTTATTCCAATCACATCATAGTTCCTTGATTGTGCCAGGACTTCCAGTTCTCCCTGCTTGTTTCCCAGTCTTCTTGCATTTGTGTATAGGCACTTAAGATAACTCGCTGATTGTCCCGCTTTCTCAGTCTGAGACAGGACTCCTCCTCTCTTGCACACTCCTGCTCGTGCTTCCTCCTGGTGTCCCACCTGGTGAACCTAGTTGAAAGCCCTCCTCACTAGGTTAGCCAGCCTGCTTGCAAAGATGCTCTTCCCTCTCTTCGTTAGGTGGAGCCCGTCTCTGCCTAGCACTCCTTCTTCTTGGAACACCATCCCGTGGTCGAAGAATCCAAAGCCTTCTCTCCAACACCACCTGCGTAGCCATTCGTTGACTTCCACAATTCAACTATCTCTACCCAGGCCTTTTCCTTCCACAGGGAGGATGGACGAGAACACCACGTAGTCTGCAGTGATCCGCTCAAGGTCATTCTTGGCGGTATCTTTGGTGCCCATGTGGAGAAGCAGGAAGGGGTAGCAATCCAAGGGCTTGATGAATCTTGGCAGTCTCTCCATCACATTGTGAATCCTAGCTCCTGGCAAGCAGCAGACATCTCGGTTTTCTCAGTTGGGGCAGCAGATAGATGACTCCGTCCCCCTGAGAAGGGAGTCCCCGACCACCACCACCCGCCTCCTTCTCTTGGGAGCGGTGGTCATGGAACCCCCATCCCTAGGACAGTGCATCTCGTGCCTTCCAATCAGTGGAGTATCCTCCTTCTCCCTTCCCTGAGATATATCATCTAGTCCACTCTCCGCATTAGTACCTGTGGAGAGAACATGAAAACGGTTGCTCACCTGTATCTCCTCTTTCTTCTTCTGGAGGTCACATGCTGCCAATTTTCTTCACCGTCCCTCTCTCCCCTCTGCGCAGCTGCTCTGATTCTTCAGAGCGTTGCGCCCGTAGAAGCATATCCTGATGTCTGTCCAGGAAATCTTCATTCTCTTATGCAACGCGGGGTCGATGCTTGTTTCTCCAGACCTCGAACCTTCTCTTCCAATATGGAGACCAGTTTGCACTCAAAGTCGCTTCTGTCCTGTGGAAGAAAGACAAACATGGCACAACCTGTGCAGGTCACAACAGCTGAACGCTCACCTTCCATAATTTCTTCCTTCTAAGAGCTTCCTCAGCTGTTGCAGCAACTCACCGAAGCCTGCGAGATGAAAGCCTCAGTGTGCTCTCCCCAGGCAAACTCCCTTTGTTAGCCTCTGCTGTTCACTGCTCAGCTGGTTCGCTGCTCACTGCCTTTTTATAACACTCAGGCCCTCTCAAGGCCCACCTGGAACAAAGCACTCCAAATTTTCAAACAAACAGTCAAGCACATGGTCAAACTGACAAACTATCCCCACAGCAGACACTCAGATACTCACCCACACAGCCCCCCAATGCAGCACTTAGCGTACCTTCTCTCGGACAGATCCCAGGCAAATGCCCTCTGTTAGCCTCCGCTGTTCGCCGCGGCTCATCAGTACAAGATTTCTATATGAGGCTTTGATACAAAGTTTCATGAAAACAGACCCACTACAAGGGGTTATATGAAGAGGCCCAATGTATAGTAATATGAAAATTATCAGAGATTTATCTACAGAAGCCCATCATTGGAGAATCATGGGGGGGTTAAGGGGGGGGCGGCTGGGTGGCCCTGCTGCTCTCCTGTTCTAGAGGAACAAAGGTGACTCTAGGTACCAGAGCCATCAATCCATCACCTCTCCAGTGCGCCATTCAGTCAAAAAAAAAAAACTTCAAAAAAACCTCGCAAGTTCCATTTACTGCAGCAAAATGTCTTCAAAGGATCAGACAAAGGTATTACCAGTGGCATGCGCAGAATATCAACTACAACCCCATTCAGGGAGGCAGTGACAATTCCAAGTGGCTGAAGGCTTAGTGCAGAAAGGCAAGAGAGATGCCTGAGAGCTCGGATTAGGTGTCTGGATTTTATTGCTGGAGCCTACATCATACATAAAAGAACCTGTGGGGATGGGTGTGGGGAGCACCCCACCAACCCAGATCTGCAGGGGGACTGCATGATAAGTGAGAGGGATTCAGTGGGGACCAGGCCATCTTCTGTGCTGGCATGGGAGAGGGGGCTGCTCGCGGATGTATTTTTAGTGAAGGGGGGGAATCAGATTCACTCATCTATGGGTGTAACCATTGGGTAGGCTGTGGGAGTGTGATGCCCCCTGGTGGCTGGTTCCACTTACAGCCAATGAAGTTGTTCCCTTGGCTCAAGGGAGTTGGTACTTGTGGGGCTACAGGTCCAGGGCACAATCTCTGGGGCGGAGGGTATTGTAAATATAGCATTTAAAGCAGCCAATCTTGCTGCTGCTAGAGAAAACTCAGCTGCCATCTTGGAAAGCGTGGGGTGCAGACATGAGCTCTGGGGCCTTTCTCATTCTTTAGGGGACAGCTTAGGGAGATGGGCTTCTAGATAAGGCAACAGACTGACTCTTGGGAGATGTAAGTTCAGTTCCTGCCTCTGCCGCAAACTCCCTGGGGGGACCTTGGATGAGTCACTTAATCTCTGTGGGCCTCAGTTTCCTGTCTGTAAAATGGGGATAATACTCCATCCTCTGTCTGTTTGGAGAGAGAGGACTGTCTCTTACTAGCACACTGGACCCTCATTTGGCTAGAGCCTCCAAGAGCTACCTTCCTACTACCAGAAGGGTTTTTTCAGACCGTATAGGCCCCCTTCCATAAAGGTGACCTGAATGAGTGGAACAAGAAGGGATCAAACCCAATACATATGTGGGAGATGGCATGGGTCTAGTGGATGGGGCACTGGACTGGGAATCAGGAGAGCTAGGCCCTGATCTGAGCTCTGCCACTGACCCATTAAGTGGCCTTGGGCAAGTCACTTCCCCTCTCTGTGCCTCTGTTTCCCCTCCCAACCTGGGCCTGTCTTGTGCACGTAGATTGCAGCCTCAGTCTCTTTCCACGTGACTATACTGGGGATCCAGATCTTTGTTACGGTCTCTGACTGCACCTATAACACAAATCCTGCAATGGAAGAACGCTTCTGAAGTGTTCTAGTCCAGACCTGAGACAGCGGCATCTCCCCCGACCTGGGCCAAAGAGGGCCATGTTTCTGGAGGACATAGTTCACTGTGTCACCAGGAGATCAGGGATGCAAACAGGGGTCAGGCACCTCCCACAAGCTGTGCAGCCTCAGCGTCCCCAATAAAGATCTCTCTCCTACAACTCTGGCTGACCCCCCCCCGCAACAAACCCGAGGAGTCATCGGTCCCCCTCCTTCAGCCCCCACTCCAAATGCCAAGGAAACCTTAACACTCAAGTGCATGGAGGGGGGGTGTCAGAAGCTTGTCCAGAAGAAAATGACGCCGATCAAAAATTATTTGGAGGCACTTGTATAGAGTGGTGAGCTGGAGCCGGTTCGCACAAACCAGTTGTTAAATTTAGAGGCCGCTGTAGAGCCAGTTGTTAAAGGGGTGGGCAATTGGGAGAGGGGGGGCCCACATCTGGCCCGCCTGAGCTCCTGGCGGGGGAGGCTCCCCCACCTTCCCCCCTCTCACAGAGCCCCAACGGGCCGTTCCCCAGCGCCAGCGCTCTGGACTGCTCCTGGGCAGCTCTGCAGCCCCTGCTGCTTTGAGCAGCATGGTAAGGGGGTGGGGCTGTGAGCTCCAGCAGGCCGCGCGGCAGCCATACACGCTAGCCTGAGCAGCATGGTAAGGGGGTGGGGCTGTGAGCTCCAACGGGCCGCGCGGCAGCCATACACGCTAGCCTGAGCAGCATGGTAAGGGGGTGGGGCTGTGAGCTCCAGCGGGCCGCACGGCAGCCATACACGCTAGCCTGAGCAGCATGGTAAGGTGGCCGGGCCGGGGCTTGGGGGAGGCGTTGGATAAGGGGCAGAGAGCAGTTAGAGGGGGTGGAGGTTCTGGGAGGGCAGTCAGGGGACGGAGAATGGAGGGGTTGGGTATGGGGTGCAGTCCTAGGGGGTCTCGGGAGGGGGTGGTTAGGGGACAAGGAGCCGGGGGGGGTTGATGGGTTGCGGGTTCTGAGGAGGGGCAGTCCGGGGCAGGATTTGGATGGGGGGGGGGAAGGGAGCTTGTACTTACCAGGCGGTTCCCTACTGGGTCTTTGGTGGCACTTCAGTGGTGGGCCCTTCACTCACTCCGGCTCTTCGCCGGCTCTGAAGGGTCCGCCACCAACATGCCACCGAAGACCCAGAGCAAGTCAAGGACCTGCCCTGACTCCGCCCCCTCCCTACCTCTATTGGACCCCTCCCCAAATCCCTGCCCTGGCCTCACCTCTTCCCCAGCATGGTGCATTCCCCCTCCTCCCCCATCCCTCCCAGGCTTGCCACGAATCAGCTGTTTCGCAGCGCAAGCGCTGGGAGCCAGGGGGAGAAGCAGAACGTGGCAGCACGCTCAGGGGAGGAGGTGGAGGTGAGCTGGGCGGGGACCGGGAAGCTGGGCTGCCGGTGGGTGCTCAGCACCCACCAATTCTTCCCGTGGGTGCTCCAGCCCCAGAGCACCCAGGGAATTGGCGCCTAAGGTGCCACTTTTGGCAAATGTGGTTAGTGGGGGACCGGCCAGTCCCCCTGCTCCCCCGCCAGCTACACACCTGTGCCTTCAGCTATGTCCACATTACAGACCTTACAGCAGTCTCCTGTGTAGCCGCTCTATGCTGATGGGAGAGCACTCGCTCTGCCGCCATCATTAAACCACCCCCAGCAAGCGGCAATAGCTGTGTCAGTGGGAGACACTGTAGAGCTGGCCACACCGACACTTTTGTCAGTGAAACTTATGTTGGTCGGAGAGGGGTTCACACCCCCGACCGACACAAGCAGTAGTGTAAACAAAGCCTCTGCTGACAGTTGCAGTGCTGGAGCCAGCGGGGACACTAAGGGTACAGGGTTAGAATTGACCCTTCATTGTTATATTCCTGCTCCCTGTCCAGTCGGACTGTGTATTCCCAGGCATAGCTGCAGTCACATGCAATCAAAGCTTTTTGCTTTGAACCCCAGTCATTTGCTGAGCAGACTGTCTGTGGTGAGTGAATTAGTAAATGTCTTCAGCTGAACACGAAGACTGTCAGGGCTTCCTTTTCTCTGCTTATCGGAGCTGGAGCAAGAGCGCTCAAACCTACAGATGTTTCTACCTTTGCTGAAAGGGTACCAAGACTATACACGCTTGACGGGTGTGTAGCCTTGGGTTGTAATTAGCCTTGAGGCTCTAACTGGGTGTCCTGAAACGTTTCCGATATTTCTGTCAGGACCCGTTGTGCTAACGTGTGCTATTCTAGGCTACGTCTTTAGCCTTAGATGTTAGGATTGAAAAGAATCCCTGCCATCATCTAGAAGTCCATTCCTGAATCTTTGCAGATTTCTGCAACATCCTTGTTTCTCTCAAATTTTGCCTTGAACAGCTGCCAGCATGGAGATGGCATGAGCTCCCTGGCATGCTATGTCCTTGCCCAAGTGATTGCTCCCACGTTGAATCCTACCCAGGTTACTAGTGACTAGAAGCTATTACCATCTGCTGGCTGCCTGGTGGGCAGTTTGAAATGGGAGAGGGGGTTCTGAATCCATCTCCCAGATGGCAGCTGTCTATATCACAAAGAACCATGATCACAACCATTGCTCCCTCCACTTTCCTCTCCTCCCTCTGACTGGAGGGGTGTTAAACAGGCCACTTCCCCTGGAATGGTCCCTTGAAATGTGTTAACTACGTACACGCTAAAGAATCTGTTCAAATCTTTTCTTTAGCAGTGATACTCTGACTTAGGGCACGTCTTCACTGGCAACATTAAAGTCAAGGTCAGCTCCAGCTTTTTTGCTGCTCCAAGTGGTGAAAAAACCCCCCAAAAACAAAAAAGAAAAATCTGATTGGCGGCACTTCGGCAGCAGCTGAATCGGTCCACTTTAGTCTTCAGCGGCAATTCGGCGGCGGGTCCTTCACTCCCTCTCTTCCTCTTCGGCAGCCCTTCAGCGGCAGCTCAAAGAGGAGCAGTGGGACCGAGGAACCCGCCGCCGAAGACTCAGACGTACCACCCCAATCAGGGACGAGGTGCCGCCCCTTTCTATTGGCCTCCCCAAGTGCCTGCTTCCTTAGCTGGTGCCTGGAGCCAGCCCTGGCTAAAGTGCTGCCACAGCAGCGCTTTAACATGGCTTGTGTAGTCGCGGCAGAGCGCTCTCCCAGCACTCTAAAAAACCCACCTCCATGAGGGGAATGGCTCCCAGCACTGGTGCACCGTCTACACTGGCACTTTACACCGTTTTTTCACCCCCCTGAGCGAGAAAGTTGCAGCACTGTAAAGTGCCCATGTAGACAAGCCCTTAGTTTCTCAGACCAGAAGAAGAGCTCTGTGTAAGCTCCAAAGTTTCTCTCTCACCAACAGAAAATAAAAGATATGACCTCACCCACCTTGTCTCTCTTATAACCTAGGAGCAACATGGCTACATCAGTGCTGCATGATGACAAATGGCACTCAGTGGTGAGCAGCCATTGCAGAGAGCCTGAGACAAAACAGATGTGGTTCACGATCCTCTTCTCATGTTGGCTTTACACCAATGGCTTGTCTACCCTGTATACCTACTGTGGTGTAGCAAAGACTTGAGTTTGTTGCATGAAGTGTAAAATAGCCTGTCCAAGATGCTCCCCTCAGGTCAGGGTTAACCTACATTGCTTAGCTATGGAAGACTCAGTGCTGCCACCTGTTCTTGGGAGATGACTGCAAGATGCAGGCTGTCAACCTAACACCAGCAGAAATAAGTTCCCTTGATTTCTCCCCTCCCCTCACCAAAATGAAGCAAGAAGGAATGTTTGAAAGTGTATGTAACCCAACTATCTACAAAAGTTGGTCGGGTAGTGAGCATTCTTGGGTAGCTTCTGCAAGAGGACTGGCAATAAGCCGACTTTTACTGACACAAAAATTCCTGTAGGCACTGACAGAAAAACTCGTGGAGAGTCAGCCCTCTGGCCAGACCTCCAACCTGAGGAGGGAAATGGTGTGATATGTGCTGCTGTGGGGAGCCCCGGGCCCTTTAAATCACTGCCGGAGCTCTGGCAGCGGGGCTCAGGTGGCGCTTTAAAGAGCCCGGGGCTCCCCGCTGCTTTACCGTGTTACATTCAAATTCGTGTGATATCGCGTCGCGTTCTATTGGGGTAGAGGTGTATATAATCTTTTATCTGGTGAAAAAAAATGTCCCTGGAATCTTTCCCCCCCCACACACATTTACATTAATTCTTATGGGGAACTTGGGTTCACTTAACATTGTTTCGCTTATAGTCGCATTTTTCAGGAACATAACTACAACATTAAGTGAGGAGTTCCTGTATCAGCAAAAACAATGAGGAGTTCTTGTGTCACCTTAGAGACTAACATTTTTTGGCCAAATACATTTGTTAGTCTCTAAGGTGCCACAAGGACTCCTTGTTATTTTCATTAAACTGTAGGTTTTCAGTATGTCACAATACCACCTTGTGCTGCATTAGAACTTAAAAGCAAAACAGGGTAAGAGACATAAACCTTGTAATGAAAAGCCCAGGGGTGTGTTGATTCATTAAGCATGTCACTCTTCTGTCTGAGTACTGTACCAGATCTGCAGCAACGGTGTTAGTCACTGTCCTATGGTTTCTTTCACATCAGATGTGACTGAAGTTATTAAAAAAGTTATGGCATGCTATTCCAAGTGAATTTACTTGGCTAGAAAAGTTAAGTAGTTACTAAAGTTTAAAAGGCTAGAAAGGTAGGAAAACATGAAAAAATCTAGATGTTCATGGAAAAAATACCATGCAGCTTAGAATGGAAAAATACAGTGATGTATTTAAAATCAAACTACCTTAAAAGTCAGGGATTTTGTCATGGAAATCAAGGGAGTGATTGTAAGGCCTTGATCTGCAATCAGATCTACAATGCCTGGGTAGACCCTTGTGTTTATATGGAGTCCCATTGACATCTGCAGGGCTCCTTGTGGGCACAAGCTTCCTCCCACACCTATCCAGTTGCAGGATCAGATCTTAAATATTTAAGGGCTTAAATAATACACTGGCAATTTACAGTGCCGCAACTCTCTCACTCAGGTGTGTGAACCCGCCCCCCCCCCGAGCACAGCAAGATTCAGTGCTGTAAAGTGCCAGTATAGACAGTGCACCAGTGCTGAGAGCTACGTCCCTCATGGAGGTGGGGTTTTTTAGTGAGATGTTCATTCCCTTCATGAATCTGTTGTAAACATACGAATGGCCATATTGAGTCAGACCACTGGTCCACTGAGCCCAGAATCTTGTCTTCCGACAATGGCTGGTGCCAGATGCTTCAGGGGGAATGAAGGATATGGGACAATTTATTGAGTGATCCACCTATCCCCTGTTGTCCAGTCCCAGCTTCTGGCAGTCAAAGTTTAGGGACACCTACAGCATGGGCTTGCATCCCTGACTGTCTTGGCTAATAGCCATTAATGAACTTTTTTGAACCCATTTATACATTGGGCCTTCTTAACATCCTCTGGCACCAAGTTCCACAGGTTGAGCGTGCATTGGGTGAAGAAGTACATCCTTGTGTTTGTTTTAAACCTTCTGCCTACTAATTTTATTGGGTGATCCAGAGTTTTATGTTATGTGAAGGGGTAAATAATACTTCCTTATTGACTTTCTCCACACCATTCATGATTTTATAATTCTCTGTCATATTCCCTTGAGGTCATTTGAGCAGGGGGTTGGACTAGATGCCCTCCTGAGGTCCCTTCCAACCCTGATATTCTGTGATTCTATGATTCATCTCTTTTCTAAGATGAACAGTCTCAGTGTATTTAATCTCTCCTCAGATGCAAGCTGGTTTATACCCCCTAATCGTTTTGCCCTCTCCACATTTATTTTAATTCTAATATATCTTTTTTGAGAGGGGACAACCAGACCTGCATGCAGTATTCAAGGTGTGGGCTTACCATGGATTTATCTAGAGGCATTATGATATTTAGTGCCTGATTATTTACCCCTTTCCTGATGGTTCCTAACACACTGTTTGTTTGTTTTTTGACTGCTGCTGCACATTGAGTGGCTATTTTCGGAGAACTATCTGCAATGGCTCCAAGATCTTTCTTGAGTGATAACAACTAATTTAGACTCCATTTTGTATGTATGGCTGGAATTACTTTTCCCAGTGTGCATTACTTCACACTTACCAACATTACATTTATCACAAGCTACATATGAGTCAATAGTGTAACACTGTGGCAAAAAAAAGAGCAAACAATCTGGGCTGTATTAGCCAGGAGTGTTGTAAGCAAGACACGAGAAGTAATTCTTCTGCTCTGTTTCGCGCTGATTAGCCTCAGCTGGAGTATTGTGTCTAGTTCTGGGGGCCACGTTTCAGGAAAGATGTAGACAAATTGGAGAAAGTCCTCCAGAGAAGAGCAGCAAAAATGATTAAAGGTCTAAAAAACATGACCCATGAGGAAAAATTGAAAAACTTGGGTTTGTTTAATATGGAGACTGAGAAGGGGACATAACAATTTTAAAGTACATAAAAAGTTGTTACAAGAAGGAGGGAGGAAAATTATTCTCCTAACCTCTGAGAATAGAACAAGAAGCAATGGGCTTAAATTGTGGCAAGGGTGGATTAGGTTGGACATTAGGAAAAAACTTCCTGTCAAGGTGGCTAAGCACTGGAATAAATTGCCTAGGGAGGTTATGCAATCTCCATCATTGGAGATTTTTAAGAGCAGGTTAGGCAAACACCTGTCAGGAATGGTCTGGGTAATAATTAGTCCTGCATGAGTGCAGGGGACCGGACTAGAAGATCTCCCAGGGTCCCTTCCAGTCCTACAATTCTATGGTTCGATTTAATCAGCCATTTTGTTGCCCAGTCACTCTTCAGTCAGCTTTGGACTTAACAATCTTGAGTATTTTATATTGTCTACAAACTTTGCCACTCACTGTTTACCTCGTTCTCTACATCATTTATGAATATATTGAACAGCACTGGTCCCAGTACAGATCCTTGAGGGACCCCGCTATTTACCTCTTTCCAATTTGAAAACTGGCCACTTATTTCTACCTTTTGTTTACTGTATTTAAATACTGATCTTGAAGAGGACCTTCCCTCTTATCCCAGGACTGCTTAGTTTGCTTAAGAACCTTTTGGTGAGCGACCATGTTAAAGACCTTCTGAAAGTCCAGGTATACCTATTGGATCACCCTTGACCATATATTTGTTGACATCTTAAAATAATTTTACTAGATTGAATTCTACATGATTTCCCTTTACAAAAGCCATTGACTATTCCTCAACATATTCATATATAGCAGGGGTAGTCAATAGGCGGACCACGGGCCAAATCCAGACTACCAGATGTTTTTAAATGGACCCCAAAACCTTATTTACTTATAATTATTGTTACTGCACTGTATTTTATTATTTTCTCTGGAGACTGGACTTTGCCTACGTCTTGACCAAGATATTTGGACCTTGATAAAAAATAATTGACTACCCCTGAGCTATAGAAAAGAATACAATTGTCAGGCACACAGTTTCAGCCAGTTTGCCTGATTGTGATGTTAGGCTTACCAGCCTGTAATTGCCAGCATTGCCTTGAGGCCTTTTTTTTTAAATCGGTATTATGTTAGCTACTTGCCAGACATCTAGTGCAGAGGCTAATGTAAACAATAGGTTATAAACCACAGTTGTTACCCTGCAGTTTCATGCCCTGTCACCATTGGCTGCTTCTGCCTTTCCCCACCCTACAGCCCCAGGGCAGTAAGCTGTGATGTATGGAGACATTCCCACCACAGTTTGGTACCTCTCACCTTTCCCCACTTTCTGCTCCAGGGGTAACAGACTGTGGTGGATGGGGTTCATCTAGCATCGTTTTCCCAGCTCGGCCTCTCTCCATCCTTTGGTCCAGGGCTGGTAAATTCTGATGGCTGGGGACATTCCCAGCACAATGACCTTTCCCTGTTCTCTACCTTCCCCTATCTCCTAGACCAGGGGTAGAGAGTTGTGATAGATTGGGGATATTGAAGCCTATAGGGCTAGCCTGCTTACTTACCTATATATCTTTTCTTATGGGTTTGACTATTTGTTTTATTATAATAGGTTATAATATGTTTAGAGATGTATATTAGAGTGTTTTGGCTGCAATGCAAGAGACCTCCAGGCCACATCCTGTATGTTGTTCTAAGGCAAAGTTAGTGTACATGTGTTTAGGGCCTTTCACCTCGAGAGGTGGTGATGAGTAAAAGCATAAGATCCATATATGGTTGCAAACTTTAACAGAGCTAGATAAAGAATGTGTCGAAGCAGGGTGGTCAGGGGGGCTACCTCAGTGCATACCCTCTTTCAACTGACCAGGTTCGCCTCAACTTGGAGAGGAACCAAAATGACCAGGTAGGGCAGAAATCAGAGAATGAGCTAATGCCATTAATATGTGGGTATATGTTATCAGTACGTACAGACACAGCAGCCTATGGAGTGAGGACACCCCAGCATTTCTGTGGGAGAGGAAATGAAGTTTGGACATAGAAGGAGGGCTCAGGTGTTCACGCTCTGTGGCAAGGGGGTCCCACCATGCCTAAGAGACTTCTTAGTTCTTTGTTTATCGCCCTTTGGTTGGTTAATCCGTTAGTTCTGAATTGTAAGTTTTAAGTCAGTCAGTTCAGTAAATCTCTGAAGTTATCTTGGTCAGTCTTCTCCAGCTCTCACATCTCCTAAGCTCTGTCCTTCCCACTCGAGAGCTGAGGGACCTGGACTCAGAGGCGAGGCTGGTGCTTGGTCTCTGACCTCTGACCTCCAGGTTATATCCAAGGCTGCTGGGGGCGGGATAAAGGGAGGCAAGTGCCCAGGGGCCCGGGTGACTTAAAAGGGCCCGGGGCTCCCAGGGCTGCCAGGGTAGCAGCAGCTGGGGGCTCCCTGTTGCTTTTAAAGAACAATAGCGGTGCCCCTGGCAGCCCGGGGCTCCTGGACGCTTTTAAATCGCTGGCCAGGCTAGCAGCTGTATGGGGCACCCAGAGCTGCTGATGGGTGGAGGGGGGAAAAGGGAGGCTACCAGCTAGCCCCTGCAGCCCCACCCCTTCCGGGGGCCCAAAGCCATCCCCCACTTTGCTGAGGGGCCCGGCAATTCTGTCGGTAGCCCTGGTTATAATGCAAGACTGTGAGTATATTAATCAAAAGCTTGATAGTGCATCATATCACTTATATCTCTAGACCAACGTTGTTGCCTTGGTAACTCTGATCATTTTACCACTAGATTGCTGTTTGGTTACTATTCCATTGATCTCTGGAAAAGTCTTTAAGGCTACATTTGTCTCTGTGTGAGTGTCCTTGTCATACATCCCAAGGGTCCTCGCAAACTCTGTCTAGCCTGATTCTGGGACAAGAAACTTCTTATCCTCTGATCTGATCAATTGGCAAACCTATAACCCGTATTATCTAACTCATAATATTAACCTCCTAAAATCAGGCAACAGTGTCCTGTCATAATTTGCTACCTCTCTCTGCCCATCAATGCAGTGTTGCCAATTTGAGGAGACCAAAAATCATGTCAGACCTCCAAAAATCATGAGATTGGCCCAGAAATCATGAGATTTTAATAAAAGTTTATACTGAGTTTGTAGGTCAGTCTTGTTTGAACTCCCCTCCCCTGACCATCAGAGCTCAGGGTGTGCGATGTGAGCATTAGTGTTGCCCACTCCCTCACATACTGGATAAGATGATTTTGGTCCCTGCTACAGGAGCTCTCAGCCCCACAAGTGCATGTCTCCTGCCCAGCAATTAATCCTGTCGCCCCAACCCCCCCATCAGTTCTGTTCCCACCCAACCCCTCAATTCACCCCCCAATTCAATCCCCCAGTCGCCATCATCACCACCCCATCACTCCAGTCCCTCCACCACACTCAGTGTACCCTCCCAGCACTCACCCCATCTGCTCAGAACCCACCATCAATGCAGCCCCCCCACCCCACCAGTCCCCACCTGCCTCAGTTCAGCCCCCAGCCTCATCTCTGCTCCTTAGGGTTCTTCCCCCTTCCCAGGAAGGGGGCAAGGGGGGGCTGCACTGGGGTCCCCTCTCCCATGTCCCAGGACAGCAGGGGAGCAGCCACCTGGGCCTGGTAGCTGGAGCCCTGCCACATCTGGGGCAGCTGACAGGATTGCAAAGTAACATTTAAGCCTCACTTTTAGAATGCGCAGATGTCAGGATCTCTCCCCCCCCAGCAGGTGATTAAATTGCTTGTTTGAAGGTTGGCCCCTCCCTGTGCCTCTCTCTCTCAGCTGAAGTTCCACACACACACCCTTGTTAGCTCTGTTTCCCTGCTGTGTAAGAGGTTTCTCATTGGCTTTGCAAGTGCTCTGCAGGAACTGCCTCATGGAGGAAGCACATTCCTTTGTGTAGGTCACGTCTCTCCTGTTTGGCTGGAAACCCATTTTAAGAATGTGCCTCAGGTGGAAAAAAAACCTGCCATTTGAGAGTTCTACCAGGAGCTCCTGAAGGAGGCTTAATTTCACTCAGAAATAGTGTCTCTTGGGATCAGTTCGCAAAAGCTGGCATGTCTGATCTGCCTGGCCTGGATTGCCCCGGGATGTGGCAGCCTCTTCCCCTGAGGCTCCACCCTGACTCCACCTTATCCCTCCACCGCTCCGCCTCTTCCGCTGAGGCTCTGCCCTCACTCCGCCTCATTCCTCCACTGCTCCGCCTCTTCCCGCAGGCCCCGCCCTCACTCCGCCTCATCCCTCCACCGCTCCGCCTCTTCCCGCAGGCCCCGCCCACACTCTGCCTCATCCCGCCACTGCTCCGCCTCTTCCCCTGAGGCTCCGCCCTCACTCCACCTCATCCCTCCACCGCTCCACCTCTTCCCGCAGGCCCCGCCCACACTCTGCCTCATCCCTCCACTGCTCCGCCTCTTCCCCTGAGGCTCCGCCCTCACTCCACCTCATCCCTCCACCGCTCCACCTCTTCCCGCAGGCCCCGCCCACACTCTGCCTCATCCCTCCACCGCTCTGCCTCTTCCCCCAGGCCCCGCCCCCACTCCACCTCATCCCTCCACTGCTCTGCCTCTTCCCTCAGGCCCCGCCCTCACTCTGCCTCATCCCTCCACCTCTTCCCCCAGGCCCCGCCCTCACTCCACCTCATCCCTCCACTGCTCTGCCTCTTCCCCCAGGCCCCGCCCCCACTCTGCCTCATCCTGCCACTGCTCCGCCTCTTCCCCTGAGGCTCCGCCCTCACTCCGCCTCATCCCTGCACCCCTCCGCCTCTTCCCCCAGGCCCCGCCCTCACTCCGTCTCATCCCTCCACCGCTCCGCCTCTTTCCCCAGGCCCCTCCCTCACTCCGCCTCATCCCTCCACCTCTCCGCCTCTTCCCCCAGGCCCCGCCCCCACTCTGCCTCATTCTGCCACTGCTCCGCCTCTTCCCCTGAGGCTCCGCCCTCACTCCGCCTCATCCCTCCACCCCTCCGCCTCTTCCCCCAGGCCCCGCCCTCACTCCGTCTCATCCCTCCACCGCTCCGCCTCTTTCCCCAGGCCCCGCCCTCACTCCGCCTCATCCCTCCACCGCTCTGCCTCTTCCCCCAGGCCCCGCCCTCACTCTGCCTCATCCCGCCACCGCTCTGCCTCTTCCCCCAGGCCCCGCCCCCACTCTGCCTCATCCCTCCACTGCTCCGCCTCTTCCCCCAGGCCCCACACTCACTCCGCCTCATCCCTCCACCGCTCCGCCTCTTCCCCCAGGCCCCGCCCTCACTCCGCCTCATTCCTCCACCGCTCTGCCTCTTCCCACAGGCCCCGCCCACACTCTGCCTCATCCCTCCACCTCTTCCCCCAGGCCCCACACTCACTCCGCCTCATCCCTCCACCGCTCTGCCTCTTCCCCCAGGCCCCGCCCTCACTCTGCCTCATCCTGCCACTGCTCCGCCTCTTCCCACAGGCCCCGCCCACACTCTGCCTCATCCCTCCACCCCTCCGCCTCTTCCCCCAGGCCCCACACTCACTCCGCCTCATCCCTCCACCGCTCCGCCTCTTCCCCCAGGCCCCGCCCCCACTCCACCTCATCCCTCCATGGCTCCGCCTCTTCCCCCAGGCCCCTCCCTCACTCCGCCTCATCCCTCCACCGCTCCGCCTCTTCCCCCAGGCCCCGCCCCCACTCTGCCTCATCCTGCCACTGCTCCGCCTCTTCCCCTGAGGCTCCGCCCTCACTCCGCCTCATCCCTCCACCGCTCCGCCTCTTCCCACAGGCCCCGCCCACACTCTGCCTCATCCTGCCACTGCTCCGCCTCTTCCCACAGGCCCCGCCCTCACTCCGCCTCATCCTGCCACTGCTCCGCCTCTTCCCACAGGCCCCGCCCACACTCTGCCTCATCCCTCCACCCCTCTGCCTCTTCCCCCAGGCCCCACACTCACTCCACCTCATCCCTCCACCGCTCCGCCTCTTCCCCCAGGCCCCGCCCTCACTCCATCTCATCCCTCCACTGCTCTGCCTCTTCCCCCAGGCCCCGCCCTCACTCCGCCTCTTCCTGCCACTGCTCCGCCTCTTCCCCCAGGCCCCGCCCTCACTCTTTCTCATCCCTCCACTGCTCCACCTCTTCCCCAAGGCCCCGCCCTCACTCCGCCTCATCCTGCCACTGCTCCGCCTCTTCCCCCAGGCCCCGCCCCCACTCTGCCTCATCCCTCCACCGCTCTGCCTCTTCCCCCAGGCCCCGCCCCCACTCTGCCTCATCCCTCCACCGCTCTGCCTCTTCCCCAAGGCCCCGCCCTCACTCCGCCTCATCCTGTCACCGCTCTGCCTCTTCCCCCAGGCCCCGCCCCCACTCTGCCTCATCCGCCACCGCTCCACCTCTTCCCCTGAGGCTCCGCCCTCACTCCACCTCATCCCTCCACTGCTCCGCCTCTTTCCCCAGGCCCCGCCCTCACTCCGCCTCATCCTGCCACTGCTCCGCCTCTTCCCCCAGGCCCCGCCCTCACTCTGCCTCATCCCTCCACCTCTTCCCCCAGGCCCCGCCCTCACTCTGCCTCATCCCTCCACCGCTCTGCCTCTTCCCCCAGGCCCCGCCCCCACTCTGCCTCATCCCTCCACCGCTCCACCTCTTCCCCCAGTCCCCACCCTCACTCTGCTGTGCTACATCCTGTCAAACTAAACTAACATCAAACGATGGGACCAAGCAGCCTCGAAGAAGAGGGAAAACCCAACACCACAAGGTAGGCTACAGGACACTTTCAGGTCCATAAAGTGAAATCTCACACAATCATAACTCCTCAAAGAAGGAAAACAAATTCATCCATTTTCTTCTAAACTGGTTAAACCCGCTGTACTCAGCACCTCCTCGTTATCTGGTTGTGTCATTTACAGAAGTTTTAGCATCATCCTAATGAAAAAAGGAAAAAAAAAAAAAACTAAAGCCAAAATCTGCCCATCTCCAAATGTTCTGGACTTGGCTGGAAAAAGCCCAGAAGCCACTTTACCAATAGATGGAAATAGGGAGTTAAACTCAGAAAGCTCAGACAGCTTTGGGGTTCATTTGAAGTCCCTCTCCAGGTCTGGGACACTTTCATCTGTAGCCCTGTCTGAGTCAGGGTCAAAGTAATGAGAGTGTGATTCCTAAGCACGGAGAGCACAAAACATTGTGGCAAGTGCCATGCTGGGAGGTGTGGGGTAGAGTGGGGAGAGGATGAATTCTCCAAGGCTCGGAGAGATGCTGCTGTGTCGGAGTGGAGCGTGACAGTGAAGTGGGGAGAAGGGAATCCCTCCAGCTCACTTCATCACCCTCAAATAACACAGAACCCAAACCACCATGTTTTCCTATCCCTGTTCCCGCACTTTTAGAATCTATTTAATCCCGGTCTCTATGGGAGGCAATCTACAAAAAATGTATGGTTTTTGGCATAACCTGGAGCAATGTGAGACTAGGTGGTCACAAGACTCTAACAATCACTCTGCTCATTGAGGGGTTCAGAATATATAAGATGTTTGGGGAAGGGAAGGGGGACTTCGTCCAGGCAGAGGGAGCTTCTGGAGGAGTTTCTCTCTCCCTTCCCCCAGCTGGTTAGTAGGAGGCAGGAAGGCCCAGGGCTGCGGCAGGGAGGAGGGGCTGATTGGGGCTTCTCCTCCTCTGCCTGCCATTAGCTTAGACCAGGCAAAACCAGAGGGTCACTCCACAGCTCTGGGTCAGCTGCTGCTGGAACCTGACCCCAGACATGGGCAGCTGGATACTTGGGAGCTAAATACCACCAATGTGTGTGGGAATTAGGAAATGGAGATTTTACTATGGCCAGCTCTAGTCAGGGCACTGAATTTCTCTCTTGTGTGGAGGAGTCCCTGGTGTCCAATGTGGTGTTAGCTCCAACTGAAGCATTTTCCATGCTAAGGACATCTGAGAGGGCTCTTCCCTGTATTGATTTGCTGAGGCTTGATGCCCTGCAAGCACCAGATAAAGCTTCCCACACATTCAAGGTCTTATTTCTGTGAGTTTTTCAATGGGGAACAATGTGTGAGCTCAGATTAAATGTTTTCATGCAGTTATTGAAGCTTTTCCCACAATCCAATTATTTATGGGGTTTCTCTCTTGTGTGGATTGTCTGATGTCTAATAAGGTTTGAGCTCTGACTGAAACTTTTCCACAGTGGAGACATTTATAGGGTTTCTCTCCTGTGTGGGTTCTGTGATGTTTAACGAGTCTTGATCTGTCACTGAAACTTTTCCCACACTCAAGGCTTTTATAGGGATTCTCTCCCATGTGGGTTCTCTGATGTGAAATGAGATTTGATCCATTAATGAAGCTTTTCCCACACTGAAGGCATTTATACGGTTTCTCTCCTGTGTGCAATCTCCAATGAGTTTTAAGACTTGAGCTCTGACTGAAGCTTTTCCTACAGTCCAAACAGTTATACGGTCTCTCCCCTGTGTGAGTTCTCTGGTGTCTAACAAGCTGTGATCTGTTGCTGAAGCTTTTCCGACACTCAATGCATGTATAGGGTCTCTCTCCCGTGTGCAGTCTCGGATGGATAGTAAGAGTTGAGATCCAGCTGAAGATTTTCCTGCAGTCCAAGCATTTATAGGGTTTCTTTTCCTTGGGATTTGTCTGTGGGGTTGTGGTTTCTTTGGGATCCTTGTCTCCTCCCTCACATTCTAAGGATTCATGCACTTGCTGTCTTGGGTGGTTTCCCAGCTTCTTCTCTGACCTGTCCCAATTACTGCAGACTTTTCTTTGTTCCCAGCACTGGGAACTGCCAAATAAATCCCATCTGCTCTTCTCAGAAACCTCCCCTGCAGTTCCACGTGCTCAGAACCTTCCGCCTGTGGATTCCCCCCCCCCCTCATTCTCACTCATTGTCTCGTCTCCTGCTGGGAGAGAGAGAGAATCCAGGCAGGAGTCAGTGCCTGGGCTGGCAGAAAGGACACAAAGGGGAGTAGCAAAGAGGGAAAACACAATGTGGTAACTGTTGTGAGACTGAGAAATTGGATTCTGTCTCTACACTCCACCCAAATACTCACAGGGAAGCGAAGTGAGGGAGAAAACTCCTGATAGCGAACAGGGTGCGTGGGAAGCTATGAGCAATATCTGCCATGATGATACCACGCTTGCTGCTGAGCAGAGCCTGACCTGGGTGAGATGATGCAGAACTGAGGGGGGCTCGTAGCACATTTTGGGGATTTTCAGCTTTTTCTTTCATTTGCCAGATAATTTCTGTGTCAATGTCACTGACTCCTCACCTGTGGAGGTGCCTCTTGTGATGCTGCTTTCCTTGCAGGCCTGGAGATCTGGGACCCACGGCTCTTCCCCTGCTTCCAGCCAGGCAATAAGGTCAGGTTTGGAAATGGGGAGTCCTGCTCAGGGGGTGAAATCAGTCATGAGCAGAGTGCACTAAGGATTTGTTGAATATTTGTCACAAAGGGCACATCTTGAGTTTCGAATGACCCCATGATTTGCTGGGGATTGCAGGATCTGAACAGATGGAAACATGGGCATTGAGCCCTCATGGGAGAGGCCAATGTCTGGGGGAGCTGGGAACTGTCACACCCTCACTAGGAGTTCTCAGGGTCTGTGGGCTTTGGGGGACTTGCTGAGGCACACACAGCTCTGGTGTTAAACCCCTGCCTGCGTCTGAACCCCCAGAGCCCTCCCCACACATGGAGCCAGTCCCAGGAAGGGAGGTGCACAGAGATCCTGTGTGTGAGTGAGAATTAATGCAGAGAGGAAAGCTGGGATAGGTGGAGGGATGGGGATGAAATGAGCATGTCCATGGAGGTGAATGGCTCTCTCACACTGGAGCTGTGGACTATGTGAGTGTAGCAATGAGGTGCGGCCTCCCTTGAGAGTGCAAGGGAGGGATCACAACATGGCCTCCCTCGTGCAGAACCATGAAAGCCATGCCCACCCTGCTGGAAGCCGAAGGGTGGGACAGGAATCAGAAGTACAGTAGGCGGGTCCTGCAGCTCTGTTGGGCTGGAACCACCAAGGAACACAGATGCATCCCGCCTGCTGCTGGAACGTGCACTGCCCGCAATCCCAGCCAGAGCTTGCACCAAAAATTTTGCCCACCCCTGTCCTAGGTCTTGCCCCTTTCCTTTGTTTCTTGAATCTCAGTGAGTCAATAAAAAAAAAAGCTTGAGGAAAAGTGGGTGGCCATATTCCTCAGGGCTTGAGGAAGCCCCCCGCCTTGTGCAGCAAGAGAGAGGAGGGGTAAGTAAAATGGCAGCTGAAGCAAGGGGAGGGGGTGGAGCTGGGGAAGAACAGCTATTGCAGAACATGACAGTGGTGTGAGCCCTAGGGCAAGGGTCGTCAATTCTATTTTGTCAAAGTCCAAAGGTCTTGGTCAAGGTCCAGACTCCAGAGAAAATAATATACAAAATAACACCGCTAATGGTGCCAATAAGTACATAAAAAGATAGTGGGATCTGTTCAAAAGCCTCTGGTGGGCCAGATTTGGCCCATGGTCCTCCTCTCGACTACCCCTGCCTTAGGGCATGGGAACCCCTGCAGCTGAAGAGAGGGGAGGCTGGGAAAGAATCCACCAGCAGCAGCTTCAGAAGAGGTCAGAGGGATATATGGTGCCACGAAAGTTAGTCTGGAAGAGGGGAAAGCTTGTAAATCCCAGACCTCTCTCACTTGCTTTTCTTTATTAAGAAAAACATAGCCGAGAACTAAACCCGTCACTGTCCAAGTGGGGTACAGGTGTTTTCCCCCGTCCCAGTTCTAGCTGGTATATAGGTGTGCCATAGGTGGCAGCATGCTTGTTGTAGGGCATTGCCTTTTGGAAAGGATTCCTTGAAGGGGTCCTTTTGCAGGCAGCTGATGATAAAGCAGACAGTGGTATATAACGAAAGGGCATCCTATCCTGGGCACGTTTTTACTTAACAGATGCTGGATGAACTAGAGTGGGTTTGTTTGTTTTTTTAATCTTCTCCCATGCCAAAGCCTACAGTGTGGTTTCTATCAAAATTCATTCATGTGCCAAATAAATGCAGCTTATGCAGCATGTATTGTGTAAATAGTGCATTGCCCATATAGGTTTTTAGTGTAAAATAATCCTGCACTGTACACGGCTTTTAAATGGCTGGGCAGTCTAATAATTTAGCAGGTAAATGTTTGACTTTGGGTTTTTGGATTAAGACAGAGAGAAAAATCCAGAATGCTAAAAAAATCCCCTCATGTAAAAAACCCATCTGTAGTTGCAAAGGAGAAGCCCAGTTCAGCTGTAGGCACAGTTTCTCATACATAAATGAGTAGATCTATATGATCATTATCCTAAACTTGATGACAAGTCTCCTGTTTCAATGTCCCTTTAATGTCTGTGACAGGACAGCTTTTGGTGAGGCAGCACTTTCTCCCAACAGGAGCTGTCTTCTTGGCAGTAACCCAGAACACTGTCTTACTGAGACTCTCAGACTGGAACGGCTTCACGTTCTGCAGCAGAACAAATCCAGTGTGTTTAGTTTTCTGGCTTCTTTTTGATCAAGCAAGGGAGGTGGTGTGATATTGTGTATGCGTGCACGAGTATGTGTTTGTGTGTGCACGCATGCATGCGTGTCTGTGCCTCCGTTTGATGGTTAAAGTATAAATTAGGGCATTTTCTCTAATACTGTTTCCTCTAGTGTGTTTATTTGGGTTGCAACTTCATGTGTCCTCCTATTGTACAGCTTGAAAGGGCAGAAAACTAACTGTTTTAGGGTTATAATTTAAATTTTGCAGAGATACCCACTTATTGTGTCTGGGTGTGAGTAACTATCTATCTCCTCTCTGTAGAGAATTAGTATATGCACGCTATTTTTATCCTCAATTACTGCATTGTTGCTTTTAGTGTGTATTTTGAACACTTAAAAAGCTCTGGATTACTGTTTGTCCTGAGAATCCACACAGATATATTACTAGTTTTTAAATGTCAAGGTCCTGTGTGAATATATTTTGGAGAGAACTTTCTTTATATTTTGTATTTCTAAAGATGAGGAAGAGGATGAAGTGGAAGACATTGAGGTTCTGGCACTCTTCCTCCAAGAAGACTGTTATGAATATTGTTCTAAAGCGCAGTGGTCCCCAACCTATTTCATCTGGTGGGTGCCAGACAATAAGCCACAGAGGACCATGGTGGTGGATGAGCCTCCGCCAAAATGCCACTGACAAGCGGTGTCATCCAGAGGTGTCGCCGCAGAAATGATGCTGAATTTCGGTGGCATTTCAGTGTCGATGCCTCTGGATGACGCTGCTTGTCGGCGGCAAGCGGCGTCATCCAGGGGCGTCGCTGCTGAAATGCCACCGAAATTCAGCGGCATTTCGGTGGATGCTCGTCCGCCAGCCAGTAAATGGGCACACTTAGGTGCCCCAGTGGGCACCATGGCACCCGCAGGCACCGCGTTGGGGACCCCTGTTCTAAAGCATTGCACCCCAGTTCACAAGTGTTATTATTACTCTTCCCCATACATTGAAAGTGAAGATGCCCCGCTGCAGGAAAAGCTAAAAAAGGAGGTGCCCCATGTCATAAAACCTGTGATCTAACCAGGGCCTAAGAGTTCAAGTCCTCGAAATGCAGAGTCAGAAAATAGCAAACGTCTACGCCACAACAGTCTGCAATGTCAGTGGAATAAGGATCTGCGGTCTAGTTTACTCACGTTAAGGGACCATGTACCTGAACTGGTTAAAGATGAGATAACTGCAAAAATACACATCTTGACTAAAGCCATTGATTATATCCATTCCCTTCAGGCAGAGGAACACAAGTTTTTGCTAGAAAAGGAAAAATGGCAAGCCAGACAACAGCAGTTGCTAATGGAAATAGAACACATGGAGACTTTCTAAATTTTTTTTTTACCTGCCCTGAAGAGTCACTGCCATTTTGCACCTTTGATTCTTTTTTTTTTTAAATTGTGTTTTCTGATGTTAATGTTGGTTTTACTTTCGATCTGATCTTTGAAGTAATTGAAGAACTATATTATCCAGGTACAGAGCACATGGATGTTCTTGCAAGGAATTCAACAGACTGCCAAACGATGCACTGCCCTCGTATTGTTTCTTAAGAACTATAGATGTTCTTTAAAAATTGTGAGCATTTGGAGCTACTGATGGCACCTAGTTGAGTTTAAAAACATTCATTCCTAATTTTGAATGGTGCTTATGTTCTACCAGATGTAACTTCAGGGGTTACCATTTGTACCTCTGTGGGAATTTTCTGTCAACATGATGTCCACACTTGCCTTTTGTACATGTTTTGGATTAGGAGAGGAGGCTCTTGCTACCAGTATTCGACTGGAAGTCCATACCTAAGTATGGTAATACCTCAGTGTTTGAGCAGCATGTTTTTGTATACAAATATATTGTTATCTCTGTGATCCAGGCAGGGTAAGAATTAGTACAGTGCATACTTTAGTATGATGCTGAGATATAACTACATTTGATCCTTATACTTTCATATGAAAATGAGTTCTGAAAGTTGGGAGCAGATATTACTGTATCACTTTTTTGAACAAAGAAAACTTTTGTAAAGAAATTTACGAAATATGCCTTGTCCTAGCCTGTTTCTTCCAGTTGATGTATTTGTTAACGTTTGGTGCATAGAACTGGCTAACTGCAAAGTTCCATTTTTAATTTCTTCCAATGAGGTACATTTAGTGCTGCTTCTTAGAGCATTTTGAAATACCTCGTGTTTATGAAAAATAAATAGTGGTCACATGATGTGCTTGTGACGTTATGACTGTGATATAATATCTCATTGAAAGGGGAAAGGGCCAGAAAGAGTTAATTAACTCATAGACTGACCTGACCCATGGGTGAACCTTGAGGACGGGTTAGGAAGATATGTAAATGACTAGAGCTTTGAAATGCAAGTCTGCATTGTTAGAGGTAGAAGGGGAAATGTTTGCTCAGGTCTTGTGATGCAAGCAAACAAGTCTTGTCTATTGCTATAGTTTTAATTCAAAGATCAAAAGAGGAATATTAACATTTATGATGATACTTGAGTGAAATAGTATTATTGTCTATGTGTCTCTTTGAAGGTTGTGCTAACCTGTATCTGAACTGTTTAATGGATAAATTACTCTGTGCTAATTGCCAGGATGTTTGGGAGAAGGAGTTAGGCCTATTGTTTTCTCAGGCCGAAAGGCTGCTGGAAATGTATAAGAACCTGGGACACGATCCTTCTTCATCTCAGATCTGCTTTGGGTTTCAAGAGGGGGAAACTTTAAGCCATAAGGATTGAGATCCCCAATCATTGACTGGAGCCACCCTGAATATGGACATTGGACTAGAACCTATGGACTATTTCTAAAAGGACTTTTGGCAACTACAAGCTCATCTCTACTGTGTATCTGAACCTCAAGAATTGAATTCAAGACTGTCTGTAGATTAATCTTTTAACCAACACTCTCTATCTTTTCTTTTTTAATAAATTTTAGCTTAGTTAATAAGAATTGGCTATAGCATGTATTTTGGGTAAGATCTAAGTTATAATTGGACCTGGGTATGTGGCTGATCCTTTGGGATTGGAAGAACCTTTTCTTTTATATGATGAAGTAAGATTCTTAGGAATCATCATCATATCTGACAGGTGTGTCTGGACGGAGGCCTGAGGCTGGGCACTTTAAGGGAACTGCATGGTTTGAACTTCTAAGTGACCAGTAAGGTACTGTAGAAGCTGTTTTGTGCTGGTTGGTAAATCTAAGTATTGGAATAACCACCAGCATTTGGGGTTTGTCTGCCCTGTTTGGTTTGCAGTTCACCCTAATTGAGTGACCTCAGCTGGCTCCCACGAGCAGCACCGTCACAGTGGCGTAGTCGTGCAAGGATCCACAGAACCAGGTCAATTAAGCTTTGGGTCAGAACCCCACGCTATCCAAATTGGAATTTTGGTATTGAGAGTTTGGTTGGTTAAGGAGCAGTTGCAATGGATGAGCAAAGAGCATATGAGGGTCTTGACAAAAAAGCCCTGGAAGATTTGTGTTCAGGAAAGGGGATAAGCTTTAGAAAGAAAGCTACAAATCAAGAAATGAGAGATCTGTTAATGGCCAGTGATCAGGAGGCAGGAGCACGGCCCTTACCTGATGCTACAGAAAATGCAGAAACAATTAGAATAAATAAGGCAGCAAATAAACTGCAACTGGAGCATGAACAGAAACTAGCAGATCTTCGATTGCTGGAAAGGCAAAAAAATAGCTGAATTCGAAAGAGAAGCTGCTGAAAGAGAGAAAGAAGCTGCTGAAAGAGAGAAAGAAGCTGCTAAAAGAAAGAAGGAGGCTGCTGAGAGAGAAGAAAAAGCTCGTAAGGGGCGTCTGGAGCTGCTGGCTGCTGAGGAGAAAGCTCTACAGAGGCAACAGGAGCTGAAACAGGAGACCCAGAAGATGCAACAAGAAACTGCTAGACTCCAGCTCCAAGTCAAAAAAGCAAGGGAAGAACAGCAGAAACTGTATCCTCTTGAAAATCCAGTTTATAACTATGTGGATATGTGGTATTACTCTGGGCAGTTTTCTGTGTTTAACCAGTTTTGCTATGGCTATGCAGAGGGGGATTCTAACCTGGTGGGAAATAGCTGTTTGTCTGTGAATGAAGTTTCTGAATGTCTGTCTAATGTCTCAGAAGTGAATCTGGAATTAGATCAGGAGCAAAAAAATCTCATTGGTGAGGAGAATATTTCTCAGAAGCAGATTAAAGTAGATGGTCAGGTGAAAGCCCTAACTGAGGAAGGAGAGGGTAAATTTGTGATAGGTGATGGATTGGTGGCTAGTACAGCTTGTAAAAGTGAACCTAAAATGGGTAACTGTGATTTGCTGGAAGTAGCTCAGTGTAGTGAAAAGAGCAGCAGTTTATCTGTTGGGAGTGGCAATGTGCCTGGCAGGGAAAGTCTGGATAAGCCTAGGCAGCCTTGTGAGCTGATGGCTTTGTCCAGTCAGCAGTTTGGGAAGGGAGGGATAGTGGAAAATGAGTGTCCCTATCCCTTACCTGTGTCCTGTGTGGAGAAATGTGACAGTGAAGGGAATGTGCCTGTGTCTGTCAGGGGTATTGACTTGCCTATGGAGGGAGCTACCTCGGTCTCCAAGCAGTTGTCTGTGAACAGCCCTGTGTGCTGGGACCAGGGAAGTAACATTCCAAGCTGTGTGTCTAGTGGAGGAGAATGTGTCTCCAGCTTTTCTTTGTCTGTGGAGCAGACAGAAGGTGCCTGTCAGCCTGTGATGGTTGAGAATAGTGCAGTTGTCTCAGAGTTGGTTGTGGATACAGCTAAAGCCCAGGAAGGGAACGGTCCTAAGTTTGTGTCTGCTGGGGAGAATGGCACTGTAACTAGGTTGCATCCAGTTAGTGTCTTAGCAAAATCCCAGAGACCAGACAATTCTGGTGCTTATAGTTTGCCAGTTGCTAATGTGTGGTTGGAAAAGGGTGCAGCAACGCTGTCTGATCAGGGTGATACCCTAGCCAGGGCACAAGGAGAGCATGAAGGTGATTTAAGTGTGTTACCTACTGACAGTTTAACAACTTGTAGCAAGAAGGAAAAGATTCCTGAACTAGTTCATGGCCAAGGGAAGGAGATTGCTTCTAACCTGTTATTTAGAAAGTCTGTAGGTTTGCCTAAAAGGAAATTGTCTAGAAATCTGCCTGAAGGGCCAAAGGTGATCATGAATGTAAGTAAAACCCAGAAAGAGTCTGTTGTGGCTCAGGAAAGTGTTCCTTTAGAGCAAGCCCTGGGTGAAGAGGGTAAGAGCAGAATTTCTGTGAGGGGTGAATTGCTGCTTAGAGAAGCTCCTAGGGAAAGGAATCCTCATGGTAGCCTGTGCAAGCAGTTTACTGCAACTGAAGGGTGTAAAAGTGATTTAATCAAGAAAGTTTCAGTTCCTAACAGCCAGAAATTTTCTGTTGTGAATGGATCCACTGACTTTCCTTTTGAGAGATCCAGTGTGGGCAGCTTTGAAAAGGTCTCAGGTGGAGTAGAAGCTGTTAAGGAAGTTGAGCAGCCCTATAACCACCTGGCTGTGTGTGGCCAGCTTGTTGGTGGGGAGACAATGCTGTTGGGACAGGAATGTCTCCATGCTGAATCTGTAAGTGAGCAGTCTGTGCTTCAGGATCTGAGGACAGATTCAGTTACTGGTGTTTCAGAGCAGAACAGTTGTATGGCTAAATGCTTGAGGAGGCAGGGGAGAGCAAGCCAGCTCTCACCCTCAGACTCTTTGGATTTGTGTGGTACCTCTGTGAGACAAAGTCCAGCCTTGGAATCCATAGCAGCTGAAGAGTTAAAAGCTAGTGTCTGTGTTGATGCAAATTACTTGGCTGGCAGGGAGAAGACAGAATTGCTAATAGCTGTTAGCACAGAGGGCCCGCCCCATCAGCCAGTGAATTCTGTTAAGCAAGAGAAATCAGGGTTTAATCCAGAAGGAAAGAGAAGACTGAATTTTGCAAAGGGAAGCCACAGGTTAACCCTAAAATGCCCAAACTCCAATGGTATTGAGCCAAGGGTGTGGCATGACAAACATGATTGTAAATGGACACTTGCAATGAATTTGTTGTTATTGCTAATGCTAATTTTTGTAACTAATGTGTTGCTATGGCCAAGAACTGTAACAATGTACAATGTGCCTAATCTTTTGGAAAATCCCTTAAACATGTTAAAAGTAATGCATAAGAACCCACTTTATGTTAAAAGGCCTTGTTATACTAATGTTTCACTGTTAGTGCCTATAAACAGTCTTGGAACTTTTCATAGGAGAAAAGACATTCCAAACCTAATGTGCTGTGTTAAAAGGGAAACTGAGGCACACTACCATATTGCTTGCATGGCTAAATGCAAAGATTCCTGTACAATGAACAACATTAATATCTACATTGGTTTAATGTTAATTGGGTTCCAGGCATTTGCCAAAGCTTGTATAAATAAAATAGCTAGTTTCTTTAGCTCTTGGCAAGATCACATGAAACATACAGGAACCCTGCTGCAAAAGCAGATCCAATCCACTATTGTTCTAACCAAGTTTTACCTTAAGTTCATAAAAAGATTCAATCATGTTATTGAACATGAGTTGGGTAAACCATTTCTGTTATACAGTGACATGGCTTCTGACCCAATACAAGCTGTAATAAAACAAAACCCAGGATGGGGAGCTTTTGGGATGCAGTCAGTGATGTTTGTGTCATCCCTTCCTGCATCAATTTTGCGTTGGGGGTGTGACGTTATGACTGTGATATAATATCTCATTGAAAGGGGAAAGGGCCAGAAAGAGTTAATTAACTCATAGACTGACCTGACCCATGGGTGAACCTTGAGGACGGGTTAGGAAGATATGTAAATGACTAGAGCTTTGAAATGCAAGTCTGCATTGTTAGAGGTAGAAGGGGAAATGTTTGCTCAGGTCTTGTGATGCAAGCAAACAAGTCTTGTCTATTGCTATAGTTTTAATTCAAAGATCAAAAGAGGAATATTAACATTTATGATGATACTTGAGTGAAATAGTATTATTGTCTATGTGTCTCTTTGAAGGTTGTGCTAACCTGTATCTGAACTGTTTAATGGATAAATTACTCTGTGCTAATTGCCAGGATGTTTGGGAGAAGGAGTTAGGCCTATTGTTTTCTCAGGCCGAAAGGCTGCTGGAAATGTATAAGAACCTGGGACACGATCCTTCTTCATCTCAGATCTGCTTTGGGTTTCAAGAGGGGGAAACTTTAAGCCATAAGGATTGAGATCCCCAGTCATTGACTGGAGCCACCCTGAATATGGACATTGGACTAGAACCTATGGACTATTTCTAAAAGGACTTTTGGCAACTACAAGCTCATCTCTACTGTGTATCTGAACCTCAAGAATTGAATTCAAGACTGTCTGTAGATTAATCTTTTAACCAACACTCTCTATCTTTTCTTTTTTAATAAATTTTAGCTTAGTTAATAAGAATTGGCTATAGCATGTATTTTGGGTAAGATCTAAGTTATAATTGGACCTGGGTATGTGGCTGATCCTTTGGGATTGGAAGAACCTTTTCTTTTATATGATGAAGTAAGATTCTTAGGAATCATCATCATATCTGACAGGTGTGTCTGGACGGAGGCCTGAGGCTGGGCACTTTAAGGGAACTGCATGGTTTGAACTTCTAAGTGACCAGTAAGGTACTGTAGAAGCTGTTTTGTGCTGGTTGGTAAATCTAAGTATTGGAATAACCACCAGCATTTGGGGTTTGTCTGCCCTGTTTGGTTTGCAGTTCACCCTAATTGAGTGACCTCAGCTGGCTCCCACGAGCAGCACCGTCACAGTGCTCTTCACCATTTATTTAGGGGACAATTTCCTGGTGCAAGTGCTGGAGGAACCAACTAGGGGAAAAACTCTTCTTGACCTGTTGCTCACAAACAGAGAAGAAATAGTAGAGGAAGCAATAGTGGATGGGAACCTGGGAGGCAGTGACCATGAGATGGTCGAGTTCAGGATCCTGACACAAGGAAGAAAGGAGAGCAGTAGAACAGAGACCCTGGATTTCAGAAAAGCAGACTTCGACTCCCTCAGGGAACTGATGGGCAAGGTCCCCTGGGAGAATAACATGACGGGGAAAAGAGTCGAGGGAAGCTGGCTGTATTTTAAAGAAACCGTATTGAGGTTGCAGGAACAAACCATCCCGATGTGTAGGAAGAAAAGTAAATATGGCAGGCGACCAGTTTGGCTCAACAGTGAAATCCTTGCTCATCTTAAACACAAAAGAACAGCTTACAAGAAGTGGAAGATTGGACAAATAACCAGGGAGGAGTATAAAAGTATTGCTCAGGCATGCAGGAATGAAATCAGGAAGGCCAAATCACACTTGGAGTTGCAGCTAGCCGGAGATGTTAGGAGTAACAAGAAGGGTTTCTTCAGGTATGTTAGCAACAAGAAGAAAGTCAAGGAAAGTGTGGGCCCCTTGCTGAATGAGGGAGGGAACCTAGTGACAGAGGATGTGGATAAAGCTAGTGTACTCAATGCTTTTTTTGCCTCTGTCTTCACAGACAAGGTCAGCTCCCAGACAGCTGCACTCTGCAGCACGGTATGGGGAGGAGGTGACCAGCTCTCTGTGGAGAAAGAAGTAGTTCGGGACTATTTAGAAAAGCTGGACGAGCAGAAGTCCATGGGGCCGGATGCGCTGCATCCACGGGTGCTAAAGGAGTTGGCCGATGAGATTGCAGAGCCATTGGCCATTATCTTTGAAAAATCATGGCGATCGGGGGAGGTCCCGGATGACTGGAAAAAGGCTAATGTAGTGCCCATCTTTAAAAAAGGGAAGAAGGAAGATCCAGGGAACTACAGGCCAGTCAGTCTCACCTCAGTCCCTGGAAAAATCATGGAACAGGTCCTCAAGGAATCAATTCTGAACCACTTAAAGGAGGGGAAAGTGATCAGGAACAGTCAGCATGGATTCACCAAGGGCAAGTCATGCCTGACTAACCTAATTGCCTTCTATGATGAGATAACCGGCTCTGTGGATGAGGGGAAAGCAGTGGATGTGCTATTTCTGGACTTCAGCAAAGCTTTTGATACAGTCTCCCACAGTATTCTTGCCAGCAAGTTAAAGAAGTATGGGCTGGATGAATGGACGGTAAGGTGGATAGAAAACTGGCTAGATGGTCGGGCTCAACGGGTAGTGATCAATGGTTCCATGTCTAGTTGGCAGCCGGTATCAAGTGGGGTGCCCCAAGGGTCAGTGCTGGGGCCGGTTTTATTCAATATCTTCATTAACGATCTGGAGGATGGTGTGGACTGCACCCTTAGCAAGTTTGCAGATGACACTAAACTGGGAGGAGTGGTTGATACGCTGGAGGGTAGGGATAGGATACAGAGGGACCTAGACAAATTAGAGGATTGGGCCAAAAGAAATATGATGAGGTTCAACAAGGACAAGTGCAGAGTCCTGCACTTAGGACGGAAGAATCCCATGCACTGCTACAGACTAGGGACCGAATGGCTGGGCAGCAGTTCTACAGAAAAGGACCTAGGGGTTACGGTGGACGAAAAGCTGAATATGAGTCAACAGTGTGCCCTTGTTGCCAAGAAGGCTAATGGCATTTTGGGTTGTATAAGTAGGGGCATTTCCAGCAGATCGAGGGATGTGATCATTCCCCTCTACTCAGCACTGGTGAGGCCTCATTTGGAGTACTGTGTCCAGTTTTGGGCCCCACACTACAAGAAGGATGTGGATAAATTGGAGAGAGTCCAGTGGAGGGCAACAAAAATGATTAGGGGGCTGGAGCACATGACTTATGAGGAGAGGCTGAGGGAATTGGGATTGTTTAGCCTGCAGAAGAGAAGAATGAGGGGGGATTTGATAGTTGCTTTCAACTACCTGAAAGGGGGTTCCAAAGAGGATGGATCTAGACTGTTCTCAGTGGTAGAAGATGACAGAACAAGGAGTAATGGTCTCAAGTTGCAGAGGGGGAGGTTTAGGCTGGATATTAGGAAAAACGTTTTCACTAGTAGGGTGGTGAAGAACTGGAATGGGTTACCTAGGGAGGTGGTGGAATCTCCTTCCTTAGAGGTTTTTACGGTCAGGCTTGACAAAGCCCTGGCTGGGATGATTTAGTTGGGTTTGGTCCTGCTTTGAGCAGGGGGTTGGACTAGATGACCTCCTGAGGTCCCTTCCAACCCTGAGGGCTAGTCTACACTTACCGCGCGGGTCGACGCGGTGAGTTCGACTTTCCGGAGTTCGAACTATCGCGTCTGATCTAGACGCGATAGTTCGAACTCCGGAAGCGCTAGTTCGAACTCCGGTACTCCACCTCGGCAGCTGGAGTTAGCAGAGTCGACCTTGGAGCCGCGGAGTTCGGTTCCGCGGCGTCTGGACGGGTACGTAGTTCGAACTAGGGTAGTTCGAATTCAGCTACGCTATTCACGTAGCTGAATTTGCGTACCCTAGTTCGACCCCCATTCTTAGTGTAGACCAGGCCTGAGATTCTATGATTCTATTTGTCAATGTAGTTCTTCTCTTTTATTCTAAGTTCTATTACTTTACTAGTGCCCACAGACATAAAGACATGATCGCAGCTCCCACACACTTACAATCACAGGATAGAGCTCATGCTACAGGAGGGATGAGATGCCAGCCAATTACCATTTCTTGTAACAAAGTAATTGTAATGGGAACAATTGTAATGTACTCCTGTCAATCCACATTCAGATATCTCCTCTGATACCGTGATCTCTCTAGGGTGGTGGTTTTCCACCTGTTGTCCATGGACCCCTGTGGTCTGCAGACTGTCTAAGCTTTCCAAAGGGATCTGCACCTCCATTTAAAATGTTTTAGGGGTCCGCAGATGAAAAAAGGTTGAAAACCACTGCTGTATGGGCCTTATGCAAAGCCCATTAAGACTTCCATTGACTTCAGCAGGGTTTGGGTCTGTCCCTGAATGCACAGCACTCCCTGGGCTAGGATGCAATGCTGATTTCCACCAGCTGGCGATCTGGCTCCCATGCCTGAGGTATATCAGGAGAGCAGAATATTAGTGGAAGGAATTGCCCTAGGGAGGAAATTGTACCAATCGGTGAGGATATTATTCTCAAGCCTCCCCAGGAAAGGGGGTGAAGGGACTTGGGGGGATATTTTGGGGAACAGGAACTCCAAGTGGTTCTTTTCCTTGAATCTTTGTCTAACTCACTTGGTGGTGGCAGCTTACCGTCCAAGGGCAAGGAAGAATTTGTGCCGTGGGGAAGTTTTTAAGCTAAGCTGGTAGAAATAAGCTTAGGGGATCTTGCATGCGGGTCCCCTCAACTCTGCCCCAGAGTTCAGAGTGGGGAGGGAACCCTGACACAGTGTAGTGAAACTACAACTAGTTGCAAAAGGGGAGGGTTGCTGTTTGTGTCTCACACTCCTTTTCCGTACCTTTAACCCATATGATGTCATTCATGTGTCCCAGCCAGTTTTGGAGTTCCTGGTCCCCAGAGGCCTGAAAACAGGTCGGGGCGTAGTATTGCTAACAGAACACAGACAGCAATATCTGTTAAAGTGGAGGTGTCTTGGCATTTAGACACCAATGCAATGAGGCGGTGTGCCTCAGTTTCCCCTTCTACACAGCAGCATGGGCCTGTTGTGCTTTTGCTGCTGTGCCAAGCTTCCAGTCTGTTTCCAGGTATAGGCTAAAAATTAGCATGCTTGTGGGGCTGTCTTGTCACCATCTCTAGCATGTACAACAGTTTCTTCCACAAATCAGGTATGCCCCACATTGTAAAAGACTTTATGAAGTATGAATTCCTTTGTTTTATCCCATAGGTGAATTAGCAAAAGACACAAGGTTAACAGCAAATCTACGCTGGACAGGCTTCGTTCACTCAGTTTGACTTGTTTAGCGTCTGTTGCATTTTCCCAGTTCTCTGTGCCCTCTGGTATACACTCTGATGCAGATTCTTCCGCCTCTTTGGGAAGGATTCTAATTCAGGCCTGTGTTTGGGGCTTTGGCAAGGAAAGGGTGCATTGCAACCATGCCTGATTTCAGCCCCTCCCTCTGGAATTTCTCTGTGCTGGACCCCACACACTTGTGAAGCTCCACCCATGCAGAGATCCTCCCATCCCCAATCTTGGAGAGAGAGTTTTATCTCTTACAAGTGTAGCAAGAACAACATCTTTCAATGGGGTGCTCTGGACCCCTTTAGGCACCCCAATTTCTGTTCCCAACAGGACAGCTGGATGGACCCACCCACCCCCCCCGTCCTAGGAGACCTGACCCCCCGATTTCCCTTAAAACCTGATCCACAGGAGAGGGGGCTGGCATTTTAAATGCAGACTTTTCCTCCTCCTCCTGGGAAAGTCCCTCCCTACAAAAGGTGGGCGGAACCTCTTCCCTCCCTTTCTGGCTGGGCTCCCCTCTGGGTCAGACACCCCTGTGTCCCCCAAAAGGGAAGGTGATCCTGGTCCAGCTGTGGGCTCACAGCTACCCAGCTATCACCAGGACCCCAACCCCCACCTTCAGGACACGTGTCTGGGCACCCCAGGGCAGGCCCTGCCCGCTGCTGACCTGCAACTTCCTGGCAGTCAGCAGCTGGGGTGGCCTCCTTGTTACAAGGTGGTACATCTCCCTCCCCTGGGGAGATGATTACGGGATAGGAGCTGGCTTTTCCCGCCCCTCCCTCTGGAACTTGCCTGGAGCCCCCGGGCTGCAGGAACTGGCCACAACCATCCCTGCCCCCAAAGCTGCATCCTTTACTGCTGCAGAGGAATCTAAAAGACACCCTTCTATTCCCCCAGCAGTCCCTGTGATTTCAACACCCCCCCTCCCCCGGGGCTGTTACCACAGGATTCCTGCTCCCTGCTAACCAACCCTGGGACAGATTCTGCCACACTGAAGAAATCATTCCCAAGTAGAAATGGTGCAAAATTGTGCGCCACCGTTGCAACAGTCAGTTCAGCCTGCAAATCCCGAGTTTGCATGTGTACCTTAGCTAAAGGTGCAAGGACTTTGTAACCCCCAACCAGCTCTAATTCTGCCATTTTACCTGGCAACGAATCCTTCTCCTGGATCAGGTCCCTCCTGACCACGGGAATCTCAGCACCCGTGTCCCTCAATCCCAGAAGCACGTCACCATTAATTTTAACAGCATGCACATGCTCATTGCTTGGTTGTGTGGAAGCAAGCTTTACAAATCCTGTGTGGAAAGAGGCAGCAGCTTCATGTGTTACTTGCTGCTTGTTCCCACTCAGCACGGGACACTTATTCTTCAGGTGCTCAGTGGACTTACAATGCTAGCACCTCTTGGGCTCCTCTGCTTGCACAGGAAATTTGGGACCAGTACCAGGGGAATGGGGAGGTGACCGCCCAGCCTCCTTCTTCCCAGGGGCAAAACGGTGATTCTGCTTTCCCCCAACCCTGGACCCCTCTGCCAGTGCTTTAGGTTTGACTGCAGCTTGTGCTTTGATAGGGAAGAATTGCCCCCCCACCCACCTGCTGCTTGGCATGATTTTGCAGGCCTTAACCCCTTGCCTTATTAGGCCCAAAAGCAATAGCTAAAGTAATTGCCATATAAAAGCAAAAGGTTTATAACTTCTGCAAAACTGTACAAGGGGTATGGGGGGGGGGGGGAGGAGACCAGAGAAAGGGGAACTGAGGGCAGGAACAAAGAGGGCCCATATGTACCAGCTCAGAATGCGACAAGAGCCTTATCCAATGCAACCGCAAAGGAGGGGGTCTTAAGGCAGGCAGACCACCAACGAACAAAGAACAATAACAGGAAAAACCAAATATGGAAAAGTACTGAGTTAGCTTGCTTAATTTGCTATTAATAATCCCAAATAAGGGAATTTTAGTAAATGTTGATTTGCGGTTTTAGCCTTTATAAGCTTGGTGAAAATCTATTGCCAGGAGGGCAGCCACCCCTTGCATGGGGTTACGCTGTCACTCCCTGCATGCATGCTTGTATAACAATAAAGGTGCCTCAGGCTGTCTGATCTAAAATCAACCGTGTGGCTAATTTTCCATAACAGCTTGCTCAGAAGACTCTGCAAGCCCAGCTAATTCACCCACTGCATCCACCTTTTTGGCCCACAAATACTGTTTTACATCATCACTGCACATATTCAGGAATTGTTCCTGAGTAACCACATCACACATCCCTTTAAAGCTTCCAGTGCCTTTCCCCCGCACCCACTTATCTACCAAATCTCTCATTTCATTGGCATAAGCCACGTTACTCAATCCAGAAGTGGAGGCAGTGGCAACTTCCTGGCAGTCAGCAGCCAGGGCCACTGTGACGGGTTGGATCACAGAAACCCCCTTGGGAGCTGCTACCCGATGTGCCAAGACTACTATTGCCCACTGCTTTCCCTGCCAAAAGTTATAATCTGGGGGCTGTCTGAAGAGTTACCGGACATTAGTTTGATAGTCTCAGCGCTGGGTGTGAAAAGATGTCCACATCACAAAGAAAACACCGCTGATACCCTTGTTGGTGACATCAGTATAAAGGCAGAGGATTGAACAGGCATGGAGACTGAGTTACCATATTACCCGCTTGTCAGCCCCAGAGTTCGTGGGGCTGGGTTCTTAAAGGCACAGGCCTCCCAATTCCTAGACTGATTAAGAACAAGCAGAAAGCCTACAAGGAGTGGAAGAGGGGAGCAGGGCCACCCAAAGGATTCAGGGGCCCTAGGGCAAAGCAATTTTGGGGGTCCCTTCCATAAAAAAAAGTTGCAATGCTATAAGATACTATATTCTTCTGGGGGCCCCTGCGGCCCCGGGGCAAATTGCCCCACTTGCCCCCCCTCCTGGGGTGGCCCTGGGAAAAATAAACATTTAAAAACCTTCTGCATCTCAGCACAAACCCAGTTTTGAGAAAATTTCTTTTCAAGTCACCTTTACAAGGTATCACTGGTTCTCAGCATCAGCTAGAGCTAAAAGGCACTAAAGCTCATTAAAGGGGTTGGACAAATATTTTCCGTCAAACCTTTTTTTGGATCGAAAACTAGGGTGGTTTTAAAAGCAGAAAAAATCATGGACAATGTCTGCTTTCCTTCAAAATTTGTTATGTTTTTTTAATTGAAAACCTGAAATAAGTCTGCCAAAACCTGAACATGGTTTGGGGTTTCAGAAGTGTGTGGTCAAATATTTGCTGCTTGCTGTGTTTGATTGTTTAAAGAAACAATAAAAAAAATCTGCTTAAAAAAAATCCAAAACTTTTGAACCACCTCAG
The DNA here is from genome assembly GCF_020497125.1 of Mauremys mutica. NCBI lineage: Eukaryota > Metazoa > Chordata > Testudines > Geoemydidae > Mauremys > Mauremys mutica. The sequence continues at coordinate 22,655,266 of NC_059093.1, forward strand.
CTTGTGACCAAACACCTGAGCCCATCCAGGCAGAGATTTTTCCAGGTTTCTGATACTCTGCTGGCTTCCTTGACTCATATCTGTCTCCATAACTTTGGGAGCATTTAGGTTAGAATGTAAGAACATAAGAATGGCCGTACCGGGTCAGACCAAAGGTCCATCCAGCCCAGTGTCCTGTCTACTGACAGTGGCCAATGCCAAGTGTCCCAGAGGGAGTGAATCTAACAGGTAATGATCATAAGAACATAAGAAAGGCCGTACCGGGTCAGACCAAAGGTACATCTAGCCCAGTATCTGTCTACCGACAGTGGCCAATGCCAGGTGCCCCTGAGGGAGTGAACCTAACAGGCAATGATCAAGTGATCTCTCTCCTGCCATCCATCTCCATCCTCTGACGAACAGAGGCTAGGGACACCATTCTTACCCATCCTGGCTAATAGCCATTTATGGACTTAGCCACCATGAATTTATCCAGTCCCCTTTTAAACATTGTTATAGTCCTAGCCTTCACAACCTCCTCAGGTAAGGAGTTCCACAAGTTGACTGTGCGCTGCGTGAAGAAGAACTTCCTTTTATTTGTTTTAAACCTGCTGCCTATTAATTTCATTTGGTGACCCCTAGTTCTTGTATTATGGGAATAAGTAAATAACTTTTCCTTATCCACTTTCTCAACATCACTCATGATTTTATATACCTATATCATGTCCCCCCTTAGTCTTCTCTTTTCCAAACTGAAGAGTCCTAGCCTCTTTAATCTTTCCTCATATGGGACCCTCTCTAACCCCCTAATCATTTTAGTTGCTCTTTTCTGAACCTTTTCTAGTGCTAGAATATCTTTTTTGAGGTGAGGAGACCACATCTGTACACAGTATTCGAGATGTGGGCGTACCATGGATTTATATAAGGGCAATAATATACTCTCAGTCTTATTCTCTATCCCCTTTTTAATGATTCCTAACATCCTGTTTGCTTTTTTGACCGCCTCTGCACACTGCGTGGACATCTTCAGAGAACTATCCACGATAACTCCAAGATCTTTTTCCTGACTCGTTGTAGCTAAATTAGCCCCCATCATGTTGTATGATGTGATCTCTCTCCTGCCATCCATCTCTACCCTCTGACAGAGGCTAGGGACACCATTCCTTACCCCGCCTGGCTAATAGCCATTAATGGACTTAACCTCCATGCATTTATCTGTTTCCTAGAGGCTGGCTCCATGGGGTCCCTCACATACTGGAGACGGTTACTGTGGGTTTGTCTTTAGTATAGCTTATGTACATACTCCACGAACTGAGCATGTGAGCTTGTTCCAGAATCTGGGATGAGCCTATGTTGTGAAAACTGAAATGCTCAAAATAGCACATGCATGTGAATGGACACAGGGTGCTAAAATTAAATTAACCCAGGGGTCTCAAACTGGGGGTCAGGACCCCTCAGGGGGTCACGAGGTTATTACTGGGGGTTGCGAGCTGTCAGCCTCCACCTCAAACCCCACTTTGCCCTCAGCATTTATAATAGTGTAGAGAAGGAGGATCGTGGTGTAGGATATTGCTCTTCTCATGTGATCCCTCCCCGTGGCTCTCCTGGCTCTATTTCTGTTAATCTAAAGTGGCTATTTTGAAATGACGCTACCCTCCCCTGACATGAATCTCCCTATGGCACTGAAATTAAATGTAGACTATAATTTGGCATTTGAGAAGTGAAAGGGATGGCAGCCCTAAGGGAAAAGATAACAGCTTGGCTCTTTGTGTTAAATAGCTGTCTGCAAGCCTCAGACTGCTGAATGAGCTTTAGGGTAGGGAAGGCTGTGCCTCCCCAAACAGCCTGGCCCTGCCCCCTAACTGACCCCACCCACTTCCTGCCCCCGGACTGTTCCCCTCAGAATCCCCAACCCATGCTGCTCCTTGTCCCCTCACCGCCCCCCCAACCACCACCCCGGGATGAAGTTGCGGGATCAGCGGACCCTCCACAGGCAAGCCGCTGAAGGCAGCCTGCCTGCCGTGCTTGGCGCGGCAAAATGACTAGAGCCGCCCCAGTGTCGACCTAACTCTGTAAGCATCTGCACTAAATTGTAGCTCCCACTGATGTAAATCACCCACTACAAGGACTTAACGCCCCCAGGGGGTGGGGGTGGGCATGGCAGGGAGCAGGTGGTTTGAGAAAGCCTGGAACTGCAGTTCCAGCAATCCTGCCCCCAAGGAGGCTCAATACAACCTGACGACTCAGTCAGTTCCATTGAGAGCCTTGTGTGGCCAGACAGGGGCATCCCTGGCAGCGTGGTGGAGAAAGGTGTCCAGGTTTCACACAGAGTTCTCTCTCTTGGTGCTGAGAGTCAGCCACTTCTGGGGTGGAGGCAGTTTATACTGGGATCCCTCACCTGGTGCTGAGATGCAGCCCCTCTGGAGTCAGGCACAGAGCCCCTCCTGATACCCTTCAATTTTCCCTGTATGGTGCTAATTTGATCCCAAACACTTGTGCTTCTCCCTGCTACTCAGAGACAACAGCTCAGTGACGGGCTACGTAGGAGCCAGCACTCCAAGAAAGTCTACTGCTGCTTCTATAGGAACTGGCCTGTTGAAAATACAGGCCGTTTTTCACCTCAGTTCCGGCACCCCTGAGCCAGCCAGGCCCCATCCTGGGGCTGGATCAGAGCCAGTGCCCCCTAGAGGGGAAAGGCCCCATGTCCCATTCTCCAATCCTTTAACTTTCCCAAATCCTCCAAGTAAAGTCCCACCAAAATATAATCCCTCAAACCACAACCCAGCTGAAATACGAACAAAACCTTTATTCACAACTGCAGAGAACTCGACAAACGCCAACCGGTCCTAAGTTACATTCAGTTACAGTTATTATGAAGCCTCCTTGGGACATAGCCGATATTCACATCCTGAGGGTCCCACTGTGGTCCCCGTCTCCCATCCTGAGAGATCCGACACTGGTCCCCTTTCAAGAAAAAACACCCAATTCAACTCTTGGGCTTTTGCTCTGAAGATCTGAGGCTGTTTCTTGAGGTAAACCACACGCATAAGCCCAATGCTTTTTAAAAAAAAAATCGCCAAACACCGTAACCAAAGGGTGACGCTTTGCTCTTTGGATTTCAAAAGGGACAGGTTTCATGATGAATCTGAAAGCATCTTTTAATCTCAATAACTCACGGCCTCTGTTAAAGATAACCCCCCAAGCCATAATCCAATAATAATGCTCCCTGGTGTTGATACACATGGATCTTTGATGAATCATTCTTTGTGAGGTCAGACGCCATTGCTGGAATATATATTCACATATGCAGTATAATTTCTCTCCACTATACAAGGAGTTAAACAGATAATTTACTTATTGCTCAAGATACACATATCACACAATTTCTCTGTGCTATATATTCAAATGGTAAATTTGATTGCAGATATACGATATCATAATATGCAAATAATATATGCAATATGTCTATGTATAGGTCAAATTCACCTTTTTTAATCTCTACATAGCACAGAAATTATATTGCATATATGTTGAGATCATAGCAATATAATTTCTGTGCTAGATATATCATATATGTGATATAATGTATATACTAGACAGAAATTCACCATTTTATTCTATTAATGCATCTATGTCATATTTGCAATAAGTCATATTAACATTTTAATTTATACATATCACAAGATATAGTTCTATGTGCAATATAATTTGTCTGGGGTACATATGCAATAATACAAAAATAAATATATATGCAATAATTCAAATTCACTATTTTAATCTCTACACATGGCACAGAAATGGTTTTAGGTAGAATTATTTTTCATATAGATAGCAGCAATACAATTTTTCTGTGCTCTCTCTCTCTTTATATTTATCATATGCAATATAACATCTGGGCTATATAGATTAAACTAGCAAATTTCTGTTGTTACATCTGTATGTCATATGCAACCAATCATATTGAAATTTAACCTCTATGTCGTTCTAAGTGCAATAACATTTCTCTGGTATACACAGAGGTGAAAATGGGCGATTTGAATGATTGATAAACCATAAATGTAGTAAGTTAAATTCACATTTTTTTCCTTTGTAGTGCACAGAAGTTACATTGTAGATACGACATATACAGCATGTGTGATGAATTAAATTCACTTTTTAAATCTCCATACAGTCAAGAGAAACTGTATTGCATGTCTAACATCTATAGTTTAGCAATCAGTCAAACCCTCCACTTTACGCTCTGATTTCCGGTGTAGCTAGCAGGTCAATACAGACTGATACAGAGAGCTGAATTCAAAGTGTTAAATCACCCCAGAGACAAACATTGCCAAACAGAGAAACGTTTCAACTTGTTCAAACAACTCAAAATCCAACTGTATTTGCAAGCACAACTTAACACTGTCAGGTGAGCAACTGTAGTAAGACTTCAAAACACCCTGGTTCTTTGGGTGTTTTTTTTTTAACCTAGAAAGAAAACCACAAATCTTGAGAAATTCCAAATGTGATGATACAAAATCAGGGATGGGGTGGGGAGATTGGTAAAATACATGGGATATTTGGGGTGGGTTTTAAACCTAGGACTAATCCCCAGATCTCCAAGGTTAAAAATATAGGCCCTCATCTTGAAAAATTAGGCAGCAGTTAACTTGAGTGCCCTGGGTAACACGTCCGCTAAGCACATGCTAAGTATTTGCCATCTGGGGGATTTATAAAGCCATAAACCACATTGTAAATTAGCAGAATACGGGGCACACATTTGAGCTTCATTTTCTAACCTGGACAGAAAAGCAAACCTTAGAGTTACTAACTAAATGATACAAACCCCCATGAACTGGCACTCTGCTAGGGGAGAATATATGGGATTTGGGTTTGGCATTTAGGGCTTTTATTAAACCAAATCTTGGAATGAAACAAATTAAGAGAGACAAACAACAGAAATCTGGATCTAGCTTTTGTTTTTTAGGCACGTCCCAGTTTTAAACCTAATTCAACGTCAAAATCTTTGGACAGAGAAAGACAGAGGTTGGGAATGGAGGATCGTGAGTAGAAGGCAAGGAATGGATGGAGGGTCTGAAGGATGAGAAAGAACTTGGTTATTAACAAACCAACGCTTGGCTGAAACTGTCCCCAGCCCAGTGCTGGGGCCTTTGGGCTGAGCCCAGCAGGCTGGTGGAGCTGTCAATGGAGGTGCAGTTTAACAGGAGAACCACCAGCTTAGGAACAGACACGAGCCTTTCCATGGCCCAGGGCTCACAATCTGTCCTCGTTCTCCATGGTGGAGCAGAAAGGGTCTACATGCCTGGATGGGAAAACTCACCAAGCTTGACAGACACTTGGCCATGTTGTCCTCCTTCTTCTGGGGGACGTATCCCACTTTCGGCAGCGTCCCCAGGGGGCTGTCTCTTCAGGTGTGGATCTGAGACGGTGCTAGACTTCTTGGGCAGGTCAGTGAAGAGGTTCTCAAGATCGCTGTAGAAGCTGCTGTCTTTGCTAGGTGGTAAAGCTGCTATCTTTGCTAGGTGGGAGTTGTCTTCTCCTGGAGGGGAGCTGTTGGAGCCTTCGAAGCCACCTCTGGAGGAGGGGGAACGGCTGGTGCTGATTTCAGGGGCTCTCTGGACTCTTCATACTCCTTTTCCCAGTATTCTTCTCCTTGGGAAGCTGGGAGGTTTGGTTGGGAAGACGTGGCTTCCTCCAAGACACTCCCTGGGACCCCTTGTAATCCCCCTCACAATCTTCCCCCGTGGCTTTGGCTGGCTCAGTTTCTTCTGCTCCAGAGCCCTGTCTCTCTGGCCATCCGCTAGACCATCTCTTGGTCTCTGGGGTGCCCCATGGGTGGCCATCTTGGTTCCGCTTCCTGGGTGCATAACCCGAGCCCTGGACCATTCCATGAACCCCCAAGTCCTGCCTTCTATGGGGTGGAGCCCACCTTGCCCTACGGCTTCCAGCCCCCAGAGGGGCAAATAAAATCTTTCTGCCCCCCTGTGCCCTGATTCTCCCCCCAGCCGAGGCAGACCCATGCGGATCCCATCTTGGAAAGGAGTTCTGCATGGGGCCAGACCCACAGAACCCCACCCAAGGTGGCTGGGTGCCACTGGGCTGCAGAGGATTGGCACAAGGCCACTGGGGGCTGCACCAGTATTGTGGATGGCACCTGCAGCCTATTGCATGTGGCGTAGTTCCGCCATGGCCTGTGACCAGTAGCCCTTGGCCATAAGAGAGGGGCATCTGGCTCCTGGCCACAGAGGACCCCAGGAGGGTGTGGTTGAGCAGGAAGGTGGGGGCATCCAGCCAGATAGGCACTGTGATGGAAAAGAGGCCCCTGGTGGATGGGCGATCCAGGGTCCAAGGTGTGGCAGAGATGGGGATGGGGTAGGAGGGCAGAACGGGCATCGTCTCCACCTTGGCCTGGTCCGAGGTGGGTGACCCTGCGGGGCTGGGCTCTCTGGGCTGCAGGGATCTGTGGGGGGAACAGAAAAGAGGGTAATAGAGAGGGTGATATCAACCCCTCCAACAGATGGGAATTCTGGAGATGGGGGAATGTGGCTATGGGGTGAAATGGGTGTCTGTCGAGAAAGGGGCAGTGGTCTGTATGGGGGATTGTGGGGCATATGAATTTGGGGGGGGGCTGTATTTGTGGGGCAAGCCGAGAGTCTGAGTATGTGTAGGATTTGGGATGGCTGTGTGGATAGGATGGGCTTTCCCTGTGGGGAGTGCGGGGGAGGGTGGTCCTGACTAAGGGGGGATGACAGATGGGGTGTTTGTGGGAGGACGTGGCCTGGCTTGGTGGGGCTGGAGGAGGAGAGTCTATGAAGCTGGAAGGGGAGTTCCCATGTGGGGCAGGGGGTCTATGGGGCTGGATGAGGATTCTGATGGGGGGCAGGAATTTCTCTGGGGATGGAGGAGAGGGTCTCATGGGGAGTAGGTGGTCCATGGTCGGGGGGTCTATGGCATGGAGGAAGAGGGGTCCTGTGCAGGGCAGGGAGTTCCTGGCTGGGGCTGTATGGGGCTGGAGAGGGGTCCTGTGGTCTATGGTCAGGGGAGTCTATGTGGTGGAGGAGGGGATCCTGTTGGGGACTGGGGGCTTATGGGGTAGAGGGGGGGGTCCCAGGAGGGACTGAAGATTCCCTGGCTGGGGGTTCTCATGGGGCACTGGAGGGGTACTGGGTGCAGGGAGTCCCATATGTGACCTGGGGGGTTATGGAGTAGAGTGGGGATCAAGGAAGGAATTGAAGATTTCCTGGCTGGGGTTCTCATGCGGCACTGGAGGGTTATTGGGTGCAGGGGGTCCTATAGCTGACCTGGGGGTATATGGGGTGGAGTGGTGTCCCAGGAGGGACTGAAGATTCCCTGGCTGGGGGTTCTCATGGGGCACTGGAGGATTATTGGGTGCAGGGGGTCCTATAGCTGACCTGGGGGTATATGGGGTGGAGTGGTGTCCCAGGAGGGAGTGAAGATTCCCTGGCTGGGGGTTCTCATGGGGCACTGGAGGGGTACTGGGTGCAGGGAGTCCCATATGTGACCTGGGGGGTTATGGGGTAGAGTGGGGGTCAAGGAAGGAATTGAAGATTTCCTGGCTGGGGTTCTCATGGGGCACTGGAGGGTTATTGGGTGCAGGGGGTCCTATAGCTGACCTGGGGGTATATGGGGTGGAGTGGTGTCCCAGGAGGGACTGAAGATTCCCTGGCTGGGGGTTCTCATGGGGCACTGGAGGATTATTGGGTGCAGGGGGTCCCATAGCTGACCTGGGGGTATATGGGGTGGAGTGGTGTCCCAGGAGGGAGTGAAGATTCCCTGGCTGGGGGTTCTGATGGGGCACTGGAGGGGTATTGGGTGCAGGGGGTCCCATAGCTGACCTGGGGGTATATGGGGTGGAGTGGTGTCCCAGGAGGGACTGAAGATTCCCTGGCTGGGGGTTCTCATGGGGCACTGGAGGATTATTGGGTGCAGGGGGTCCCATAGCTGACCTGGGGGTATATGGGGTGGAGTGGTGTCCCAGGAGGGAGTGAAGATTCCCTGGCTGGGGGTTCTCATGGGGCACTGGAGGGGTATTGGGTGCAGGGGGTCCCATAGGTGATGTGGGGGGTTATGAGTACGGGGGGTCCCGGGAGGGACTGGAGGGACTGGCTGGGCTGCTCCATGGGAGGCCAGGGGTCTATGGATTGGAGGGGGGCCATGGAGCACCGGGGGTTATTGGGTGCAGGAGCCCATAGGTGGCTTTGGGAGGGGAGGGCAGCGCCCCGCCCCTGACCCCGCCCCTCACCCCGCGCTCTGGGCGGCCTCGCTCGGCTTCTCCATGGTCGCTGATGTCGCAGCTTCGCACGCAGCAGAAACGCGCTCACAGGGCGGGGCTGGACGGGGCCGTGGTCATCGGGGAAAGGGGCGGGGCCTGGAGCGCGATGGGCGGGGCCTGGAGCCGATAGGGCAGTGTGTCTTGCGGGCGTGGAGGGGGCCTTTGTGGGAAGGGGCAAGGCCTGAAAATGGGGGGGGGGCATTGCTGGTTCTCCGGGGTGAGGTTTATTGGGGTGTGGGCGGGGCCTATCCATATTTGGGGCCAGGGGGCGGGGCCGGAGCCTGGCTCTGCTCACAGGCTCCGTTCAGCTTCCCAGGCCCTTTGCTGGGACGGGGGGCAGACTGAGGGGAGTGGGACTGCACCAATCAGGTGACACGCGGGGGGAGGTGGGATTGCACCACCCCTCTCACATGCTGGGGGGGTGGGGAGCACACCAGCTGCTCACCAGGCTCTCTGGGGCTGAGGGGGAGGGGTGTGTCACCCCCCCCCAGGGTGCTGTGGAGCAAGCCATATGGCCGGGGGGGGCTGGGGCAGAAGGGGCATGCCAGACTAGGGGCTGGGGTTCACCCGCTGCCCCCACACACCCCCAGCGGCCGAGAGCGAGGCCCCATCGGGCCAGGCGCTGCCCCCACACACGGTGGCCGAGATCAGGGCCCCGTCACGCCGGACGCTGCCCACACACACGGTGACCAAGTTCGGGGCCCCATCAGGCCGGGTGCTGCCCCCACACACCCGGTGACTGAGTTCAGAGCCCCGTCGGGCTGGGCGCTGCCCCCCCCCACGGTGGCCGAGATCAGGGCCCCGTCACGCCGGACACTGCCCACACACACACGGTGACCGAGTTCAGAGCCCCGTCGGGCTGGGCGCTGCCCACACACACGGTGGCCGAGATCAGGGCCCCGTCACGCCGGACGCTGCCCACACACACACGGTGACCGAGTTCGGGGCCCCATCAGGGCAGGTGCTGCCCCCACACACCCGGTGACTGAGTTCAGAGCCCCGTCGGGCTGGGCGCTGCCCCCCCACACAGTGGCCGAGATCAGGGCCCCGTCATGCCGGACGCTGCCCACACACACACGGTGACCGAGTTCAGAGCCCCGTCGGGCTGGGCGCTGCCCCCCCCCCGGTGGCCGAGATCAGGGCCCCGTCACACCGGACGCTGCCCACACACACCCGGTGACCGAGTTCAGAGCCCCGTCGGGCTGGGCGCTGCCCCCCCACACAGTGGCCGAGATCAGGGCCCCGGACGCTGCCCACACACACACGGTGACCGAGTTCGGGGCCCCATCAGGCCGGGCACTGCCCCCAGACCCGGCGGCCAAGATCGGGGCCCTGTGGGGCTGGGCGCTGCCTACACACAGACAGCGGCCAAGACTGGGGCCCCGTCGCACCGGCCGCTGCCCAAACACACTCGGGGGCCAAGATCGGCAACAAAAATAATTAAAGGTCTTGAAGACATGAGCTTTGGGGGAAGATTGAAAACACTGGGTTTGTTTAGTCTGGAGAAGAGAAGACTGAGGGGGACATAAGTCTTCAAGTACATAACACACAGTCATAAAGAGGAGGGTGAGAAATTGTTTTCCTTAACCACTGAGGACAGAGCAAGCAGTAATGAGCTCATACTTCAGCAAGAGAGGTTTAGGTTGGCCATCAGGAAAAACTTCCTAACAGTCAGAGTAGTTAAGAAGTGGAACAAATTAGCTAGGGAAGTTACAGAATCTCACTGAAAAAAAATCTCACACTTGGTAAGGCAACTCCCATCTTTTCATGTATTTATACCTGTTCCTGTATTTTCCACTCCTCGCACTTGATGAAGTGGGTTCTAGCCCACAAAACCTTATGCTCAAGTAAATGTGTTAGTCTCTAAGGTGGCACATGGCAACCCTTCTGAAACCGATTCTCACTGGAGGTTTAAGAGCAGGTTGGACAAACACCTCTTGAGGACAGACTAGCTCAGTGGTTCTCAAACTTTTGTACTGGTGACCCCTTTCCCATAGGAAGCCTTGGAGTGCGACCCCCCTTATACCAAAAAAGTGGTTTTAATTTATATTTAACACTATTATAAATGCTGGAGGCAAAGCAGGGCTTGGGGTGGAGACTGACAGCTCATGACCCCCTGTAATAAACTCAGGACCCCCAGAGGGGTCCCAACCCCCAGTTTGAGAACCCCTGGGTTAGATAATACTAAGTGCTGCTTCAGGGCAGGGGACTGGACTAGAGACCTCTCAACATCCCTTCCTGTCCTTATGTCTATGGCACAATCCTGCTCGCGCCCCCTCCCCCCCAACAGGATAGTGCAGAATTCAGTGGGGTTCAGAGCCAGGCAAAGAGAGCGAGTAGGGGGCCTGGAAATATCCCCATGAAGACGGTTACTTTTTAGTTTGAGGCCAGGTCGACACTACACACTGCTGCCACCACAGCCCTGTAGGTCAGGGGTGCGAGCCCTGACTGACAGCGGTGCTGGAAAATATCCATAGTGCAGATGCAGTTAGATTGTCTCTGCCCTAGCTGGTTTCATTTGGGTGTATGCACAATAAGCTGGCCTGGTGAGAGTGCAGCAATGGCAGTCTAAGCTGAAGGCACATGAGGAGTGGTTTCCTGGTAACTTCCTGTACCACCCTGCTTATCTGTGTCAGTGCTCCACAGAGAGACATGGCCTTAGAGAGGTGATCTTACTTTTCATCCAGGACACGTCTAGCGAAGGGAGATCAGAAATGGCCGGCCTGCACACCTCCCACACAACAAAGTGGGAATTTGAGAACTGATCAAAGGACATTTTCCTACACATGTGACTAGATTGTGGAACTCTGCCTCAGAAAGTCGGACCCAGATTAGCAAGAGCCCAAAAGAAATGGGACATTTTATCCCCAAAGCTACCTAGAGTTTTAATGTTAATTAGTTTTGGAAAGGCAATCAAACGAAACCTGTCAGGTTTAAGTGAACAGCTAGTGATCAGTTAGAAAACTACAATGTCAGGGGTGGATTATCCCTCATTTGCTTACGGTGGCATTTCTTGCCCCTTCCTCTGAAGCAGCTGCTCTGGTCCACTGTCAGAGACAGGATACCAAACTAGATGGCCATCGGAGCCTGTCCAGTCTGGCAAATCCTTTATTCTCACCCTTTTTCCTTCTGTTCTTAACAGCAGAGGAGACCTTGTCCTTGTGTCAGAGCTGCTGCTTTTCCCCACTACGTGCTGCTTAGGCAGAGACGCACGAGTTTCACTTTCTAGGTCTTGGGCTGTTAAAAATAAAACCAGCCAACTTGGCAGTCGTGGGGCTAGTTTCCAGTCACACTTCTGGTTAGTGATCTTGAGTTCCCCTCCCCACGGGGAGAGGAGCCCACAGACTAGTAATAAAAGCTCCAGCAGCTTGAATTCAATAGAGAAGACACAGAAATATTTACAAGGACTCTCCCTCTGCCCCAGTGGTTTGGGATGTTTTCTGCTGGGGCTCCTCATTGTGAGTATGGCTGTGAGCTTGGGAGTGTGACCACAGATTGTGTCCTTCCACCACCCTTCCAGATGCTTCCAGCTAAATAGGTACCCAAATCTAGAGCGACCCCAGTGGGAAAGGAGAGAGAGTTCTGGCAGCCCAGCAGCACGAGCCACACAAAATGGTTTAGAGGCTGTGCTGGGTGGACAGTGCTGGGTTAGTGGCAGTGATCAGCAAGGATGGGCTGTGTTATATCCTTGGGGGCAGCCAGTTTAGGAAGAAATCACTTGAGGCCAGAGAGCAGACAGCTAACAAAACTACCATTTTATTTACAGACATAGAGCTAACCCAGCTGGCCGAAACAGGCTGAGCTATCCCCTAATAATCTAACTCAGTTGCCATAGCAACAAACACCATGACAACCAAATACACAACATATTCCTCCCCCCCTAATAAGAACATCCCCTAAATAAAACACAGTAGACTAGAGAAGGAGGGTAGACTGCCTCCATTCACGGCTAAACCCTGGGGATTATTTTGCCCCATATCCGTGGGTTCGCCCTAACTAAAGATCCAGCCAATGAGGAGGCCTTCTGTCTCTAGGTGGATTACGGCGAACTTCTGGTGTTGTTGTACCCAAAGGTACCATGGGCTTAGGGTCCGCAGCATGAACAGGTGAGGAGGTGGTATCAGCTCATGCTGGGCAAAGGGGTATCTCAGCCACCGGCAGTAATAGAGAAGAACAGTCAGGAACAGGTGATTCGTGATTCGGTGTCTCACCAGAAGAGGTGAAGTCAGACCCCTGAACTGCAGATGTGTCCTGAGGACTGGCATGACCTGGCAACAGCTGATCTACATGTCGCCACCAGGTAAGATTCTCTGCAGTCCAGACTGTGTAGGAAACAGGTCCTATTTGAGTGATGACTGTGGCTGGGACCCATTTAGCTCTGGAAGTATAATTCCGAGCCAAAACTGGCTGTCCCGGGCTAAAGGTTCGGTCTTTGCTCTGGGTGCCCGTCTGATGACTTGATATTGCTGCTGATGTTGCACAATTTGTCGGGGTTCAGAAGGTTTCAGCAGATCAAAGCAAGTGCGTAGCTGTCGTCCCATCATTAGAAAGGCTGGGGATGCCTGGGTCGTAGCATGAGGTGTGTTTCTGTAGGAAAGTAAGAAAGTATCCAGACACTTTTGAATGGAGTGTTGTCCCCTTGCTGATGTCAAAGCGTGTTTCATTCTCTGCACAAATCTTTCAGCTAATGCATTGGTGGATGGATGATATGGTGCTGACGTGATGTGGTGTATCCCGTTTGCCTTCATAAAATTTTGAAACTCCTGAGAGACGAACTGCGGTCCGTTGTCGCTCACAAGTTGTTCTGGCAGACCAAAATGACTAAAGAGTCCTCGTAGTTTTTGGATAGTACTCTCTGCAGTAGTGAACTGCATTAGAGAGACTTCTGGCCATTTAGAATGGGCATCTACTGCCACCAAGAACATGCTTCCTTCAAGGGGGCCAGCGAAGTCAACATGAATACGTTGCCACGGGTTTTCAGGCCAGTCCCATGGGTGTAGGGGTGCCCACTGGGGTGCATTCCTCACACCCTGACATGACATACAAGCTTTTGCCTTCTCTTCAATAGCACTGTCCAATCCAGGCCACCAAAAATAGCTTCGTGCAATTTCCTTCATGCGCACTATTCCACAGTGACCGGAATGTAGCTGTTCTAACATCTGTGATCTCAATGGTGGTGGAATAATGACACGTCTCTCCCACAACAAACAACCAGGTTGGACCGACAACTCCGTCCGCTTGGACATGTAGGTAACAAGGTCGGGTGAGACCGGAGAGGTTCGTCGAGATTTTCCATGCATCACCAGGTCCATAACTTGGGACAATACTGGGTCAACGCGAGTTGCCTTCTTTATCTGAGTAGCAGTGATGGGTGTATTCTCTACCTGTTCAAAGTAGAAGATTTCCTTTTGGGCACTATCTTGATGTTTGACCGGCAAAGGCAACCTTGAGAGGCCATCTGCATTGCCGTGCAGAGTGGATTTCCGATATTTGATTTCATATGTGTGTGCTGAAAGTAACAATGCCCAACGTTGCATACGACTAGCTGCTAATGGGGGAATGCCTGTGTAGGGTCCAAAAATTGATGTCAGAGGTCGATGGTCTGTGAGAAGAGTAAACTTTCGCCCAAACAGGTACTGATGAAACTTCCGAATTCCAAAAACAATTCCTAATGCCTCATGTTCGATTTGGGCGTAGTTAGTTTCTGCTTTGCTTAGAGTGCGTGAAGCAAAAGGTCTCTCTTCTCTCGAAGGCATAATGTGTGACACGACTGCTCCCACTCCATAAGGGGAGGCATCGCAGGCCAATTGCAGTGGTAAGGATGGATCAAAGTGCGTTAGAACTTCAGAATTTAGCAATGCATCCTTAGCTTTGTTAAATGCAACATCACAGGCTTCAGTCCACTTCCAGGCCTTGTTCTGCCCAAGGAGCTCATGAAGTGGTTTTAGCAGTGTGGCTAACTGTGCGATGAACTTTCCATAATAGTTCAGTAGTCCTAGAAATGAGCGCAGCTGGCTTACATTTCGAGGTGGGGGCGCCTCCACAATAGCTTTAACTTTTGCAGGGGCCTTATGAAGACCTGCAGAATCAATGATGTGTCCCAAATATTCAACAGAGGGCTTGAAGAATTCACACTTGTCTTTGCGAACTCGTAGGCCATACTCTTCCAGTCTTTGTAGGGTAGCCTCTAAATTCTTTAAGTGATCCTCTTCATTTCTTCCAGTGACCAGGATATCATCCAGATAGCACTGAACTCCTGACAAGCCACACAAGATCTGGTCCAAAGCCCTCTGGAACAGGGCAGGAGCAGATGTTATTCCGAAGGGCAGGCAACAGTATCGATAAAGCCCCTTATGAGTCACAAAAGTCAACAGCTCTGGGACTTTTCATCGACGTGCATCTGTAAATATGCTTGACTCAGATCAATCTTACTGAACTTTTGTTCCCCAGCCAGGCCTGCGAAGAGGTCATCGATGCGGGGAAGCGGGTATTGCTCTGCACACAACACTGGGTTGACAGTGACTTTAAAATCACCGCAAATCCGGAGAGAGCCATCTTTCTTCACTATTGGAATGATAGGAGTGGCCCATGAGCTATGGATAACTGGTATTAGGACTCCATTGGTGACGAGGCGCTCCAGGTCTGCTTCAACTTTTGGCCTGATGGCATATGGCACAGTTTGGGCTTTCAGATATTTTGGTGGACTGTCAGGTTTAATGTTCAGTGTCACAGTGATTCCCTTCATACTTCCCAAATCATCTCCAAAAACAGCAGCATGTTTCCTTAGAATAGGGGTTAGACTGGTTTCTTCTTTAGTCATCTGGTGCACTTCTGCCCAGTTCAGTTGAATCTTCCCAAGCCAAGACCTACCCATTAAGGCTTGGTAGTTACCTCTCACCACAAACAGTGGCAATTTAGCAGCCTGTCCATTGAGCTCCACCTTAACATCAATAGTGCCCAACATGGGCACAGCTTCTCCCGTATACGTCTTCAGAACAGTTTTTGTTGCCTTAAGCGGAAGATGCTGTAGCTTTTCTTTATACACAGTCTCGGAGACCAGCAAGACGGCTGCACCGGTGTCCAGTTCCATGCGTATAGGTTTGCCATCCAACAACGGGGTTACCCGTATTCATGTGAGCCCACTGCCAAAGACAAAACATGCAGTGGCACTTCCTCTTGCGATGAGGTGTCTCCTTGATCATCCTGGGTCTGCTCTAGGGTATGCAGGGTTCCTCTTTTTGTCGGCCAGACCACAGGCCTCTTTTTCTTTTGTTTACAGGCACACTCAATGTGTCCCTTTTTGCCACAGTGTCGACACACCAGATCCTTACACCAGCATTCTGATGCCTGGTGACCCGGCTTACCACAGCGGTAACATTCTTGACTCTGCACCGTTTTGTGGGTCGGTTCTTGTGACACTTTTTGCACTCTAGGGGATGCACCGATGTATTGCGCCTCCCTTGTAGCCAGTTCCATGGAGACAGCAATATCAACAGCCTTCTGTAATGTAAGCTGAGCCTCTGTCAGTAGGCGCTTATGTATAGCTTCACTGTCGAGGCCACACACTAACCTGTCACGCAGGGCATCATTTAACATCTCTTTAAATTCACAGTGTTCTGCTAGCTTTTTTAAAATTGCTACAAATTGTACAACTGTTTCATCTTCCTTTTGGTCTCTTTTGTGGAACCTATATCTTTCAGCAATTACCAGTGGTTTGGGGGAAAAATGGGACCCCAGGATTTCCACAATGTCACTGTAAGATTTAGTCGCTGGCTTAACAGGGTGTAGTAAGCTGCGTAGCAGGGAGTAGGTTTTAGCCTTTAGAACACTTAAGAATATTGGCACCTTCTTCGCTTCTGTAATGTCATTTGCAATAACAAAAAGCTCAAAACGCTCAGTATACACATGCCACTGCTCTATATTCTCATCGAAAGGTTCCAGTGGCCTGGTCAGAGTAGCCATGATTTTAGTTTCACTTTCACAGTCAGTGTAAACAAGCAGTATTTTTATTTGTTTGTTCTTTACCTTGACTTCTACTTCCTTCTGTTACTGGAGCAGCACCAGGATCCCATCCATCATCGCCACTTGTTATATCCTTGGGGGCAGCCGGTTTAGGAAGAAATCACTTGAGGCCAGAGAGCAGACAGCTAACAAAACTACCATTTTATTTACAGAAGCAGCAAAGAATCCTGTGGCACCTTATAGACTAACAGAAGTTTTGCAGCATGAGCTTTCGTGGGTGAATACCCACTTCTTCGGATGCAGAAGTGGGTATTCACCCACGAAAGCTCATGCTGCAAAACTTCTGTTAGTCTATAAGGTGCCACAGGATTCTTTGCTGCTTCTACAGAACCAGACTAACACGGCTACCCCTCTGACATTTTATTTACAGACACAGAGAGCTCACTCAGCCGGCCGAAGCTGGCTGAGCTATCCCCTAATAATCTAACTCAGTTGCCATAGGAACAAAAACCATGACAACCAAATACACAACACTGAGTCAGGGGGCTTACACCCCAAATGGCATTGGGGCTGCCCCAGGGCCAGCCCACCCAGCTGGGGGCAGTGCTAGCCACAGCCAGGGAACCAAAGGGAGCAGGGCTGGTCCCCGACAGATGTGGGAGGCTGGGAGCAGCTTACCCCAAGGACGGGCTGGGGGTGGAACTGAGACAGGACCCAGGCAGCACCCTGGGATGTGGGCCCAGGAAGGGGAGCTGCAGAATAGACAGGAGCTAGGCTGTGCAATCCCTGCTCCCCAGTGGTTACTTACCCCAGAGCCCAAGGCCATGGCAGGGGTGTTGGAAGGCACTGGCAGGGGACATGCATCTGGGTCACTGGAAGAGACAGTCCCTTGAGATGCCCTGATCCAGGAGGGAGCCCTTTGCTGGGCCTGGCTGCAGCAGGTTTCCAGGAGGCCTCCTAGAATTGCAGGGCAGCCTCTGGGAGCACCCAGCCCTTCCTCAGAGCAGGGGGTGCTGCCCCTGAGTCCTACAGCAGGGCCTGGGCCATGGCAGGCAGTGGGAGCAGACACTGCCCTAGCTGGGAGGCTCTGGTCTCCCAGCAGCCTCCACCAGTGCAGCTGCCTCCCCCTCTGACAGGCGGCCAGACGGTGGAGCAGGAGAAGATCAGAACCACACAGGGGATGAGCAGGCAGAATAGGGGCTGCAGGGCCCCCAGGAGCACAACTCCCCCCTCCCCAGCTGGGCTAGGAGCAGACCCTCCAGGGACCATCCTGCTGCAGGCCTGGTTGAATCTGGCCAGGCCTGTGCAGGGGAACAAATGGCTGTGAGCTGGGAGGGGCTGGGAGTGGGGCCAGCTGTGCACCAGGGGCCTGAGGACCTGCACCTGGGGAGAGGGCGACCATCTGAGGAGCTGCAGCTGCCTGCATTTTGTCAGCCCCCAGGGAAGCAGGAACAGGTACCCGGTATGTGTGGGGTAGCTCCTAGGTTTGGGTTCCCCCTGCAGATGTGAGCAGAGGGCAAAGTATCATCAGTCAATGCAGAGTCCTACTCCCACAGCCGCTGAGATCCCGGCCCCTGAGGAGCCCTGGGGGAAGGGGGATGCCCCTGTCCCAAGTGGCTCTACCACGGGAAGGGGAGAGCTCACAGCGTTCTATAGGGGAGAAAGGGCCATGTTTAACCCTGGCTGCTCCCGGGGCACATACCGGCCTCCCCTGCTCGCTGGCTGGAGCCCCGCTGCGGGCAGCTCTGCCCTGGCCTGAAAGTACCTTCAGTTCTTAAAGGGCTGGCCAGTGCTGAGCCATCCCACTGCTTGGCTAGAGCTTTCCAGGGCATCCATACCCCCGGCCCCCTGGGGATGTGTGTGACAGAGGGGCATCCCAGGGTCCCAGGCTGTTCTGCAGAGCAGCTGTGGGTTATGGCCATCTGGGGCCTGGCCCTGAGTGCCATGCTGGGTGTGTACTGCAGGACCGAACCCAATCCCTTTGCAGCTGGGACAGGACCTGGCTTGGTTCTCACTTGCCTGATCATAGAATCTCAGGGTTGGAAGGGACCTCAGGAGGTCATCTAGTCCAACCCCCTGCTCAAAGCAAGACCAATCCCCAACTCAATCATTTTTCTTCTATCTTATTCTATCCTTAGGGGCTATAACATTATACCAAGGGCAATGCAAAGTTTGATACAAAGTTTTCATAGAATCATAGTATGTCAGGGTTGGAAGGGACCTCAGGAGGTCATCTAGTCCAACCTCCTGCTCAAAGCAGGACCAACCCCAACTAAATCATCCCAGCCAGGAAAAAACCTCTAAGGAAGGAGATTCCACCACCTCCCTAGGGAACCCATTCCAGTGCTTCACCACTCTCCTAGTGAAAAAGTTTTTCCTAGTATCCAATCTAAACCTCCCCCACTGCAACTTGAGACCATTACTTATTATCTAGCACATCCCTAATTGTTCCTGAGATTCTGTTTGCTTTTTTGACTCCCGCTGCACACTGAGCGGATGTTTTCAGAGAACTAGCAACAAAGACTCCAAGATTTCTGTCTTGAGCGGTAACAGCTAATGTAGACGCATCATTTTATATGTACAGTTGGGATTTTTCCAGTGTGCATTACTTTGCATGTATCAGCACTGAATGTCATCTGTTGTGTTACCCAGTCACGTGAGGTCCCTTTGTAACTCCTCGAAGTCGACTTTGGACTTGACTATCTTGAGTAACTTTGTATCTTCTGCAGCCTACCCCAGTTGATTGTTTACCCCCTTTTCCAGATCATTGATGACTGTGAACAGCACTGGTCCCAGTACAGAGCCCTGGGGACCCCCTTGCATGTGAGTGAATGATAGATAGATAGACTGGAGGCCTGCTCCAGGGCAGGCCAGCACTCCCTGGCTGGCGCAGGAAGAGCTGGTGTACAAAGGGTTAAAGCAGCCAGCTCTCCCCAGGCAAAGCATGGAGGGATTCGCATTCACATCCCCAATGACTCCTTCAGCCCCCTCCCCCCAGCCACAGGAACAGACCCACGGGAGGGTGAAAGGTGCCACTGGGCTGTGAACTTTGGGCAGGGCCCATTGCTCATCTCATTAAGCACCAACACAGCAGTAGGGCCAGCAAAACCATGGTGTAACTGAGGGGGAAACTGAGGCACAGCCCCTTTGTGCAGCAGGCTGTTTGGCAAGATGCCCACTCTAGGGCTAGGTGTCTGCCGTTAGGCACTCAGCTCTCACAGGGGCAGCCAGGGTGGCAGAGGCAGAGAGCCTGGCATGGGGAGGGCTCAGCCAGACCCTTGCAGGGAGGTTTGTAGTTGTTCTCCTTAGTACATCTCCCAGGCTGGTAGCCCCTGGCAGCTGGGTGCACAGACACAGCCATGCCCTGCAGACCACCCCAGTGCGAAGAGCAGGACCCAGGAGTCCTGACTCCCAGCCAAAAGGTACCCCAGCTCTCCACCAGCTGAACCCCCTTTGTTCCTGCACAGGAGGGCAGCAGAGAGCATGGGGCAGCTGGACTGTGCTGCCATGGAAAGGCCTAATTTGAGAGCTGCTGGTCCTCACAGGTGGGTGCTCAGCACTGCTGAGTCCAGCCCTAAGGGATGCCTGTGCCAGTAGCCGTGTGTTTTGCAGTGACAGCTAGAAGCCTCGTTCAGGAGTCCAGCCCCCTTCAGGGACCCCCTTGTCCCTGCCCCACTGCACTTACCCTCCAGCTCAGCTTTTGGCACTCGCCGGCCAAAGGGGCAGCCAAACCCCACCTCTCTGCCCCACGTGTGAACACTTGGTAGCTGCACTGGAGGCCTGGCCCATGTGATTGTCTCTATCGTGGCTAGGGCTGAGCAAGCCTCTATTTGCCCTCAGCTGGTGTGGGATAGAGGGGGGCAGAAAATCCCAGAGCCAGGACTGTGGGAAACACTTTATTGTCACTTACCAACACAAAGCACAGCTGGAAGCCGCCAACCTGCAGGCCTAAGCCAAGGCTGTCCTGTGGCCATTTGGGGCCAGTTTTACCAGCGTGGAGTACCCCCCGCCCAGCCCAGAGCCAGCTCCAAGAGCCCCTTCCCCCCACTAGAGCCCAGGGGCCCTGAGCAGGACTGGAGGGATGCAAGGCACGGCCCCTGGCTGCCTGTGGGGGGCAATGCCCTGGCAAGTCCAGCCTGCGAGCCAACACCCGAGCCATCAGGCCAGGGCAATGGTAGTGAGTGACCAGCAGAGTGCCTGCAGCAAGGGGCGGCTGTCGAGAAGGGATGGCGAGGAGGCAGGCCTGGGCTGCGGGTGCTGGGGCGGCAGAGGAGACAGGGCCAGCTGGCAGGGGCGTGGAGGGGACAGATACTGGAGAGGGGATGCTGGCAGCTGCTGCAGCAGACTGGGTGGCTGGGACGGGATTGGGAGCAGCTGTGTGTACTTGGGATGCACAGGAAGGGCCTGCTGGCGCTGCTCTGGCTGGGGGGGCAGCTGCTGAGGTGGGGCCTGCCAGTGCTGCCGTGGCCAGGCTAGGGGCAGGAGCAGGGAGGTGCACTGGTGGCACAACAGAGGGGCCTGCAGCCAGTGGGTGGGGGAGGATGAAAGCCAGAGAGATGGGGGCTGCAGCGGAGGAGGGGTGTGCCAGGACTGAAGGGGCAGGGATGGGAGCTGGAGGGGTGGGACCTGTGGCCAGTGGGTGGGGGAGGACGGGAGCTGGAGGGGTGGGGCCTGTGGCCAGTGGGTGGGGGAGGATGGATCCCCCTTGTCCACATGTTTGTTTGTTGACCCCTTAAAGAACTCTAATAGATTAGTAAGACACGATTTCCCTTTACAGAAACCATGTTGACTATTGCTCAACAGTTTGTTTTTCTTTGTGTCTGACAATTTTATTCTTTATGATTGTTTCAACTAATTTGCCTGGTACCGATGTTAGACTTACCGGTCTGTAATTGCCGGGATCACCCCTAGAGCCATCTTGAAATATGGGTGTTACATTAGCTAACTTCCAGTCTTTGGGTACAGAAGCCGATTTAAAGGACAGGTTACAAACATTAGTTAATAGTTCTGCACAGTGATGAGCTGCCAAAATATTAACAACCGGTTCCCTCCTTCTCACCCCATGAGGGGGTCATGCCCCACCCCTGGGGGGTCATGCCCCATCCAACCCCCCCCATGTTCCTTGACAGCCTCCCCCCGGGACCCGTGCCCTATCCACCCCCATTCCCTGTCCCCTGACTGCCCCTTGCCACCCCATCCAACCCCTTCTCTCATTCCTGATGGCACCCCGGGACCCCTATCCCATCCAACCACCCCTTCTCTTTGTCCCCTGACTGTCCCTGGAATTCCTACCCCTAACTGCCCTCCACCGCCCCATCCAACCCCTGCTCCTTTCTGACTGCCTCCCCGGGACCCTTGCCCCCGTTAAATCAGTGGTAGTGGATGGCGTCTTTCAGGGACCTTTCTAGCATGGCTCTGGCGGTCAGGGTGATGATGGTGTGGTCCGGGGTCTTTACACGTGGCACCAGTGTTCCCAGCTCCTGGCATTCCTCGCACCACTCCCAGCAGCAGCCAAGCCTCTTACCCAGATGTCTTCAGGTGTTGCGGGTGCGGGACTAGAGAGAGGATAGGTCTCCCCTCTCTCTTCCGAACTCAGCCTGCAGAGAGCCGCTGAGGTAAGTGGCAATGTCCCGCTCGGAGGGGGCCCTGGCAATCCGTTTCCTGACCACACCCCATATGGCCTCCTGTGTGATGCTCCTCACTGTTGGGTCTGGGCACATCAGGAGGCGTAAGGCATGGGTCATCACCGCCACGTCGCACAGCTCACCCATCCGAGGTACGTTGGCGCCGCCCTGTCTGTGTGAAATGTAGATGATGTCCGAGCACGCCTTCTGGGGAAGGTGGAGCCATTTCTTCACCAGCTGTGTGATGGTGCTGTCTGCCTTGTTCAGGGGCACCTTGGCCACGGCCGATCCCCTGAGGATGAAGGAGATGCGGGGGATCAGGAAGATGTTGAGGGCGTTGATCTTTTGCTGGGGGCGAGCAGGGAGGAGTCGATTTGGGCCACGTCTCTCAGGATCTCCGCGATGGTGTCTTTGGGGGTCTGCCGGACGTGGACTCCTGTGGGTGTGCCGAGGTGTTGGTATATCTTTCCCTCTTCAAGGGAGGTCATGGATTCGCCCTGGATAAGGAACCGCGACAGACGGACCAGCGCCCTGGTGCCACCGTCGACGTGGAGGGAGGCGCACTTTTTGGGGTTGAAACACAGGCCCATCCACTCAGCGGCTTGGCTGGTGACATCGAGCATTTGCTGGAGGCTTTCCGAGCTGTCAGAGACCAGGGCCAGATCGTCCACGTAGGCCAAAATGCTGATTTTCTTGCCATGCAGGTAGAAGCCGGTCGGGCCGCTGGAGATGGCTCGGATGAGCAGTTCCATGGCCAGGTTGAAAATGATAGGACTGAGGGGGCATCCTTGTTTCACGCCACAGCGGATGGGGATGGCATCCGTCTCTCCGTCCGTGGCACGGATGGTGGTGCTGCAGTCCCTGTAGAGGTCCCGGAGGATCTGGATGAAGGTACCCGGCATCCCAAACTCTCCCAGGGTGGTGAAGATGTGGTGGTGAGGTATGGACCCAAAGGTGTTGGTCAGGTCGAGCCACGCTACGACGCACTGCCTCTTGGACCTCCTGGCCTCCTGGATGGCCGTCTGAAGGAGGAAGTTATGCTCGTAGCATCCCTCGGAGGACATGAAACCCTTCTGGACTGAGCTGACAGCACCCCCGCAAACTGACCACTCCGTGATCCTTGCCGAGAGGCAGCTGGCGTACAGCTTGTAGATGGTGGAGCAGAGGGAGATGGGCCTCCAGTTGCTGGGGTTCTCTCGGTCCCCTTTTTTGTGAATGAGGGCAGTCATGGACTTTTTCCAGGAGCGAGGAATGCAATGGAACTGCTTGCATTTGGTGAAGATGGCAGCAAGCACCAAGCAGCTGGGGTCTTGCTTCCTCAGTGGGTGGTAGCGGATGCCATCTTTTCCAGGGGCGATGTTTTTGGTCCTTGTCAGCCTCGCCTGTACCTCCTAGGGGAAAAATCTGGTTCCAGATCTTCCGTGACGTCGATCCAGGGTAGCGGGAGAAGGCACTCTGGGCGTCGCAAGTCGGCCTGGGCCTCGTTATTGAACATGTCCTTGAAGTAGGAGTGGAGTCTCTCGGGCTGGATGGCACAGTATGAGGGGGTCCTGTTGAGGATCTCCCTCATGGCTTTCGGTCGGTTCATCCTGTATAGTTTCTGTATATGGGATGCAGCCGCCGGATCATAGCGATGGCCGACATGCCCTCTCCTGCTTTCTCTGGCGGTGTTGTTATGCCCCGGTGCGGGGAATCTGTGCGTGGCCTGTGAGGCCTCCTGGGGTTCCCTCCTTCTGGCAGCAATTTCCGCAGAGAGTTCTGCAGTCAGTCTGTCCGTCAGGCTGTTGAATGTCTCGAAGTCCTTGGCCTTTGCCAGTTCTCCCACCCAGGCAGATTCCCATGGTGTGGTGACCCTCGCTCGGGGCCATCGTTCCTCTTGCTGCAGTGTTTCCATGGGTTCAGGTGCTGCAGAGACAGTTTCTGGCCTCCTTGTTCCTTGACCTGGGGAGCGGTGTTCAGGTGGGCCCTGAGGCGGGGGTCCTGATGTCGTGGGGGGGGGGGGCCGCTCTCGGTGTCTCCAAGCCAGCGCTGGATCTTTCGGGAGGAAGTGGGATTCTGGAAGCACCGGTGCTGGGTTTTGTGGGGGCGCAGTTCTGTTTGGAAGCGCTGGGGATGGTTCGAGATCTTCTGCAGGTGGTATCCGGCTGTCTGCAGGTGGTATCTAGCTGAGGGGTCTTCTGTGAGGCATGGGGGTTTTGGCGGTCGGAGGCTCATTGGGTAACCTTGGAGGAGGTGTTGGGTCTCCTGGGGGCGGGGTCCGGCTGTGGGAACCGGGGGCTGCGGGAGGCTCCTCCGTCAGCTGGATCTCGCCATGTGGCCTGGGGTGCAGTGTTAGTTGCTTGTATGGCAGGGCGACATGAAGTTGCCTGTGGGGGAGCGCTGCACCATCTCGTGGCTGTGTCATGCCAGGTGTTTTTTATGAGCTTGCTGAAGCATCTAGTGAGGTTGTTGACCTGGGAGGTGGCAGTGATCCCCTTCACAGCAGGGTCCAGCATGGGGATTCTGGAGATGGGGCTGGTCCTTTTGGTGGCATCATCGGTCCTCGAGGCAGGGGCTGTGCTTTCCTCCGATTAGCGGTTGGTCCCCCCTTACCTGCTGTGACAGTGGGGATGCTGGTTGGGGTGCTGAAGCCGGACCATCAGTGGGGGTCGGGGTTGGAGCCTGAAGGACGTCAGCAGGGTTCACCTTCGTGATCGTGAGGGGTCCCGTGCATGTGGCGTGATGGGACTTGTATTTCTTTTGGGTCTCGAAGGGGGCATTGCAGCGGCTACACCAGAAAGCAATCCGTTTGTTGTAGGTCTTGCGAACGTGCTTGCTGAGGGCCCGAGGGTCTGGAATCTATGGACGGGGAGGCAGAAGGGGCAGAGGAGGAGACCTGTAGGGAGTGGGTACTGGAGGTAGATGTGGTTGTCATCCCCTGCCTCACCCTCCGTGGGGTGGACCTCTGTTGTGCCTGCAGACTCATCAGGTGATTCCTCTGGGTCTGGTGGAGAAGCTTGAGGAGGTGAAGTCGCTCCTGGGGATGTGCTGGACTCACTGGCCATGATGTCTCTTTGCCTGGAAGGACAGCACGTGGCATTGATATCCAGGGCTCTGGAGTCCATTCCCCTTCAAGCAGCCCTTCTCCAGACAGGCGGTTGGTAAGAAGATTCAGAGTCTCGGGTTGAGGAGGTTGTTCCTTCTGGAGCATCCCTCTCTGGAGCAGCGGGGCAGCGCTCGGCATCTCGGTCCCGGGTCATCTGGGGGGGCTCCTCCAGCGGCATCCTTCCCAGCAGGGCAACGCTCAGCATCCTGGTTCTGGGTTGTCTGTGGGGCTCCTCTGGCGGCATCCTTCCAGGTGGGGCAGCGATCAGCGTCCTGGTCCTCAGTCGGTGGGGGGGCTCCTCCAGAGACGTCCTTCCTAGCGGCCATCAGCATCCTGGTCCTCAGTCATTGGGAAGGCTCCTCCAGTGGCGTCCTTCTCGGTGGGGCGCCCATCTGCATCCTGGTCCTGGATCCTCAGGGGGGCTCCTCCAGTGTCGTCCATCTCGGGAGCAGCAGGGCGGTGTTCAGCATCCTGGACCTGGGAAGCAGGTGAGGATCTTCTGGGGTCCTCCTCCTGAGGAGCTGTTGAGATGTTCTTGCACCTGGATGTGAGGTCCCAAGAAGCTGGCCTTCTGCTGCTCAATCTTCCTGTAGAGGTGCCCGCCGGGGTTTTTTTCTGCCAGCTCCTGATGTTTTCATCCTTGCTGATGGTCTGGGTCTTCGGGACAGGCTTCCGTTGGGTTTTCTGGGAAGTGGAACACACAGACACTGGACTCTCTCCAATTTGTCCACATCCCTTCTCATGTGGGTCCCAACCCCAAACGTACTCACATTTCACCCCAATGGCTCCAAAATGCCGAATTTTAATATGCAAATAGGGTGTTGCCATGGTCAGGTCACTCCCGAGCTCTCCAGTGGAGCCTGCTGGCAGAGAACAAGGTGATATTTAAATTAGCTCAGTCAATTCCCTCTGCTCCCAGCAGGTGGCGCCGGAGAGCTCCAAGCTCCTCCACTTCCCTTTCTCTCATCAATGCACAAATGCACAAACCGGTTGGGATTGTAGCCACAGCAGGTCCCTTCTGCCCTGGGCTCAAGGAGTGCGGGGTGTGGGGCTGCTCTGAGAGGACGGACTTGCACACTTGGGATGTTAGTGCAAAGATACAATTTCAATTTCTCTTAGAGAATTTTGAGGGCAATTGATATTTGGTAAAAATTTTATGTAGTGGAAGAAAAGCTGCAGTGACAGCCTGGTTATTGGGGTGCAAAACATTTTCCTCCTGGGACAAACAAGACGTTAGAATTAGATACTTACATCATTTGTTCCAGTGTTGGCACAGGTTTTATTTTGCTTCTGTGTAAGTTTGTTTCAGGCTGTGACTGTTTTGATTTATTGGGGTTTTTTTGGTTCTTTTTAGTTGGAGTGGAGCAATAGCAGTTTTGACACCGTTCTGAATGTTTTATACAGATTTGCCCAGTATTCAATTCCTTTCTAGGAGGCTGTATTTATTATATCTTCGTTTATCATCCTGCTGCAGCACACTTTTCTAATACAATGTTGAAATTATTAATTTGTGGCATTTATTAGATTTATTTTTAAAAACAAAGTTTTCCTTAATGTTTGGGTTTTAACTTAAGCATTGTTTTTGGTTTCAATTTTTTTTTGTCTAGGTTTTGGTTTCTAATGGGATATTGAAGAGGATTTTGGATTTCATACTAAAATTTGGATAGATTTAGATTATTTAGAGTAAACCCTGTTTACTATTTTATTTCAATAAAGGTTGTATTGCTGGAAACCCTGGACAGGGGGTAGAGGAGATGAGTCTAGCCTTTAAATGAGAAGAAGCAGAGGCATGGCCCCCATGAAGGGTAGGGCCAGGTGATGGGGGGTGCAGACCCCCAAATTTTTTTGGCCAGCCCACCTCAGTCCCCCACCAAATGGGACAAGGCTGATGCCACCCCTGCTGGTCACTGGGTGTCACTGCTACTCCATGGGAAACACGCTCTGTGCATGACCCAGAGTGGTGGGAAACGCACTCTGTGCATTGCCGTGACTGGGCCGTGGGTGTCACCGCCCCTAGAAGGCAGACGCGCTCTGTGCATTATGCCACATGGCCACTGCAGGCCCACCAGGTCCTGGTGCAGCTCGAGGTCTCTCTCGTCAGCAACTTCTCTGCTGGCTGCCTGGAGTTGGGAACCAGGGATTTCTCCCTATGTCGGCTCTGCAAAAACCAGAGACGCATCTTCTACTTCCCTCCAAAGCAGCAGAGCCTCGGGCCCCCTGCCCCTGCTGATCGGGAGTGGGAGGGGCTTGGGGCTCCGCAGCAGAGAGCCCATTCGGGGAGGTTCCCCCAGGGAAGGCTGGAAATCAGGGTCCCCGTCCCCAGGAAGGATGGACTGAGGCTGGTGCGAGGGGCCCCCTACAGAACCACTGCCAGCGGCTCCGCGGCCCCAGGCCTCCGGGGCACAACGTGGTTCTAAGGGAGGCGGGGGGGGGGGTAAAGGGAGGCGCCCCCTAGACAAGCTGGGGGGCTGGGAGGGGGGGTGACAGCAGGGGCACCTGGCCCTCAAGGCTGAGACTCGCCAGCTCATCACAGCAGTGGCTGCGCAAAGTGCCCCCGGATCCGGTGTGGCTGCCCCCCCCCCCGCTGCATCCTGGGGGGGGGGGTCTGGACACTGCAGCACCCTGGGGGTGGGTCTGGACGCCCGGGGGGGGGGCTGGTCACTCCAGGCAGCCCCCACCCTCGCACTCAAACATGGGGGGCGGGGGGATTTTTCTTGCGCTCCGATTGGTCAGGGCTCTGTCTCCTCTTCCTATTGGCTGTGTCGGGAGGGGCGGAGCTTTTCGGGGGCGTCACGTGGCCGCGAGGCGATCGCAAGGTGGCTCCTGAGCAGAAGGTGGGGCGGCCCGGAGCGCGAGCGGGTAAAGGCGGAGGGGGGGCCCTGAGCTCCCCAAATACTCCCCGAGCTCCCCCCTTCTACCCCCTCCCCCTCCCCAAATATCTCCCACCGCCTTCTAGCCCCCGCCCCCAATACCTCCCCCCTCTACACCCCACCCCCAAACGCCCCCCGCCTCCTTCTGCAAATGCCTCCCTCTCCCCTTCTACCCCCTGCCCTCAAATATCTCCCACCCCCTCTACCCCCACCCCCCAAATGCCTCCCAACCCCCTTCTACCTCCTGCCCTCAAATATCTCCCACCCCCCAAATGCCTCCCAACCCCCCTCTTCTGCACCCCACCCCCAAACACCCACTGCCCCCCTCTGCAAATGCCTCCCAGCTCCCTTCTACGCCCTGTCCCTAAATACCTCCCAGCCCCCTTCTACCCCCCTGCCCCCCCAAATACCCCCCTGCCCCCTCCCCAAACATCTCCCCCCAGAGCTGTGTTGCCAGGGGCAGTGCAAGGTTCTGCAAATTGTTTAAAGATAACAAGCTAAACCAGCTGCTGCTTTGAACGGTTAAGAATCCTTGCCAAGCTGATGACTTGGCACCTCCCTGGTCCTGCAGTTCTCTGGCTGTTCAAGGAAGCTGGGTGTGATATGCTGCTGGGACTCAGGAGTAGTCCCAAGTCGGACAAACCATCTCATTTCCATCAGTAGCCAAAGAGTCGCTGTCAGACAACTGCAAAACTCTGTGCACAGACACCAGAAATGTCTGAATCTGGGGAGTCTGGTGGGGAGATGGAAGATGCAGAGTGGGTGCTGAAAAAAGCAGCCGAAGGATCCAAGAAAAGCCTGTCGGGGTATGAGCCAGGTACCTTTCTCTGCCTTCGGCTTGGGTAACTAGCTCTGACTGAGGGGACCACTTACATGTGGCATGATGCTGCCTGGCACATGCAGAATGAAACACAGCTGAACTGGGGGGTTTGCACTGGCTTTCTGAAGCAAACACCACTTACCCCAGCAGCACCAGAGGGCATTTAGCTGTGGCCAGTGGTACTTTGGATGGATGGTTTGTCTGCCACCCACCTGAACCCTTTAGATAGCGGCAGACGTAGGAAGTGCTCCAGGGCAGCTGTACTTCCTGTGCATCAAAGGCACTTGTAACTCTCTGAACTGCTCTGCTCGCGCATGTGGCTGTTCCAGAGAGAAACTGGCTGGGATTGCAAAGTCCCCCTGCAGACGGTCCCAGCTGTCGTGTGATGCAAAAGAAGCTGAGGTCGGCTCCTGTGTGTACAGGGCTGCCGACCCCGTGGGGAGAAGATGGGGTTGGAACACTAAGCACTACCCAGGGAATGGGAAAGGGGGACAGAATGGAAGATGAGTGGGAGATGACAAAGAGGCAAAAATATCGATGACACTGGTGCCATGCAGCTTTCTCCACGAGCAGGGATGGGTACCAAATGAACCACATGCGCACAGCTAAGGAATGGCATTTGGGAGGTAGAGAAATGCGTTAAACGTTGTGGGAATTTCCCCTTCCTTCCTGATTCCCGTAGCGACACCTTGTTCAGGCTCCTGCTCTCCAGGAAGATTTTTGAGGGAGAGTCAGTGTGGACGGGGCTTGCATGTGCTGAACACTTCAGTCAGTAAGAACCAATGAGCCATTCTCAGCTTGAATTTCCCCAAAGCCCTATGAGGGCTGACTGCCTTCTGCCTCAAATCTCTTTTACAGATATAGTCATGTAAAATCTATACTCTGACACGTCTGCAAGCTACAGACTAAGGGGGGACATAATAGAGGTATATAAAATCATGAGTGATGTTGAGAAAGTGGATAAGGAAAAGTTATTTACTTATTCCCATAATACAAGAACTAGGGGTCACCAAATGAAATTAATAGGCAGCAGGTTTAAAACAAATAAAAGGAAGTTCTTCTTCACGCAGCGCACAGTCAACTTGTGGAACTCCTTACCTGAGGAGGTTGTGAAGGCTAGGACTATAACAATGTTTAAAAGGGGACTGGATAAATTCATGGTGGCTAAGTCCATAAATGGCTATTAGCCAGGATGGGTAAGAATGGTGTCCCTAGCCTCTGTTCGTCAGAGGATGGAGATGGATGGCAGGAGAGAGATCACTTGATCATTGCCTGTTAGGTTCACTCCCTCTGGGGCACCTGGCATTGGCCACTGTCGGTAGACAGATACTGGGCTAGATGGACCTTTGGTCTGACCCGGTACGGCCTCTCTTATGTTCTTATGTTCTTATGTACATGCAGGCTCCTCAGCTGATCTAAAGGGTGGGGGCATCCGCTACTTGGCATGAAAGGGGGTTTGTAATTCTGAACTGCTGGGCTCAAACATCATTTAAAAACTGAGCCGTTTCAGAACCTCCGTTGCAGGGGTGAGAGTGGCTGATTGTACTTCACACTTTGAATTTCAAACTGTGCCACAAAACCCTTTTACCGCTGAACTGGGCTGTGCATTAGCTTTATCTGGGAGAAACTCTCGTTTCATGCACTGAGACCTGTGAGTGAGACTGGCTGTTGCTGGCATGTGTAATGGGGACATGGAGAGGTCTCAAGCTTGAATTTGACCTGGCGAGGTGGTGAAAGTGATAGTGATGGTGCTGAAACACCAACATTTGGAATGAACATCTACCCCAGGAGATGGCTCAGTGGGTCACATGATCACTTTGTGGGGCTAGAGTGGCAGTGAGGTGAGGGGCATGGCAATTTATGTCCAGTCCGAGCACTGCTAAAGAGCCTCTGACTGCTGTGGCTCTCTGGGGACAGCCCAGCAGCAGCGGGACTGTTATTACCTTGAGCTCTCTTCTCTTAAAAGCGTTCCTGCCATGGCCGATGTGGAAACAGGCACTGTGGCAACAAGAAGCAGAAGTGAGGCTGTGCCGCAGGCTGTCATTGTGATGCAACAAAATGTATCTGCTGGTGAGTACTACTGCATTTGGCGCTCGGACCTTGGCGCTGGATGCATCCAACATCTACCCGATAATTCCATAGAATCTAATTCAGAAAGACGAACATGGGCCTCCACAAGCTAGTGGTGCCTGCGCACCCAACTTGGCAACGTTAGGTCTGTCCCTGTGTTGGAAATGATGGTAAATGGCACTGAGTATAATCGCCCTGGTGCATCTTGCCAGGTTAGTAGCTCCATCTGCTTTGCCAGCCTGCAGGATTAAAGTATTTGAATGTGGGAGTCTTCCTACTGGTCTCCAGTCTTTTGGGCTAACTTGCTGCAACCTGGCAGATGCTTCTCAGAGGACAGGTAATGGCAGCCCCTTCTGCCTGGTAGCTGACATGAACTTGTGCCTCTGGTCCAAACTGTGCAAAAAACGTCCTCCACTCCATTTATTCATCGCTTTTTAAAAACATCCGAAGAGGAACGTAGCTGGTTTTAACTGCCTCACAGACCATCCTGATCATTTCGGATTCCAAATAGTAGCCTTATCTGCCTTTTTTGCAACTGAGTTTGACTAGCAGTCGGGTACTGGGAGGCCTCTGCTCCAAACTTCCCACCCTGGTAACCTAGAACGCAAAATTAGCTGATTTTAGATTGAGTTGATACAAAGACTTTCGAACATCATGGGCGGGGGGTGAAAAGGGGGAGGAGGGAAGTACCTAATGTCAGTGGCTTTGATTTTTAACTACCTACTTTGCTGCTGTTCACAGGATCCTGATGTACGTAGAGATAAGAACGAGACTAACAAATTTAGCCTCTGCTTTAAAAGAGACGAGCAAATAGTTTTATTATGTGTCGTGTCAGTATTAACTTTCTTTGAAAACTATTCACTGTGGCCATTGAAAAACGGTTGGATTGTACCATTTCATGCAAAGAGGAGGTAGTATTTCAGAGAAATGATCCCCTTTTTCCTGTTCCTGTGTGTAGCAGGGTGGTCACCCCGCTCGTGCCCTGAAGGGCTTCAAACAGCCTTGGGAGAGGGCTGTGGCAGGGAAAGCAGCTACTAGGCAGATTGGGGAAACAGCCGCAGCTGGGCCACGCCCCAATCAGGCCTCAGCTGGCCCTATATAAGAGGCAGTGAGCCAGGAGCTCAGCAGTCTCTGTCTGTCTGTCGAGGGAGAAGGCCCTGGCTGCGGGGAGCTAGAGACAGGGTACCTGAGTGGAGCAGGGCTGGGGAAAGGCTGAGGAGCTGGGGAGCTCCAGCCTGGAAAGCCCCAGGCTGCAGCCTGCATAAGGCTGTCACGGAGTGTGGGGGAGTCCGGCTCTGCACCCCTCTTCCTGGGACTCACAGTGACTCTCAGCCAGCCAGTAAAACAGAAGGTTTATTGGACAACAGGAGCACAGGATACAGCAGAGCTTGTAGGCATAGCCAGGACCCCTCAATCAGGTCCTTCTGGGGGTGCAGGAAGCTTAGTTCCCAGCTTGGAATTCCCTGGACTCCACCCCCCAGCCCCAAACCGAAACTGACCCAACCCTCTCCAGCTGGCTTTGTCTAGCTTCCCGGGCAAAGGTGTTGACTTCCTCTCCCCGCTGCCTCGCTCAGGTTACAGGCTCAGGTATTGTCCATCTCCTAAAGTCCTCCCCGACTCTCCCATCCCCCACACAGAGAAGTCCCTACTCCATCACAAAGGCCAACAGGTCCTGGGGGTTGCAGAGGGCAGCCCAGGGGTAGGCCAAGGCAGCAGGTCCAAACCCTCCTTGCCAGTGCTGACTGGCTGATACTGCAGCCTGCCCCAGGGCGTGGGGGCTAGACAATGACTGGCAGTAGCTGTATACTGAGGCGAGGAGGGGATAGTGGGTGGGGGTTCCCCGGGGAGGGGAGACCCTTAGACTGAGGGTTTATTGGGGGGGGAAGCGCCCCAGATAACAGGGCACCGGGTCTGGGCAGGACACGGGGCGCAAAGAGGCAGCGGGATACAGACCTGCAGAGGGTGGTCCAATGGCTGGAGAACTAATTCCCAGAAGAGACCAGCAGGAGGCGCTGCATTGCTACATGGTGCAACTGCTTACTCTTAAGCTGTGTGCAGGGGTGTAGCTGTATTGGGTCTCAGGGTAACTGAGGTAACATCTTGTATTAGACCAACTGCTGCTGGTGGAGAAACAAGCTTTTGAGCTACACAGAGCTGCTCTTTTCTCTCACCAGCAGAAGTTGGTCATGCACCGTGTTACTCTTAAGCTAAAGTTAGTAGAGCAGGTTTGTTTAAGCTGATCTTTGATCCCTCGTCACCAGTTGCCTTGTGACATGTGCCTTCTAGTGCCCATGCCGCTTTCTCTAGCGTTGCTGTTCACAGCAAGGGCAGGTAAAATACTAGGATCCATAAGTCTGTCTCCTGAATAAGATTGATTGGTGGGGCAGCATTGGACTAGGCTAATGTGCATGTCTGGTCTTCACTCCTAGGACCATCCTGAGGACCAAATGAGATTCTGAAGGATCCTTCAAACTGGAAGATCCCACTGATGTGACTGCTGGGGAGACCACCTTTGAACCAATATGTATCACTCTGAGCAAGAAGGTACAAATGAGAAATGGGGGCGCCTGGGTGGAATTGATTTCCAGCCACTGGCTGCTGTATCTTGTTCATGGCTAGAAGTGGGCACGAAATCAGGAGAAAATTCCCTGAGACCATTTCACTGCCGCTGCCTCTTGCTTGTCCCCAACCTTCTGAGCAGCCCGGGGGAATTAGCCCTTTTTGCTCTCAAATAAGCCACTGAGATGTTGGCCCTTTAGCTGGCTCACCTCACCCTAATTGATTGCCCGTGTCCTTATGCCAGCCAAGTACACTGGATTCTGCTCCCTCCCACCCAGCTTCTCTTTCTGCCCCATTGTATACATCTCTGTAGGGTTTTGACATGGGGGTATGGAATAGCTTCTGTATGGGGAAAGATTAATCAAATTGAGACGTTTCACTTGGAAAAGAGGTCACTAAGGGGGAAGGATATTACAGAAGTCTATAACATCATGAAATGTGTGGAATTTACTCCTTCTCATAACACAAGAGCTAGGGGGTCACCAAATGAAATTACTAGGCAACAGGTTTAAAACAAACCAAAGGAAGGATTTCTTCACACAACATACAGTCAACCTGTGGAACTCTTTGCCAGAGGATGTTGTGAAGGCCAAGACTATAACTGGGTTAAAGAAAGAACTAGATAAGTTCATGGATGATAGGTCCATCAACGGCCATTAGCCAGGATGGGCAGGTTTGGCGTCCCTGGGCTGTGTGCCAGAAGCTGGGAATGGGCCTCAGGGGATGGATCACCAGATGATTCCCTGCTCTGTTCATTCCCTCTGGGGCACCTGGCACTGGCCACTGTTGGAAGACAGGATATTTGGCTAGATGGACCTTTGGCTGTTCTTATTTCTTGCAGCTTTCCCGTATATCTTCTTCTTCCACGTGGGATGAAACCAGGACACAGAGAGGCTAAAATAAAATATGTTTTTAAACAATAAGTTAAACTTGAACTTTAAAAAATTGGGTTGAGTTTTCAGCAAAGGTTCAGAGTGGGCCTTTACATTCCATTAATTTAATCCATGCCTGGGCAGAACGTGAACAGCAGTTAGTGTCGTTATATGCCATGTATTTGCAGTGTCACTACGTATTATTTCTGTCACCTTATGAGTCAGGCTGAGCTAGTGGCCTGAAGCAGTGCTCTGCAGAGCTGCTCAGGTGCCCCATATTGAATTGCCAGGTCTCCTCCCTGAAGGCAGCTGTGCCTGGGAGCCTTGAAGAAGCGCTTTCATCTTTACCATGCAAGCCAGGCCAACGTAAATCAGAGTTCTGACAATAGCCCATTTATCCTATTGTGACATGAGCAGGTAAAGTGAAGTAAGCAAAGTAGGTCATGTACTTCACAGCACAACACAATCTACCAGGGAGAGATGAACTTCGATGCAGCAAATCTTGTCGTGGTGTTTCGTCGCCTTTGCCTGCAGGAGGTCTGTCAGTCCCACGGTTTTGACGTACCCGCTGCCGAATTGCCAACGAATCCGCAGGACTGGTGGACCTACCGCAGGGGCACCGCCAAAGGCAGCCTGCCTACCGCCCTTGCAGGAACCGGCAGGGCCACCCCCCATGGCTTGCCGTCCCAGTAACGCGCTTGCTGCGCTGGTGCCTGGAGCCACCGCTGGCTGTGGGGGGGACTAGCAGAGACTATAAATTGTGTGGTTGTTTTGTGATAACTAATAGTAACTAAGGTATAAAATGAAATTGTTAAATTCACTGTAGGCTACAATTCTACACATTACAGAATATTAAAGAAATGTGCAGATCCAGTCAGCCTTTCATGGGTAAGGGCTGTAGTAGGATCCTGCCTGTCTCTTTCTGTGTTCTGTGGCTGAGACAAGTAGGCTGGCTAAGGAGTTAACACTTCAGATTTTCTCTCTCCTCTAAAGAGATAATTTCCCCTCAACCCTAGGGTCAAAACCTGTTATATACCTGAGTGAGCTGTGTGAATCCTGACTCGTATAACCAGTTTTCAAGGCATATGTTTTGCGTAAGTAAGTGACAGGTTTTATTGCACGGAATAGAACAGAAAACAATTCCTAACTTCATGCTGTCATTTTCTTTATCCAGTGCTAAATTGGAGACTTATCAGTCACTTGAGCTGAATTATGTTTGTATGCGGTATTGCCAAACCCAAGCTGTCAAAAATCAGACCTCTCCACACCTCAAAACAAATCATGAGTTTGGCCTAAAATCAGGAGATTTTTTTTTTAACCTCATATTTTGGGCTGTTTTTATTCGTTGGTTTCTGTGCTGTTATGTCACGTTTTCAAGTTTCTTCCCTGCAATCAGGAAGGCGAGAAACTTGCTTTCTGAGACTCTCATGTAATCACATGAGGCCTCAACCCCCCCCTCCAAATATTGCAAGATTCATGAGAAAATTGCAAGATTTGGCAATACTGGGTAGGGGGGAGAGCTGGGTGGAGAACGATAATACCATTTCATGTAGGATTTTAAGATTTTAAAGTCTGGCTTTATTCCAATTCAAAAAGAAAACCACAAATTTCTAAATTCTCTGTGAAACTGAATCACCATTCTCATCCCCAGCTCTACTGGGAGCCCCAGGTTCAAGGCACTCTGAACATGCCCAGATCCAGAGACCCTAGGAGCCCACTCTGTGAAGGTGCTGCAAGCCTGTGAAGCTTGGAGCGCCCAGGATTTCCTGGCTCACCATCCACCCAACAGACATGCTGTTCAGTACATACAAATCTGGGCTCCTGGGGCTCCCAGCTCCCAATCCACGCACCAGGTGGGTGAGCTGGCAGGAAACCAGGCAGGTTTCCATCAAAAACCTGCCTGCCTGGCAGGGTTCCATCAAAACCATATCTGGTTTCTGGTGGAATTTTGCTGAAATTGACATGGTCCCCTGAAACATTTTGCTTTTGATAAATCAGCCAATTCCAACAAAAGCATTTTGTTGAAATTTTTCCAGTCAGGTCTAGTCATAGCTATTTTCTTGTTCATTAGTACTGTAGTAGCTGCCTTACTGGAAGGTTACAGCTAGTGCATTATTTTTGGAACTCCAGCCCTGTCACATCTGAGCTCTCTGGATAGTTGAAAATCAAATTTCCACATCTGGCCAACTCCAATTAATTTGGCAACCAAGTATCTCATTTTCTTTTCCACTAGGATAATGTCTGTAGTGTGGTAGTACAGGCAGAAAATAAGACGCACACAAAAATAGGGAGATCTATGGCAGGTGTAAACATCTTTAATTAATACACAAGCGTCACACAGAATATATCCTGGTCCTCTTTAGGAACTGAAGGACCAAGAGCTCTCTGGCTACAACTTAACTCCACAATGTCTAAAGAAGATATTGCCATCCATAAGCAATGCGGTCCTAGCCAAATCATGCTGATGAAAGTACTTTAAGGTCCATCACACCATCATGGGCTCTGACCAACAGAACAAATGAGTGATGAAATAGTTCAGTTCTAGGTTTGGTCAGTACAGCTTGCAGTAGCCTCATCTTACACAAGAAGGAAGCAGCTGTTTTTCTTTCAGTACACAATCAATCACGTTAATGTCAATTACTTTAGCGATGAACGTGTACAGGCAGTGTCTTTTATATGATTTTATACATTCTGTTAGATTCAAAATCCTTTGAAATGTCTGTGCTACTTATATTTTTAATGTTTTCACTTTTTACCTGCTACACAAAATGTCTTTATTACCATTATAAAATGTTAAATATCTTAATGCACATTTATTAATCCTGAATATTTTGCCTGGTTGCTCGGAAGCATCAATCTTTTAATTCGAGAATGGACCTTATGTTTTTTGCCATTCTGCAAATGCTGCTGGTGGACATTAATCATCTGTAAAAAGCATTAAAGGGTACTGTAGCACCTTCTATACTAACAGATGTGCCACAGGGCTCTTTGCTGCTTTTACAGATCCAGACTAACACGGCTACCCCTCTGATACTGTTAATCATCTGAGCAGTTTTGTTACTT
Organism: Mauremys mutica; assembly: GCF_020497125.1. Lineage (NCBI taxonomy): Eukaryota > Metazoa > Chordata > Testudines > Geoemydidae > Mauremys > Mauremys mutica. The sequence goes on from NC_059093.1 coordinate 22,692,460, forward strand.
TCAAAAGGGGACTACAGGTCTGTCACATCTTACGCACATTTAACATGTGTGATTTCAGTTTTACACGGTTGGCAAAAGCAAAAAAAGAGAAAAATAACAATTTTAATACTGTACCTGTAGTGCGGGTGATTCTACCCACCATTCAACTCAATGCAATTTTGACTATACGCGGTTTTCACTTTCCACACTAGCCGCGGAATGGAACCCCCGCATAAGATGAGACTCGCCTATATACACATAAACCAGGAATACGCTCAGAAATCAAGAAGTGGTGGATCAAGCTCATTGCATTCTATGGATTCTTTTCTATTAAGTAACAGTGGTTTACTTTTAATATATATTTTTAAAAAATGTGCAGACATCATGTCTTATTTTTGGTGTTTTACAAATTGTTGCTATGGGAAGCTAGAATGTACTTTGTCCTTGCATAGGTAAGCAACGGCCTTCCCTTGAATCTCCCTGCAGAAGGGCCAGGCACAGTTGCACTCCTGGTACTCCACTGGGATGCACACAGGACAGAGAGGGCCACAGAGAAGATGGGACAGTGCAGTAGCCTCAAGTCTGATCATAAGAAGCTTGAAGAGGCACCACGCCAATCTAAAGGGTGGTTCAGTTAGGTGGGTGTACTTTCCCCATGGGAGTATAGAAGATTAGGGTTGGAAGAGACCTCAGGAGGTCATCTAGTCCAATCCCCTGCTCTAAGCAGGATCAACCCCAACTAAATCATCCCAGCCAGGACTTTGTCAAGCCGGGCCTTAAAAACCTCTAATAATGGAGATTCCACCACCTCCCTAGGTAACCCATTCCAGTGCTTCACCACCCTCCTAGTGAAATAGTTCTCTTAATATCCAACGTAGAACTCCCCCACTGCAACTTGAGACCATTGCTCCTTGGTCTGTCATCTGCCACCACTGAGAACAGCCGAGCTCCATACTCTTTGGAATCCCCCCTTCAGGTAACTGAAGGCTGCTATCAAATCCCCCCTCACTCTTCTCTTTTGCATACTAAATAAGCCCCGTTCCTTCAGCCTCTCCTCATAAGTCATGTGCCCCATTCCCCTAATCATTTTCCTTGCTCTCCACTGGACTCTCTCCAGTTTGTCCGCATCCTTTCTGTAGTGGGAGGCCCAAAACTGGACACGCTACTCCATATGTGGCCTCACCAGTGCCAAATAGAGGGGAACAATCACTTCCCTCGATCTGCTGGCAGTGCTCGTACTAATGCAGCCCAATATGCTGATAGCCGCCTTGGCAACAAGGGCACACTGCTCTCTCGTATACAGCTTCTTATCCACTGTAATTCCCAGGTCCTTTTCTGCAGAACTGCCGCTTAGCCAGTCATTGCCCAGCTTGTACCAGTGCATGGCATTCTTCGGTGCTAAGTGCAGGACTTTGCACTTGTCTTTGTTGAACCTCCTCAGATTTTTTTTAGCCCAATCCTCTAATTTGTCTAGGTCACTCAGGACTCTATCCCTACCCTCCAGCGTATCTACCTCTCCCCCCAGCTTAGTGTTATCTGTGAACTTGCAGAGGGTGCAATCCATCCTGTCATCCAGATCATCAATAAAGATATTGAACAAAACCGGCCCCAGGACCAGCCCCCGGGGCACTCTGCTTACTGCCAGCTGCCAACTAGACATGGAGCCGTTGATCACTACCCGTTGAGCCCGACAATCTAGCCAGCTTTCTATCTACCTTATAGTCCACTCATCCAATCCATACTTCCTTAACTTGCTGGCAAGAATACTGTGGGAGACCGTATCAAAAGCTTTGCCAACGTCAAGGTATATCATGTCCACCACTTTCCCCATATCCATAGAGCCAGTTATCTCATAGAAGGCAATCAGGTTGGTCAGGCATGACTTGCCCTTAGTGAATCCATGCTGACTGCTCCCTCAGCACCCTTGGATGCATTGCATCTGGCCCCATGGACTTGTGCATGTCCAGTTTTTCTAAATAGTCCTTAACTTGTTCTTTCACCACTGAGGGCTGCTCACCTCCTCCACATATTGTGCTACCCAGTGCAGCAGTCTGGGAGCTGACCTTGTCTGTGAAGACAGAGGCAAAAAAAGCATTGAGTACTTCAGCTTTTTCCACATCATCATCACTAGGTTGCCTCCCCCATTCAGTAAGAGGTCCACACTTTCCCAGACCTTCTTGTTGCTAACATACCTGTAGAAACCCTTCTTGTTACCCTTCACATCCCTTGCTAGCTGCAACTCCAATTGGGATTTGCCCTTCCTGATTACACCCCTGCATGCTTGAGCAATATTTTTATACTCCTCTCTAGTCATCTGTCCAGGTTTCCACTTCGTGTAAGCTTCCGTTTTGTGTTAAAGTTTACTGAAGATTTCTCTGTTATGGCAGGAGACCAGCTTGGCTTATTTCCTATTCTTTCTGCACTTCGGGATGGTTTGTTCCTGCACCCTCAATAAGGCGTCTTTAAAATACAGCCAGTTCTCCTGGACTCCTTTCCCCCTCATGTTATTCTTCCAGGGGATCCTGCCCATCAGCTCCCTGAGGGAGTCAAAGTCTGATTTTCTGAAGTCCAGGGTCCGTATTCTGCTGCTCTCCTTCCTTCCTTTTCTCAGGATCCTGAATTCGACCATCTCATGGTCACTGCTGCCCAAGTTGCCACCCACTGCTACTTCCTCTACCACTTCCCAGGGGTGTCCTGGAAGAGATTTTGCCATTGACTTCAGTGAAACAGGATTGAACCAATGATTCCAAGAGTGTTAACCCGGTAGGGAATGATCCCATTTACATTGACGGTGATGGAAAAACTCCCATTTGTTGCAGTAGGAAGAGGGTTAGGCCCTAGCTTTTTGCCTTTCATTAGTTTTACATACAGATGCAATGGAAGGGATTGCCCTCACGGAGACTTAGGATGTGAATGTCCAGCGCACTAACCTCCTGTGCACTGAGGGCTTTGTCCAACAGCAGTAGGTCAAAGCACTCTACCCGCTACCGTGCACCTCAAGTTCCATAAAGTGCTTGTTGGACAAGCCCTTAGAGAGGCTAATGTCAACAGCACCTACTCAAGCACCCAAAAATTGCAAGTCAGGACCCAAAAAATCATGAGATCTTAAAAAAAGGATTTTGGATCTTTTCATTTGCCTAAAACATAAAGGATATTGCTTCCCCCATTGTCCCTACAAGAGTGCCAGGAGCTCCTCAACAAAGATGTGCTCGTAAACTCTATCTTGTGTCTCATGTGAAAGGCAACACTGCCGTCAAATAACATTGGAGCATTGGTTCAGCACGGGCGGAGAGGGAAAAGCTCCCTCTTCGTCGTTAATATTAATTCCTGCAGCTCCAGCTTCTTCTTAGAGATCAGCGTGCTCTGGGCTGATTACTATAGAGGAGGTAGAGTCAATGTTGGGTGACTTTTTCTGTTTCCCTCTAGGTACAACAGCTGCAAGTCTTGTTGTTGCAGGTCCCTGGAGGGACACTCCCGGTGTCTATCAAGTAAGAACTATAGACTAATGCTCTTAATGTAACTAGAGGCCTTCATTCCCCACACCGCCCCCTCCCAACCCAGCTGAGACTAGATCTCTTGTACTGAGGCTTTAGACTGCACTTGGTGCTCAGATAGGACCTAATTTGCCACTCAAGTATCTGCCAAGTCCTCTTTCTCACTCCTTCGTCCGCTCACTAAATCTCATTGCACCAATGTTTCGCTTCCATGTGCAGCAATCCCCTCTGTAAGAATGCAGCAGTCTAGCTGTCGTAGAGGAGGCAGGGAGAGGAACTGGATCAATAACAGTAACATTTTAGTAGTGTCAATATCTGCCTTCCAAGAGGCTGCTAACAAACACTATGAGCAACTGACTTTATTTCCTCTCTACACTAGCAAATCCAGGGAGGAAATGATGCGTGGATGGGTCTGGTTTAGAGAGGGCATCTACTCCTATGTGAATGCCATTTCTCCATTTAACCCCAGCTGCAGTGATGCCACCTAAATAGTATCCACTTGCCTATGCGGTGCAGTAGCTATTTAACTATTATAGTGCTGGAAGGTCTTAAGTTTGGGATTTGGGTTTCTCCAGTTATTTCCTTCTCTTAAACTGATCCAGCCCCTGTTTGTCACCGTTCTGTTGGGCAATGTGCACAGAACTTAAATCTCACTCCAAAACTTCACTCAAGTCACAGTTGAGCTGTAGTTGGCCTTGTTTGACTGGCAGCTGCTGGAGTTGCCCATAAAACTTCCCTGAGCAGGCATCTGACCCTGCTTTTTAAATGGAAGGGTAGCATTTTACTGCCCATGTATTTCTCAGATATATTGGATAAAATCCCTTGTCCTTCCTCCTTCCTACAGGACACTTCTGCCATATAGTTTCTCACTCCATCACCCAAACTATCTGGAGTGAGAATGCGGGAGGGCCGAGTGCTGATGGGCTAGAGGGGTCCCAGGCATCACCGTGTGGCTGTGCAGCAGGGGCAGTGTCTGCAGTCACCATGGGTCAAACCCTGTGCTCCAGACAACCCAGGCTAAGGCTCCCTGGATTGCGAAGGGGACTTTCACTTGGGGAATTGGTTGCTGGTGCCCGTGTCCACAACTGGGATGTTTTCCTGAGGCTACTCAATGGTCCATGAAGTGCCATGCAAGCACGGGGAGAATGGACATTAAAGAATGAGGCTGGGACCTCTGCAGAGCTGCTGCAGTCGAGCATCTGCAGCCAGAAGAGAGACGATGGGAAATGTGCTTCGATGGCTAGCAGCAGCAGCAGCTGTCTCAGAAAGCTCTGCTCAAGCTCTAGGCAACAGAGGCAGGACGAAGAGCCACACAGGGAGAGCCTGGGTTGCAATTAGTAGGATGCAGTTTTTCAGTGGATTATGCTGCCCTGACAGTCTATTTCCTGCAATGTGCACATCCAGCCTTCCTGGCTGACCTCAATGAGAGTTAGGGTCTCTGTGTCCACAGGACAGGGCTGGCCTCACTATGAGGTGAATAGAGATGGCCGCCTCAGGTGCCAGACTGTGCGGGGGCACCACTAGGACCCAGAGTGTAGAAAATTGTGTCTGGTGCTGGTGCATATGTATTCTCTCTGCTCGAGATGCACAGAGAGGGTGGAGTGCTGTGCTGGAGGAAGGAGGTCACAAGAGACATAACAGGCTGGCAGGAGAAAAGCTGAGAGGGAATCACAGAAAGCAGCAGGAGCTGCAGGGAGAGAGAGGAGGAGGAGCCTCTTATGTACCTCTCAAGCACCCCCAGGAGCCTGGACTGATTCACACAAGTTTCTCAGGGAGCTTCCTTTTTCCTGCTGCTTTTCCGATCCCACTTGAGGAGAACACTTGAGGCAATCAACTGACATCGTAGGAGCCAGTTAGGCCCTTAAAACGCTGAGATCTTCCCTCACTCAGACTCTGCTACCAGCCTGCTTATTTGTCTGCTTCAGTTGAGTGTTGAGAGCCGCACTAGCAGCCATGAGTGAAAGAAGAAAACGCCCCTCTGGGGCAGCATTCAGAAGAATCAGGGTAGAGTGCTGATGTGAGATGAGGGCTGAACGATGAATGGAGCATTTCCCACACTCAGAGCATCCATAGGGTTTGGCACCTGTGTGGATTCTCCGATGTGTGGTAAGGGCTGAGCTATAACTGAAGCATTTTCCACACTCAGAGCATGTGAAGGGCATCTGGCTTGTGTGGATTCGCTGACGTTTGATAAGGTTTGAGCTCCGATTGAAGCTATTCCCACACAGAGCACATGTAGGGTGTCTCTCCTGTGTGGATTCGCTGATGTGAGATGAGGACTGAGTTATAACTGAAGTGTTTCCCAGACTCAGAGCATGTGAAGGGTTTTTCTCCTGGATGGGTTCTCTGATGTCTAATAAGGCTTGAGCTCCGATTGAAGCTTTTCCCACACTCAGAGCATGTGTACAGTGTCAGAGGGGTAGCCATATTAGTCTGGATCTGTAAAAGCAGCAGAGTCCTGTGGCACCTTATAGACTAACAGACATTTTGGAGCATGAGCTTTCGTGGGTGAATACCCACTTCGTTGTGGGTATTCACCCATGAAAGCTCATGATCCAAAACCTCTGTTAGTCTATACGGTGCCACAGGACTCTTCAGAGCATGTGTAGGGCGTCTCTCCTGCGTGGATGCTTCTATGTCTGATAAGGTGTGAGCTCCAATTGAAGCTGTTCCCGCACTCAGAGCACGTGTAGGGCATCTCTCCTGTGTGGATGCTCCTATGTCTGATGAGGTGTGAGCTCCGATTGAAGTTGTTCCCACACTCAGAGCATGTGTAGGGCGTCTCTCCTGTGTGGATGCTCCTATGTCTGATAAGGTTTGAGCTCCGATTGAAGCTGTTCCCGCACTCAGAGCACATGTAGGGCATCTCTCCTGTGTGGATTCTCCTATGTCTGATGAGGTGTGAGCTCCGATTGAAGCTGTTCCCGCACTCAGAGCACGTGTAGGGCATCTCTCCTGTGTGGATGCTCCTATGTCTGATGAGGTGTGAGCTCCGATTGAAGCTGTTCCCACACTCAGAGCATGTGTAGGGTGTCTCTCCTGTGTGGATTCGCTGATGTGAAATGAGGACTGAGTTATAACTGAAGCGTTTCCCACACTCAGAGCATGTGTAGGGTTTTTCTCCTGTGTGGGTTCTCTGATGTCTAATAAGGCTTGAGCTCCGATTGAAGCATTTCCCGCACTCAGAACATATGTAGGGTGTCTCTCCTGTGTGGATGCTCCTATGTCTGATAAGGTGTGAGCTCCAATTGAAGCTGTTCCCACACTCAGAGCATATGTAGGACTTCTCTCCTCTGTGGATTCTCTGATGTGTGAGAAGGTCTGAGTTCCCATTGAAGCTTTTCCCACGCTCATGGCATGTGCAGCGTGTCTCTTTCAAGTTGATGCTCTCACGTGTAATAAGGTCTGAGTGGCTACTGAAGTTTTCCTCTGGCCTGTGCTTAGTCTCACAGGCTTTTCCTTTTTCTGGGAGTGCACAACTCCCGGAAACATTCCCTTTGGCGCTTCCTGATAACATCCCATGTGGTTCTACTTGCTCAGCATCTTCCTGCTGGGGTGTCTCCTCGTTCTCACACACCACCCCATCACCTGACAGAGACAGAGCGAATCCAGACATAGGTCACTCCCTGCACCGGAGAGAGAAGAAATCTCAGAGAGAGGAATGGAAAAAGGATGAACAAACCAAAATATGTGCAGGAGAGATCAAACCCATCAGGAGCTGATTTTCCCCAGACCCTTCCCCAGAGGAGAGAGGAAGGGATCAGTTCTGTGTGTGCATCTCACCAGAACTCTCAGGGGAAAGTGATATTTGGGAGGGACCTGCTGCCAACCGTCAGTCAGGACAGGTGGGAAGTCATGAATGACATCTGCCAAATGATTGCACATCTGCAGGGAAGAATCCTGAACTTGGAGAGCTCACAACTTGGAGAGTCTTTGTAGGGCATCCCAAAGGTTTCCTGTATCCATGGACAGTTTTTGAGATGGTTTAACCAATTCCTCACCTGTGCAGACAGTTCTCAGGAGCACTTTTTTTCGGAGCCATAGAGGTCTGAGACCCACGGCTGTTCCCCTCATTCCAGCTGTGAGATCACATCAGGTTTGGAAATTGGAAATCCTGGGAAAGCAAAGAAAACAAGGAAGGTCCTTGGAATTTGTGTGATACTTGTCACAAGGAATATTCCATGGTTTTAATCCCCAGCTCATTTTTAAGATGTAACATCCCATGGCCGGCTTCCTTGGCTCAAAGTGGCAGGAGAGTTATGATTATTATAAATCATATTAATTACCTTAGAGCCTAAGAGCCAACAAACCGTGGGCCCCTGTTGTGCTAGGCACAGCACAAACCCAGAACAGTAAATGGCCCATGCCCTGAAGAATTTACAGTCTAAATCGACAAGACAGACACAGATGAGGGAAGAGGTGGAACCCACCAGCAGAGTAAACTATATGAAGGCAGAGTGACAGATCTGATGAACACAGGTATAGAACTTGTGACTATTGTATTTAATGTTGTGCCTAGGGCCAGTGTTTTCTGGAAATTGCTGCTATTACTGCATTTTCCCCTGAAATTACTCTTCATTTCTGGAATCACCCTTCATATCCAGAATAGCTGAACAGAGAGTGAGTGGGGATGCAGGGTCACAAACCCCACATTTCTGCCTGGAGACACCTGACTCCTCCCCAGGGCACAGGGCAGAGGCTGGGGGCTGGCTGCTTTTGAGACTTGCTGCCAATTTCTTCGCTCCTCATACAACTCTGGGCTCAGAAAAAACACGCTGGAGCTTCCCCTTGGGAGGCGGGGCATTTGGCAGTGGGACGCTGGGCTCCCTCATTGTGCTGCAGAGCAGATGGTGCTTGCACTTGCTCTCGACTGCATGAACAGGACCTCTCCCCTGCTCATCTCCCCTGCACACAGCTGGTTCATGTGCCGTCTCCCCAGCACACAGCCGGCTCTAGGCTCTCAATGCCCAGTGTCTGGACCCCACTTCCTCCTCACAGCTGGCTCCTGTCCCCTCCCCCCATGCACTTTCGGGCTGTAAAGGATTATATATTGCTCATGCTTGTGAATTACTCTGTTTTCGTTGCCAGCAAACACTGGCCCTAGTTGTCTGTTATCTGTATCTTTGAGCCGGCCCTTGAAAGCACGAATACTTCACAGACGGAGATGGGCCAGATGATACCAGGGAGGCTGAGGGATAGGTTTCCTGTGCAATCTGGTGTCACTAAGGCTGGATCTCAAGGCTGGTTATGCAGAACTCCATCTTCTGAAGCTTTGCCCCACACAGAAAGGGGCAGTGACTGATTTTACCTCTTTCAGGAGACTGAAGAAGACAGACAGACTTTTGGGGGAGAAACAGCTGAGTTTGATCTGATTGGGGGGGGGATCTTTTGGGGCTACAAACTGATATGACCTGATAACCCAGATGTAAGCTTTTAAAGACGGTTTTTAATACACTTTGGAAATGATGCAGGATTCCCAAGAGGACTGATGGTAAATATGCATTCTCATGCTTTTCTTGCTTTATATCTTTTCCCCATAAGGCACAATGACAGCGTCATGGATCCACAGGATCTGGGCAATGCCCTGGCTTTTAAACAGTCCTTGGGAAGTGCCCCCTGAGGGCACTGCACCCCGAAGGGGTCCCACTCTTCCACAAGGATAGCTCACCTACGACTGAGCCTCTGGCTTTAACACCCCTATTTCAACCTGTGAGTTCTGCCAACATGCCCAGCTGAACAACACTCCTGTTGAGAGACTGTTTGTCATTCAATGCAGAGAGCAAGTTTGTGCTGTGACACTGGGCAGACTTTTAAAACAGAGCAGGGTTTATTAGTCAACCGAAACACAGCATGGAAAGTTCATAGATTAGGACAGAGAAGCAAAGAAGACAATATAGTCCATACTGGCCAATGCCCTTGAGCCACGCTGCTGTAGAAAACAGTTTGGTTTCCATTCACTGTACCTGTCCATTTGTCTTCTCTCCAATAGAGCTCCCTGCATCTGTGAGCCCAGTTCTTCCTGCTCCCAAAACCATAACAAGTCCATAAATGCTTCACTCAGCCAAGGGGAGAGCCTCCCGTGGACAGGTGACAATTATTCCCTTGTCTCTGTTGGGTATTCCATTGATGTAGATTGGCCCCAGCCAGTCCTTAATGACCCATTCATATCACCCCATGACAGCTATGTGACAAAACACTTCATGTCTCCTGCTCTTTCTAATCATAGCAACACCAATCAGAGAGGGAAACTGAGGTGTGTATTGGCATCATACAAGTATCACCAAAATTCCCACCTCTATCTCACACACACACACACTGCTCACAACCATTGGAGAGAAAGCAAAGCACGGGAACTGGAGGTTAGTCCAGTGAACGCAGTGTAGGAGAAGCTGCAGTCCTCAAACCAGGTCAAAAAGGAGAGGCATGTGGGTCCCTACCCATAGAGAGGGGCTGGCTAGAGGCCTGATACCTGAGAGGCCATTCCTTGAGTACACCATGGAGGTAGGTCAGAGGCTTAGCTATCCCAGAGCTGTGATATCGCAAAAGCACATTCTGGGGAATTAGGAAATCTGGTGATTCAGGTGTAATGGGAGAGAGAATTAAACTCCCCCAATGTGTGGAGAAGGCTGGGGAATTAAACACAAACATTCAGGAGCAAAAGCCTCTAATCCTTCTGGACAAGGAGAAGGTAGGAAACAAGAACTGGGCCACGCAACCTCAGGAGGGACAGGCTCAAAGATCAAGGAGCCCGGAGGGAAGACAGCTTGTGACTGCTGCAGATGGGGAGAGGGGGGACCAAGAGTCTCTCCAAACTCTCACTCCTATTGACCCCGACCTGATTTTATGATCTTTGACCTAGTCTCAAGTCTTGTGGGCAATTTTATATTCACTAGAGATAAAACGTCATTATCAGAAAATTGCTTATTAGCTTGGAACATGCGTGGAGGGGCAAGGAGGTGAACATGGTGTGGAAGCAGAGAAAGAACTGACAGGGATTTGTAGGGGATTTTAATGCATGACAGTCTCTGTTAGCAAGAGTCAGGCTAGCTGTAACCCTACTAACGCGAGATTTGTAGAAGCGAGGATTGTGTGAGGCGAGGGGGAAAGAACTGTGGGAGAAGTTGCGACCTTGTGTCGATAATGAGGAATGCAGACTAGCATCTAAATAGAAGTGAGAAAAATAAGATATCAAGATGGCCTATGTATAAACAAAATGCAGCTGCTGCTTATTATTGTATGTAGCAAAAAGTATAAATGCTGCTGGAATTGTTTACCTGGAGAGAGACCTGCCTAGGACTGGGGCAACCTTGTGTCCTAGTGCACTCCCTCCCTCTTTGCAATTGCTTGAGAATAAATAAAGTATCTGACATTGCTGCACCCAACCAAAGAGTGAGAACTGAGTTTTTCTCCAACAATAGATAAATGGGCGATTAAGGGCACGTCTACACTACAGCCAGGATCGACGCTCTGAGATCGAGTAACTGGTGATCAATTTTGTGGGTCTAGTTAAGACCGGCCAAATCAACTGCAGATTGACTGCAGATGGCTCTCCAGTCAACCCCTGTACTCTACCCGACTCTACCCCGATGCGCTCCCATCAACCCCCCGCAGTGCACACCCGGCAGTAACTTAACCTACGTTATGTTTGCTCCAGCTACATTATTCATGCAGCTGGAGTTGCGCAGCATAGGTCAGCTGGCCGCGGTAATGTAAAGAGAGCCTGAGCTTGCTACAGGTAAAGTCTTATATTAGGTTGGGGCTTTGTGGGAGTGATTCTGCTGAAGTCTGGGATTTACCTGAATAGGCCTCAGGATAAGGAGAGAATCCCAGGTGAGATATATTGACCCCACATTTTTAAAAACTAACACATACTCACCAACAGGTGCAATACCCACAGGATTCTGAAAGCAGGGGTGGGCTTTAGCAGTTAGGTTGCTATGCAGTATCTCAGCAGTTGGGCTGCATTCATGTATTAGAATTATTAATAAATAAGTGATGTAAATCATGAGTATTAATGCTTGATGCTTAATTATGGACTTCCCAAAGGCCACATATGGGTTGGGGCAGCTATTGACATTACTGTAATCAGAGTAAAGGGGCAGATAATAGTATATAGCCATCCTATTACCATAAGGAAGTGGATAAAATACCTCTCTTAGTTACCATTTTGTCAGGTCACCAAGACAGTGTAAACTGAAGGAGGCCTTCTTCTGATGGGCTCCCTTGCCCCTTGATCTGTTTCCAATGGTATCCGTAACTTGTAAGTATGCACAGTGCAAGACTCTCTTTACTATACTATGGTGACCAGACCACATGACTCTGAACTCCATTTTGGTACCTGTATTTTTCCACAAACTGGACTGGGAAGTGAGTTTGGAACCCAGGGTTCCTGCTATATGGAAAAGCTACATAAGGTGGGGTGTGACATCATCTCTTGGCCTCATTCCCCACACAAGAGAACTGGAAACACCTGAGGAACAAAGACTGAACCGGGGGAAGTGCTGGTCCCAGGGTACAGGGATTTCTAGCCTGTGTATGGAAACTTGGTGTTTGTATCATCAGGAAGGGTGAGAAATTGCTCATTCAAATTCTATCCATCTAGTATGTTAGGCTTGGTTTGAGTTTTTGGTTACTTGCTAAGTAATCTGCTTTGATCTGTTTGCTATCACTTATAATCACTGAAAATCTGTCTTTCTGTAGTTAATAAACTTCTTTTATGCTTTATCTTAACCTGTGTATTTTGAGTGAAGTGTCCAGGGAAAATCTCAGCTGGGTTAGCACAAGCTTGTTGTGAATATCTGTCCCATATCGAGGGGAAGGTGAACTGTATTAATGAGCTGACATTATACAGATCCCTGTGCAGTATAAGATGGTATAATTCTGGATTTATATTACAGCAGGTGTGCAAGGTTAGGGAGCTGGGAAATTGGCTGCTGTCTTCTCTCTGTCCTTGACTGGCTTAGGTAAAGCACTCAGGTAGCTTAGCTGGGTGTATGGCGCCAGCTGCTGTCATGTTGGGTGATAACAGGGCCTGGAGAGGCTGGCTGAATCACCAGCAAAGCAGTATGAGAAGGGCCAGCCCAGCTTGAAGGTTAGAGGGTACAGCGGTTCCCAGAAGCTCCCCAGACTGCACCCCGGGGTGACAACCCATCACACCCTACATTTCATAAGTCTCAGCAGGTTTGTCACATCCGGTCCCCTCCCTTTTTCCACCCTAGATAGTTCCTGCCTCCCACCACCTCCAGCAGCTTTCACCCTCCTATGCATTTACTGCTCCTCTCCCTCCAAGCAGAACTCACCACCAGCTCCCTGGTAATCCCTTACCTGAGCCAGCTCCATTGAAGCCACTTTCTTCCCCCTGGGAGGATGGGTTGATCTGGAGCGAAACGTGGATGTTATCCTGTAGCCTCCAGGATGAGAAGGGCAATGTGAGAGAATTCAGACGGGGCTTTTGTCCATTCCACAAGCCGATTCCTGCGAGATTTTCCCCTGCTAATGGACCTTCTATGTTCTGCCACACTGTGAAGCACAGAGTGACCTTATTCCAGTACAGGCCTAGCCCCCTCCCACCAGGGTGTAACCCTCTGAGACACGGTAAAACCCTCCCAGGAACAGGGTTTCTCTGTTACACTTATAAAGTTTGTGGACAATACCAAGCTGGGAGGGGTTGCAAGTGCTTTGGAGGATAGTATTAAAATTCAAAATGATCTGGACAAAGTGGAGAAATGGTCTGAAGTAAATAGAATTAAATTCAATAAGGACAAATGCAAAGTACTTCACTTAGGAAGGAACAAGCAGTTGCACACATACAAAATGGGAAATGACTGCCTAGGAAGGAGAACTGCGGCAAGGGATCTGGGGGTCATAGTGGATCACAAACTCAATGAGTCAACAGTGTAACACTGTTGCAAAAAAACCAAACATCATTCTGGGATGTATTAGCAGGAGTGTTGTAAGCAAGACACAAGCAGTAATTCTGCTCCACGTTTCAGGAAAGATGTGGACAAATTGGTGGAAGTCCAGAGAAGAGCAACAAAATGATGAAAGGTCTAGAAAACATGACCTATGCGGGAAGATTGAAAAAAATGTGTTTTTTTAGTCTGGAGAAGAGAAGCCTGAGGGGATATGATCACAGTTTTCAAGTACATAAAAGGTTGTTACAAGGAGGAGGGAGAAGAATTGTTCTTCTTAACCTCTGAGAATAGGACAAGAAGCAATAGGCTTAAATTGCAGCAAGGGCAGTTTAGGTTGGACCTTAGGAAAAAGTTCCTAACTGTCAGGGTGGTTAAGCACTGGAATAAATTGCCTAGGGAGGTGGTGGAATCTCCATCATTGGGGATTTTTAAGGCAGGTTAGACAAACACCTGTCAGGGATGGTCTAGATAATACTTAGTCCTGCCTTGAGTGCAGGGGACTGGATTAGCTACCTCGCGAGGTCCCTTCCAGTTCTATGATTCTATGAACCAAAGGCCAGAGAAGAGCAGAATCAAAGGAGTCACTTTGAGGGATTCTCCCTGTCATTGTCCCCAAGGCAGGTTTACAAAGTTGGATGCTCCAGCCTTTACACAGTCTCTCCTGGGAGTGCCCCCTTTCATGGGCTGGGCCTAGTTTTAGCTTTTGGCAAGCATGACCCCGGGGGCTCTGAGACCGGGCCTTCTTGCCTCAGCACATCTTGTTTCTTTCTGTGGCTCCTCACTGAGTTCAAATGAGTAGATCTGCCTCATAGAGACTGTGAACATAAGAATGGCCTATTGTCAGACCAACGGTCCATCTAGCTCAGTGGCCAGTGCCAGGTGCTTCAGAGGGCATGAACAGAACAGGGAATCATCAAGTGATCCATCCCCTGTCACCCATTCCCAGCTTCTGGCAAACAGAGGCTAGAGACACCAGGTATTAGAATGATAAGAATTTGTTTAGGGTTTAGACTTTATTGAATGCTTGTGAGTTGTTGCCTGGGTTAACATCTGGCTAGCTGGATTGTGAGTCTCTATGGCTCTGTAAATCACCAGACAGGAGAGAGACTTTACCTAGGGGAAGTGCTGATTGGCAACTGAATGCATTACACCCTGCCTGGCAGGAAAGGTCCATCCACACCAGATAGAGTATTATGGGATGTTAAAGAAAGCAAATGACTGTTCCCATTAGCTTATTATAGAAGCTTCTATTACCTTTTGATATTTAAGACTAACTCGTCTGCACTTCTAGGATTACCTGCTTTAACTTTGTAAGCAACTCTCATTTCCCCTTAAATAAATCTTAATACAGGTTATGACAGGACTGGCTACAAGTGTTGTCTTTGTTGTGAGATCTAGATTCAATTGACCTAAGTAAGTGGCTGGTTCTTCGGGACTGACAGTAACCTGAACATTGCTGGGATTCGTGCGGTAAGACAGTGGTTCTCAACCAGGGGCCTGGGGACCACTGTGGGGCCAGGAGCAGGTTTCAGGGGGCTGCCAAGCAGGGCCAGCATTAGACTTGCTGAGGCCCAGGGCAGAAAGCTGAAGTCCCAGCACATGGGGCTGAAATTTGGGGCACTGAGCCCCACCATCTAGGGGTGAAGCCAAAGCCTAAGCAATGTAGGTTTGTGGGGGGCCCTGTGGCACGGGGCCCCAGGCAGTTGCCCTGCTTGCTGCCCCCTAACGCCAGCCCTGGCTTTTATATGCAGAAAACCAGGTATTGAGGCCCACGTGGGCTGTGGAGATTTTATAGCATGTTGGGGCGGGGGAGCTCAGAAAGAAAGAGGTTGAGAACCCCCGGGGGAAGGTACCATGTCACAAAGGTGAGCTCACCTGCGTGGTGAGATATATGGGATCACCCAAGGGGATGGTCTGGGAGCCCATGTTGATGCTGTTACAGAGCCTGAAGTGTTTACACTGGATACTTGGTTGGTGAAATCTCCATACAGACCTCACACCCAATTGGGGTTTGTTCCCTACTTCTCACCAGTCTGCCGGAGGCTGGTGCTCGTGCTGTCGAGTCACTGGGGACAGCGTTACAGAGACTTACGGGCACAACGCCACCAGCAGCAATTGGCAGCACTGCAGAGCAGGCTTTACAAGGACACAGTGCGGGCCAAATGGTCCATGGACTCCGTCAGGCCCCAGTTCTCCTCCAGGGCACGTCAGCATCCCGGCAACCTTCAAGGGGGGTCCAGGCTGCCGCCCCTTCAGTGATGGATCCCCAGCACAGCATCGCCCGCGCCCCAGGACCCGCCTTGTCCCCTCAGACAGAGGTGAGTGACGGAGGGGGCACGACGGATCCTGGGGCGTGGGGGAGGGATAACAAAACACCTCCTGGGGTCACCCTGCAGGCAGTGAGGGTGACAGGCCTTGTGGTGGCAGTAAAGGGGGAGGGGAGGGAGTGGGAGCAGCACCCTCCAGGGCAATGCTGCCAGTGGGTCACCCCACCTCCTCAGGCATGGGGCTGACAGGGGGCCATTCCCTGGGCCTGTGAGCCTGTGAAGGGTTAAATAAACCCCACACCGGCAGAGAAGGGGTTAAACTGCTGCTCTAGTCTGGACTGGCCCAGCCCCTCCACACCTGCAAACCCTGCCAGGCCTGGAGCAGGAGCTAACAGGAGAGACGTGCTCTACTCGGGGGGTGGGAACAGTCTGTGGAGCATCTCCAGCCCCAAGGAGAGGGCTGGCAGCATTCGGGGCTCTGGCCTTCACCTAGTCTGGGGATCCCTGGAGCTCAAAGCGGGAGCAGGTGGAAACTCGCGCTGGAGACCCAGGAAACTCCGCAGGGGACTGAGACGCTCCCAGAAGTAAGAGGGGCCCATATCCTGCTGGGATCTGTCCACAGTCCCCCTCCCCCCGTTTCTTTTCTTTCATTCCTTTATTGACCCTTGTTTGCCGACAGTCGGCTCTTTTGCTGTTTCACCTGGTGCCCCGAGAGAGGAAGAAAAGTGCCCTGAGGCCTCAGCCAGGGGGTTGAGCCCTGACACACTAGAAGGACGTATCCTGTAACACCCCTGGGCAGGGGGCAATGGGACTCTCAGAGCTGCACCCCAGAAGGCCTGAGGCCCAGCAGTTGGGCACCAGTTTGATGGGCTGGACGGCCTCTCCCTGGGGGCTGCCAGCAGCCTGGCACATGGAGTAGACATGGGGTGGCCTGGGGAGCAGGAAGCGGGGCAGCGTCCCAGACAGCACAGCGAGAAGGGAAATGGAGAGGGGACGAGGGGCACTGCAGTGAACTCAGCACCCGTCCTGAAGGCCATTGGCAGAAAGTCGCCCTCTCCCTGGCCTAGGGGGGTCAGACAGTGACACAGAGATCCCTTGGCAAAGGGTCACTTGGTCTTTGCCAGCAGCTCTCACCTGAAACCTGACAAACCCATCATACCAAACACATCGCTTGGAGCATGGTCCTGTGAGGTGTCTACAGAAAGCTCATCACTGGTCAGGACTCAGTGACTGAGAGATCAGTGTATGGGTCACATGTAAGGAACAAAGCATCTATCCTGAAAATCTACTCTATGGCCTTGGAATGGAAAATCAATCACAAGAGGCAACGTGCCCCGGGACTGGCCCATCCACCCAAGAGGGAGTCGTCACTCCTCACTAGTCAGCTGCAAGGTAACGCAGGGCTCAAGTGAGCAGCCTTGCTGCCTCCCAAACTACCCCTGGAAAACCATCGGGGCCCCACGAAACACCTGAAACTGGGGTGGGGGGGAGCTGACGGTAACACACATTTAATCGTCCCAAATCCAAAGCATGAATAGTTTAAAGGCACTGTCGGAGAAAAACTTAGTTCTCGCTTTTTGTTTGGGTGCAGCAAAATCAAATACTTTATTATTTCTCCAGTAATTACAATGGAGGGAGAGAGTGCCATAGGACACAGGGTCGCCCGAGTCCCGGACAGGTCTCTCAACTGGTAAACAATTACAGCAAGCTTTATATCTTTGTTACAGACAATTTCTAGCAATAATACAGATGGTAAAAAGCAACAAATACATTTTGTTTATACATAAGCTTTTCTGCTATCTTATTTGTCTCACTACTAAGAAAAAGCAAGCCTGCATATTTGGTTAGACTGTTGCAAGGTCGTAATAACTTTGTACACAGTTCACTCTGTCTCACATTATCTTGCTTCTACAAATCTCACGTCATTAGGGTCACAGCTAGCCTAACTCATGCTAAGTAACTGACATTCATTAAGATCCCTTCAAATCCTTGTTAATTATTTCCTGGCTTCCACAGCACGCTACACGTGTATGGGGGCGGGGGCCTGTGTGGGGGAGGGGCAGACTGGGTGGAGCTAGGGCCTGGCTGGGCCAGGGGCAGGGGCCCAGCTGGAAGTAGCAGTGAGGGGCCCAGCTCAGTGTGCAGCTCAGGCTACATCACAAGGTGCCAAGCGCCAGAGCGTGTGCTGCTGCTGCTGCCTGCAAGACGTGTGTGCAGCAGCCTAGGACAGGAGACAGCTGCCGGCTCCTACAGTGCCCAGAGAGGGCTGGGGGGATGGACAAGGAGAGACAGAGCTGGAAATGGTGGCAGGAGAAGGAAGAGGTGGGGAAGGAGAGAGAGACTTGTAGCATGACCATTATTCCCATTCCACCATAACAAAAACTTCTCTGGGCCTCCGATTGCAAACTTGTGCAAGACCCACAACTGCCTACAGGGCTGCTAACTCCTCCCGCCAACATCGCTCTGTGCAAAATGCTGGGAAATTCACTCTAAAAAACTTTATGAACGCAGGATTTAAGGTTGCCCAGAGCTGCCTGGTGCCCCTCCAGAAGAGACATCAGCAAAACTCAAACTTGTAATAATCAGGAAGTGAAGAGATAAGGTACACGCCAATGTAATCCTAATTCTGACCCATGTGAGCAATGCCCCTTTCTTTACTCCTACACCATATCTATGCGCCCCCGGCCAGTTGAGCTAGTGCCTATCACTAAAGTACTAGGGAAAACGACAACCATGGCACAGAATCAAGCACTTTATCTTTGCTAAGACAGAATTTGGTTTCCACGTGAACTGTGCTGTACAGGAGCTACTGACACCTGTTCTACACTCAGACACAGCCGCACACTTGGTCAACTGAACACCTCTTCACCCCTTTTTACAGCTCTTTCATCCTTACTCGCAGAAGTTCCAGCTAATATTCTACATTCACTCACCCATCGTGAAGCACACAGACTGCTCGCAGATCCCATCTCACTGCTGACCATTCCCATGGCAAACAGTCCCATTTCCTCCTGACAACATGCACCACTCAGTGCAGAAAGGAGACAGACTGGAAGCTCCAGGTACACATGCACCTCTCTCCTTTCATCGCACACAAGGGGGACTCAGACCCAGATCATCTCATATCACAATCACACCTCCACCGAGCTGTTCTAACTAATCCCTCTGCCTGTCAGTGCAGCTACACCTAACACAGGGAGTGCAGCTGGAGTATAGGCGGAGAATGCCCAGTGTCTGTTGCCAGCTCCAGGGAGCAGAGTTAAGGTTGCATTGGTGTGTACATTAGCTCTGTATTTCCTAGTTTTTGGAGGTTTGACTTTTGCTGAACTTTACATTCTAGCAGTGCCCAACGTACTGCTGGGCAACCTTAACTCTGCATGAATGAAGGTGTCAGTGACTAGATGAATGTTCAGAAAATATGCAGAAAGTGATGGCTCCTCATCTCTACCTGTGATTCACACAGGCAGCAAAGAAGCAAAGAGAAAGGGCTCAAGCTTAGAGGTTCTCTGCCAGTCAGGAAGGGGTAGCAGCGAAGGAAGACCAACAGCCGATAGTTGGAGGGGTGAAGAGGTTTGGGGACATGGGTGGGGCAGAAGCAGCTGGGACTGGGATTGAAGACATGACGGGGAAAGGAGTCGAGGGAAGCTGGCTGTATTTTAAAGAAACCTTATTGAGGTTGCAGGAACAAACCATCCCGATGTGTAGGAAGAAAAGTAAATATGGCAGGTGACCAGCTTGGCTTAACAGTGAAATCCTTGCTCGTCTTAAACACAAAAAAAAATCTCACAAGAAGTGGAAGATTGTACAAATAACCAGGGAGGAGTATAAAAGTATTGCTCAGGCATGCAGGAGTGAAATTAGGAAGGCCAAATCACACTTGGAGTTGCAGCTAGCCGGAGATGTTAGGAGTAACAAGAAGGGTTTCTTCAGGTATGTTAGCAACAAGAAGAAAGTCAAGGAAAGTGTGGGCCCCTTGCTGAATGAGGGAGGGAACCTAGTGACAGAGGATGTGGAGAAAGCTAGTGTACTCAATGCTTTTTTTGCCTCTGTCTTCACAGACAAGGTCAGCTCCCAGACAGCTGCACTATGCAGCACGGAATGGGGAGGAGGCGACCAGCTCTCTGTGGAGAAAGAAGTAGTTCGGGACTATTTAAAAAAGTTGGACGAGCACAAGTCCATGGGGCCGGATGCACTGCATCTGAGGGTGCTAAAGGAATTGGCCGATGAGATTGCAGAGCCATTGGCCATTATCTTTGAAAAATCATGGTGATCGGGGGAGGTCGCAGATGACTGGGAAAAAGCTAATGTAGTGCCCATCTTTAAAAAAGGGAAGAAAGAAGATCCAGGGAACTACAGGCCAGTCAGTCTCACCTCAGTCCCTGGAAAAATCATGGAGCAGGTCCTCAAGGAATCAATTTTGAACCACTTAAAGGAGGGGAAAGTGATCAGGAAAAGTCAGCATGGATTCACCAAGGGCAAGTCATGCCTGACTAACCTAATTGCCTTCTATGATGAGATAACCGGCTCTGTGGATGAGGGGAAAGCAGTGGATGTGCTAATTCTGGACTTTAGCAAAGCTTTTGATACAGTCTCCCACAGTATTCTTGCCAGCAAGTTAAAGAAGTATGGGCTGGATGAATGGATGGTAAGGTGGATAGCAAACTGGCTAGATGGTCGGGCTCAACGGGTAGTGATCAATGGCTCCATGTCTAGTTGGCAGCCGGTATCAAGTGGAGTGCCCCAAGCGTCGGTGCTGGGGCCGGTTTTGTTCAATATCTTCATTAACGATCTGGAGGATGGTGTGGACTGCACCCTTAGCAAGTTTGCAGATGACACTAAACTGGGAGGAGTGGTTGATATGCTGGAGGGTAGGGATAGGATACAGAGGGACCTAGACAAATTAGAGGATTGGACCAAAAGAAATATGATGAGGTTCAACAAGGACAAGTGCAGAGTCCTGCACTTAGGACGGCAGAATCCCATGCACTGCTACAGACTAGGGACCGAATGGCTGGGCAGCAGTTGTGCAGAAAAGGACCTAGGGGTTACGGTGGACGAAAAGCTGAATATGAGTCAACAGTGTGCCCTTGTTGCCAAGAAGGCTAATGGCATTTTGGGTTGTATAAGTAGGGGCATTTCCAGCAGATCGAGGGACGTGATCATTCCCCTCTATTCAGCACTGGTGAGGCCTCATTTGGAGTTCTGTGTCCAGTTTTGGGCCCCACACTACAAGAAGGATGTAGATAAATTGGAGAGAGTCCAGCGGAGGTCAACAAAAATGATTAGGGGGCTGGAGCACATGACTTATGAGGAGAGGCTGAGGGAATTGGGATTGATTAGTCTGCAGAAGAGAAGAATGAGGGGGGATTTGATAGCCGCTTTCAACTACCTGAAAGGGGGTTCCAAAGAGGATGGATCTAGACTGTTCTCAGTGGTAGAAGATGACAGAACAAGGAGTAATGGTCTCAAGTTGCAGAGGGGGAGGTTTAGGTTGGACATTAGGAAAAACTTTTTCACTAGTAGGGTGGTGAAGAACTGGAATGGGTTACCTAGGGAGGTGGTGGAATCTCCTTCCTTGGAGGCTTTTAAGGTCAGGCTTGACAAAGCCCTGGCTGGGATGATTTAGTTGGGTTTGGTCCTGCTTTGAGCAGGGGGTTGGACTAGATGACCTCCTGAGGTCCCTTCCAACCCTGAGAGTCTATGATTCTATGGAGATGAGGCATCAGCCTTGTATAGTCTCTTGCCATGTGGTCTTTGCTTTCTTTGTCCCAAGGACACTCTATCCAGCACAAGGCATAGAAAAACCTTAGAGTTCTGTCCATAGGCAGGTCCCTGCATACCTTGCTGAGTGACAAGGGATATCTGCCGTCTCTCAATGGGTCGATTGTATAGCTGATGGTCCTTAATGGGCCATCAAGCAGGCTAGGTAGAACTGACACCAACTTGTATGGCTGGGGTGTTCCCCGGAAGCATAGCACAAGTTTGAAATACGGGCAGCATAGACCCAATATTCATAACGTCAACTACAAAAATGATACACATCTAGAGATAGCATCATTATAATCAGCCAATCAGAACCTCTCCATAGACCCCTTACACGACAACCTTTCTACTATATTGGCTGCAAATATAGAACAGTGGTCACAACGGTGATCTATACAGTTACAGATTATGTCAATAACATCACAGGAGGTGACGCGGCATCAGTGAGACTGATACTGGAATACTGCCTCCAGTTTTGGTGTCCTCATTTGAAAAAGATGTTGTGAAATTGGAGCTGGGGCAGCAAAGAGCCACCAAATGTTCTGAGGGTTGGAGAAAAATGTCTTCTAGGGAGCTATTGAAAGACCTCACCCTGCTTAGCTTAGCAAAAGAAGATTGAAAGGTGACTTCACTGAAGTGTTGAAGTGCTTTAATGGAGAGAAAAGATTGGGTATGAAAGGGCTCTTGAATCGAGCAGAGAAAGACATAACAAGACCCAATGGCTGGAAGGTGAAAAGAGACAAATTCATATTACAACTAAGGCACAAATATTCAACAGCGAGGATGTTTCACCACAGGAACAAGCTACCAAGGAAAGTGGTGGATTCTTCATCTCTTGATATCATTTAATGAAGACTAGATGCCTTTCTGGAATGTGTTTGCCCAAAAGTAGCTATTGTGTCATACAGGAGGCTTGTGATATGCAGGGGGTCAAATAAGATGCTCTAGTGGTCTCTTCTGGCCATAAAGTCAACTAATTTCTGAAAAACTGAGTGTAACATTGGCAGCAGCGTCTGATGTTTTCCTGTCTAGCCGGCTTGCTGCCTAGAACGAACGCTCCTTGAGTGGGGCGATCCACAGGGAGTAGCTCAAACCTCCACAGTGCCTGGCCAGGGGCAGGACATTAGCACAGCGAGGGAGGGGTGTGGCAGTGACATCACAAAGGCCTTTTGCAGGACCTCAGGCTATTGGTCAAAGGTGGTGGGGAGGTGGTGACCTCACAGAGAGATGCTGACATCAGCCAGGCAGGATGGGGCGAGGGGCCAGGGAAACCTCAGAGACCCCTGTGGCTTTGCTTCAGCAAGTCTCCTTCTTGAGGTCTCTCCTTGAGGACTGAGAGAGTATTCGGGTTCACATACGTGAGCGCCAGGAGGAACCTCTTTTGAGTTTTCTCCTTCCCTTTTAGTGATTTTACTAGAAAACAGCTGTCCCTGTTTAGAAGGTAAGAGCCTCCTCAAGGGAAGGGTTGTCATGGGCGTGTCACAGGTCGGATGCCAGTGGCCCCCCTACAGTGTCAAGAAGTTCCCGCCACCCTGCTCTGTGTTCGCAGAGCGGGAGAGAGCAGCATCCACTGCGGTGATTTGCTCCTAGCTACTGGAGCAGAGCAGCAGGCTCAGCTGTCAGAACTTCCCGGAGCTATGAAAGGGGAGGGGCCCATGGCTCTGTAGCAGGAATGCAGAGCAGGCGAGTTCACGGCGGGCATTGTGGGATACTGGGGAAGGCCAGTTATGTCGATATAATAAACAGCAGTGTTTACTCTGTTAATTTAAGTTTGCTGCAAAAAGCTCTAGACCTCTCATCGAAGTCGTTTTATTTTGTCAGGAAAACAGGGCAGTTTTGTCACCATACGTGGCATTGCAGGGTGTACACCAGCCACAAGCTACCGACCGAGATAGCGTTGTGTGTTTTTCACACACCAGAGCAATATAATTCTGCTAAAACAACTTTGTAGTGCAGACCTGGCCAAAGATTCACTCACACACAGCTTGCAAGGAAAACGTCACCTGCTCCTCTGCTTTGCAGAATCCAAACACAACCAAAGCTTGTCAGGCCCTGGTAGCGATGGCAGGGAGTCAGGTGTGGGCAGACACTGTGTTTTAGCTTCACACAGGCACCATGGCTTAGCTGGCTAAAGCATCTGTTTCGTAAGCAGGAGATCCTGGGTTCAACTCCCAGTTGTGCCTTGTTGATTGGTTGTTGGGGCACCTGCTATTGGCTACTGTCAGAAGACAAGATTCAGAGCTAGATGGTCCTTTGGTCTAGCCCAGTGTGGTTTTTCTTATGGTTTAAATAACACTCACAGGCACTGATAATAGAGTTACTGAAAGTCTGGGAGTTAGGAGCGGGTAGCTCAGTGGTCCAGTCCCCACACAGACGACCCCCTCCCTCTGGGACAGGGGCAGGTCTGAGCTCTCACCCAAATGCTCATTGTGGCTGCCAGAATCTGTGGGCAGCTCATTTAGTTTACACCAAAGGTTGAGTCCTGCTTTGTGCACCACGTGTGAGAATGAAAATCCTAAACCGCCCTTTGAAATAACGAAAGCAGCAGGACGTGTTATTGTCCCTGCCCCCAAGCAGACAGACCAATGGAGAAATGCCGTCGAGTCCAAGGTAACACTCCCCTGCCATTTTACCTTTTTTGCTGGCTAAACTCCTTCTTATCTGCCCGGCCCAGGCTGTCCTCTGCCTCAGCTGCTGCTCCCGGCCTGCTCTAGAGTCAAACACGCAGGGCCCCCCGGGGAACAGAGGCTGGGACAGGGCAGCAGCCTGGGCTGGGCTGGGAAGATGCTGGGAGTTCTCGTTCCCTGAAAACTGGCCTGGCTCCCTTCTCAACAGCAAACAAATCAATTCCACGTACCCTCCCCAGAAAAACCAGCCTGGAGCCAAGGGCAGCAGGGGACAATTCCCTCTAGTTCCCACCGAGGCAGGAGAGAACCCAGGGTGTTTCTAGCAGAGCTTATGGAACTGACGTGGGGAAACCAGCCTTTAACAACAGGCAGTTCCAGTTTAAGCTAAGTGTTTTTAACAATTTCTACAACATTAAATAACCCTTCAATCGTAGTGTCACCATCCATAACATTGCTTCAGCCTTATAGGTTCCTAAGTGCACAACTAAACATCTCTTCAAACACAAGGGAGTGGAGATCAGTCAATGTTCAGAGTCATCCCATATAAAAGAACCATGTTGTCATACATACTGGCCCCATCATGTGGCCATTGTCTTTCCCTCCTCTCTGTTAAAAGTTTTAGTATTTTGCACAGAAACTTTCTTCCCTCAGGAGAGTCCTGGGAACCAGGGCTGCCAGCCAGACAAACACCTTTAAGAGGCGGCGTAATCTGTCAAAAAATGATCTCCCTCCTTCAGTTCAGTGACAGCCTGAAATGTTACTTATCAGGGCAGAGCCAGAGGATTGAAAGCAGCTACATGAAACCCCTGTGTAGCTAACAGGAATGAACACAAACACTCCCTTGTATCTGAAGAGATGTTTAGTTTTACCCTTGGTAAACTACAAGACTAAAGGGAAAGGCAGTGGTGGTGCCAGATATAAAGAGTGAAACACGAGACAATCATCATAGTTATGCCCATAGTGACTGCAAATTATTTCTAAATTCTTCTTACTATCATCACTGTATTATTTTCTCTGGAGTGTAGACATTGACTATATCTTGACCAAGAAATTTAGATCTTGATAAAATAATCGACTATCCCTGGTTAAGGCAATGGACTTGATACCCACTGGGGTGTCCCTACACAGATTCAAGTACAAACAACAGTGGCTTCCTTTTAGCCATAGCTTTTAATCAGGGCAATAAATTGATACAAACTCCTGTAAAATCATTTTCCAGCCCGACTCCTTCACCCACATTTGTTAGGGCATTGGGCCACCATGTGAACATTTCATTTCCCTCCTCAATTTCACACAGAGACACAATTTCCTTTGCACAGATCCATGAACAGAAAAACCTCCCTGTGTCTCTTGTCTGAGCCAGGGCATTCGATTCCATTGAAACCTTCTCTCCTGCAATGGCGATGGTCAGACAGAGGGGACGTAGCACCTGCATCCCTGCCAGGGAGATATTGGCTCCGCTCTTTCTTTATGCTGCTGCTGTTAGTCCATGAAACATCAGGGATGGAATGCAAGGCTGAGTTCAACCCCCTCCGACTCAAAGAATACTTCCAGGATAACACTGAACAGCCCACTGATACACAGTTACCCTCCCACCAACAGCACAAGAAGAAGAACTCCACATGGACTCCTCCTGAGGGTCGAAATCACGGTCTGGACCTATACACAGAATGCTTCCACCGATGTGCACAGGCAGAAATTGTGGAAAAACAACATCGCTTGCCTCATAACCTAAGTTGTGCAGAACGCAATGCCATCCACAGCCTCAGAAACCATCCTGACATTATAATCAAAGAGGCTGATAAAGGAGGTGCTGTTGTCATCATGAACAGGTCTGACTACCAAAAGGAGGCCGCCAGACAACTCTCCAATACCAAATTCTACAGGCCACTTCCCTCAGATCCCACTGAGGAATATGCTAAGAAACTGCAGCATCTACTCAGGACACTCCCTACACTAACACCGGAACAAATCAACATACCCTTAGAGCCCCGACCAGGGCTATTCTATCTGCTACCCAAGATCCACAAACCCAGAAATCCTGGACGCCCCATCATCTCGGGCATTGGAACTCTCACTGAAGGACTGTCTGGATATGTGGACTCTTTACTCAGACCCTATGCCACCAACACTCCCAGCTCTCTCTGTGACACCACTGATTTATTGAGGAAACTTCAATGCGTTGGTGACCTTCCAGAAAACACCATCCTTGCCACCATGGATGTGGAGACTCTCTACACAAACATCCCACACACCGATGGAATACAAGCTGTCAGGAATAGTATCCCTGATGATGCCACAGCACAACTGGTTGCTGAGCTCTGTGCCTTTATCCTCACACACAACTATTTCAAATTTAATGACAAGATATAGCTCCAGATCAGTGGCACCGCTATGGGCACCCGCATGGCCCCACAATATGCCAACATTTTTAAGGCTGACCTGGAACAACGCTTCCTCAGCTCTTGTCCACTCATGCCCCTCTCTACCTACGCTACATTGATGACATCTTCATCATCTCGACCCATGGAAAGGAGACTCTGGAAGAATTCCACCACGATTTCAACAGCTTCCACCCCCACCATCAACCTCAGCCTGGACCATTCTACACAGGAAGTCCACATCCTAGACACCACGGTGCAAATAAGTGATGGTCACATTAGGACCACCCTATACCGAAAACCTACCAACCACTATGCCTACCTTCATGCCTCCAGCTTCCAGCCCGGGCACACCACACGATCCGTTGTCTACAGCCAAGCACTGAGGTACAACCATATCTGCTCCAACACCTCAGACAGAGACCAACACCTACAAGATCTTCACCAACTATTCTCAAAACTATGATACCCGCACGAGGAAATAAGGAAACAGATCAACAGAGCCAGAGGTGTACCCAACCAACAGATCTCCACTGGCCATCACATACAGTCCCCAGCTAAAACCCCTCCAACGCATCATCAGGGATCTACAACCCATCCTGGACAATGATCCCTCACTTTTACAGGCCTTGGGTGGCAGGCCAGTCCTCGTCCATAGACAACCTGCCAACCTGAAGCATATTCTCATCAGTAATTGCACACCGCACCATAGTAACTCTAACTCAGGAACCAATCCATCCAAAAAACCTCGATGCCAACTCTGCCCACATATGTACACCAGCGACACCATCACAGGACCTAACCAGATCAGCCACACCATCACCGGTTCATTCACCTGCACGTCCACCAATGTAATATACGCCATCATATGCCAGCAATGCCCTTCTGCTATGTACATCGGCCAGACCGGACAGTCTCTACGGAAAAGGATAAATGGACACAAATCAGATATTAGGAATGGCAATATACAAAAACTGTAGGAGAACACTTCAACCTCCCTGGGCACACAATAGCAGATCTTAAGGTGGCCATCCTGCAGCAAAAAAACTTCAGGACCAGACTTCAAAGAGAAACTGCTGAGCTTCAGTTCATCTGCAAATTTGACACCATCAGCTCAGGATTAAACAAAGACTGTGAATGGCTAGCCAACTACAAAAGCAGTTACTCCTCCCTTGGTTTTCACACCTCAACTGCTAGAAGAGGGCCTCATCCTCCCTGATGGAACTAACCTCATTATCTCTAGCCTGCTTCTTGCTTGCATATATATACCTGCCCCTGGACATTTCCACTACTTGCATCCGACGAAGTGGGTATTCACCCACGAAAGCTCATGCTCCAATATGTCTGTTAGACTATAAGGTGCCACAGGACTCTTTGCTGCTTTTACAGATCCAGACTAACACGGCTACCCCTCTGATTATTGAGGTGAGAACATGTTGGGATAAAGTGAGAAAGGCCAAAAGCCGTGTAGAGTTGGACCTTGCAAAGGGAATTAAAACCAATAGTAAAAGATTCTATAGCCATCTAAATAAGAAGAAAACAAAGAAAGAAGAAGTGGGACTGCTAAACACTGAGGATGGAGTGGAGGTTAATAACAACCTAGGCATGGCCCAATATGTAAACAAATACTTTGCCTCGGTCTTTAATGAGGCTAATGAGGAGCGTAGGGATAATGGAAGGATGACAAATGGGAATGAGGATATGGAGGTAGATATTACCACATCCGCGGTAGAAGCCAAACTCGAACAGCTTAATGGGACAAAATCGGAGGGCCCAGATAATCTTCATCCAGGAATATTAAAGGAACCGGCACATGAAATTGCAAGCCCATTAGCAAGAATTTTTAATGAATCAGTAAACTCAGGGGTTGTACCGTATGACTGGAGAATTGCTAACATAGTTCCTATTTTTAAGAAAGGAAAAAAAAGTGACTATAGGCCTGTCAGTTTGACATCTGTTGTATGTAAGGTCTTGGGGAAAAAATTGAAGGAGAAAGTAGTTAAGGACATTGAGGTCAATGGTAATTGGGACAAAATACAACATGGTTTTACAAAAGGTAGATCGTGCCAAACCAACCTGATCTCCTTCTTTGAGAAGGTAACAGATTTTTTAGACAAAGGAAACGCAGTGGATCTAATTTACCTCGATTTCAGGAAGTCATTTGATACAGTTCCACATGGGGAATTATTAGTTAAATTGGAAAAGATGGGGATCAATATGAAAACTGAAAAGTGGATAAGGAACTGGTTAAAGGGGAGACTACCACGGGTCGTACTGAAAGGTGAACTGTCAGGCTGGAGGGAGGTTACTAGTGGAGTTCCTCAGGGATCAGTTTTGGGACCAATCTTATTTAACCTTTTTATTATTGACCTTAGCACAAAAAGCAGGAATGTGCTAATAATGTTTGCGGATGACACGAAGCTGGGAGGTATTGCTAACACAGAGAAGGACCGGGATATCCTACAGGAAGATCTGGGTGACCTTGTAAACTGGAGTAATAGTAATAGGATGAAATTTAATAGTGAAAAGTGCAAGGTCCTGCATTTAGGGATTAATAACAAGAATTCTGGTTATAAATTGGGGACACATCAGTTGGAAGTAACAGAGGAGGAGAAGGACCTCGGAGTATTGGTTGATCACAGGATGACTATGAGCCGCCAATGTGATATGGCCATTAAAAAAGTTAAAGCAGTTTTATGATGCATCAGGCGAAGTATTTCCAGCAAAGATAAGGAGGTGTTAGTACCGTCATATAAGGCACTGGTGAGACCTCATCTGGAATATTGTGTGCAGTTCTGGTCTCCCATGTTTATGAAGGATGAATTCAAACTGGAACAGGTTCAGAGACTGGCTACTAGGATGATCCGAGGAATGGAAAACCTGTCTTATGAAAGGAGACTCAAAGAGCTTGGCTTGTTTAGCCTAACCAAAAGAAGGCTGAGGGGAGATATGATGGCTCATTATAAATATATCCGAGGACAAAATCTTGCGAGGCCACGCCTCTTCTGGATGAGGCCACACCCCTCACATGACTTCGGCAGCACCGGTAAGTCGTGTAAGTTACTTTCACCCCTGCTGGGTGCCCAAGGTGGAGCAGGGCTGGGGGAAGGCAAGAGGAGCTGGGGAGCTCTGGCCTGGAAACCCCCCCAGGCTTCAGGGTAAGGCCAACTGGGTACTGGGGTTGCACAGGGGCAGCCCACGGGTAGGCAGAGGCAGCAGGTCTGAACCCCTTTGCCTGTGATGAGTGGCTGACACTGCAGTCTGCCCCAGGAAACAGGGGCTAAGTGATGACTGGGCAGTAGCCATGACTGAGGCGAAGTGGGGATAGTGGGTGGGGGTTCCCCTGGGAGGAAGCACCCCAGATAACAGGGCACCGGATCCTGGGAGGGACACGGGGGCCAGAGTGAGGTAAGATGGATCACCGGCCTGCAGAGGGTGCTCCGGAGCTGGGACGAGCTAATTCCCTCTGATGACCAGCAGGAGGCGCCGCAGGGGTGAGTCCACACCCTTACCCCACCCCACCCCGGGGTACATGGCTGGGAGACTGGTGTTGCAGGGGGCAGGGAGTCCTGCAGCCCTCTCAGGGGAGAAGGGGGTGATTCCCTGGCTTGACTGCTGATGGTGGTGGCGGGGTGGGGGGCACTGGTGGATTGTGGTCTCATCCCTGCGGGGCTGGAGATGGAGCATGGCCTGCTGGGAGATGATGTCTCCTCTGTATGTGGGAGGGTGACACTGGCCAAATTGTGGGACCCCCTGTTCCCCCCGGGAACAAGGGAGGGGCCTCTCAGCCTTGCCTGCTCTTCTCTCTTTCACCAGGACCTGCCCAAGCAACTGGCCCAGCCCAGGCCCACCTTCCTCAACACCAGCAGCTTCCCATTCTGGTGAGTGGAGCGGCCGGGGAGTGGGATCCTCTCAAGCCCCCCACGGGGAGCAGGGGCCAGGGCACTAGAGGGGGGCAAGGGCTGTGATGGGGGGAGGTGGGGTTGGAGAGATGTCAGGGGGTGAAGCTGGGACTCAGGGAGGGAATGGGGCAAGCTGCAGGGAGACAGTGTAGCGAGGGGGATGTCACAGGGCGGGAGCTGGGGGGCTGGGAAGCTGCGGGGGAGGGGACACAGCCGAGGGGAGGTACTGGGGACACCGCAGGGGGGCTGCTCAAGAGGCAGTAGGCATGGGGGGGGCAGGCCGGGAGCTCGTACAGGGGTTGGGGTGTCAGGCCGTCGCGGTTCTCCTTGTGAATGGCACCAGGCTGCAGGGCACCCCACGGCCGGCAGCCCCCCTGCCTCCCAGCCTGGATTCCCAGCATGTAGCCGGCAGGGCGGGGGATGTGACTGCCTCGGGGGCATTTACCCCACTCCCATCCCCGCTGGTGGGGAGTGGGAGGGGCTTGGGGCTCCGCAGCAGAGAGCCCATTCGGGGAGGTTCCCCCAGGGAAGGCTGGAAATCAGGGTCCCCGTCCCCAGGAAGGATGGACTGAGGCTGGTGCGAGGGGCCCCCTACAGAACCACTGCCAGCGGCTCCGCGGCCCCAGGCCTCCGGGGCACAACGTGGTTCTAAGAGAGGCGGGGGGGGGGTAAAGGGAGGCGCCCCCTAGACAAGCTGGGGGGCTGGGAGGGGGGGTGACAGCAGGGGCACCTGGCCCTCAAGGCTGAGACTCGCCAGCTCATCACAGCAGTGGCTGCGCAAAGTGCCCCCGGAGCCGGTGTGGCTGCCCCCCCTCCCCCGCTGTATCCCTGGGGGCGGGTCTGGTCCCTGCAGCCCCTCCCCCATTGCACCCTGGGGGGGGGTTTGGTCCCCGCTGAGCCCTGGGGCGGGGCTGGTCCCCGCAGCACCCGCGGGGGGGTCTGGACACTGCAGGCAGCCCCCACCCTCGCACTCAAGCACGGGGAGGTGGGGGGAATTTTTCTTGCGCTCCGATTGGTCAGGGCTCCTCTTCCTATTGGCTGTGTCGGGAGGGGCGGAGCTTCCCGGGGGGGGGCGTCACGTGGCCGCGAGCTGACAGTGCGGCGCCTTTTGAGCTGCACGTGTCGCGGCCCGGAGCACGAGCGGGTAAAGGCGGCGGGGGGGCCCCGAGCTCCCCAAATCTCCCCAGGCCCCCTCCCCCAATACCTCTCCCCCTCCGTGCCCCCTCCCCAAATGCCTCCCGCGCCCTACCACCGCCCCCAAACACCCCCCGAGCTCCCCCAAATACCCCTGCTGCCCTCGTCCACCCCCGTCCCCCAAATACCCCCCCAGCGCCCAATGCCTCCCACCCCTCTACACCCCGTGCCCAAATACCTTCCACTCCCCTTGTCTAGCTCCCCTGCCCCCAAATACCTTCCACCCCCCTCATCTACCCCCACCGTCAATACCTCCCATCCTCCCCCTCTTCTACCCCCGGCCCCCCAAATACCTCCCAGACCAGAACATAATATGGAAAAAAGCAGGATTTCTTACTTTAAAAAACCACCACAACAAAAAAACAAAGGCCCAGGCATTCACAGTGCAAAGTCAAGGGAGATCACCACCAATTAACTTTTAAAATGGACTCTGTAGCCTTGCCTATATTTTTCACAAAAGAGAAGCAGGACAGAATTTCACTGAATTGAGCCCTTGCAGACTGAATTGCATATGAATACCTCTTCATGCTGCATATTTAAACCACCCTCTTGGCTTGTGTTGGTGTTTTGCTTTGTTTTTGTTTTTTATTTAATAGAATCATGTTTTACTTTTAATTGTGTTAGCAGATAAAATGAAATCCACAAATCAGTGTGTAAGTTTAGGGTTATAAAGAATTATGCAATGTTTGTATAAACTGCAGTTTTAACATTGTGGTTATAATATTTTATTTTCTGTGTTTAATTACATTTTCTTCATATTGTTTTTGCTATATACTATTAAATTACAAAACCCCTCTGTGTTAAAAGAACATTCATGTTATGGAGTCAAATACTTAGAAGTTAGCAAATGCCAGAATTTTAAGGTTGCCCAAGCATCGAATAAAAACATTTCAGCTCCCTTTACTTCCCAGTACATGAGAAACTAATATTGTCCCAGGGATAAAACAAAATACTACAGAATTAAAAAAAGCCCTGAACCTATAGATTGTGGCAAATTTCTTTGGACCTGAGTCTTTGGTACATATATCGTACGTGCAGTTTTTTTTTCCATTAGGCCTGCTTTCCATCCACAAACTCTACCACTGAAGCTGATGGGAGCTGCAGGCATTCAGCGCCTTTGAACATCAGGTCACTTTTTGTAAGTACTGAGTATCTGTGAGTCTCACTGACCTCAAAGGGGTTTGTGGGTGAAAATCAGACCATTGTTGTTTACATGCCTAAACGTGGTGTGAAGTGCCTGACTTTTAGGCAAACAGGTTAAATATACACAGATATGTTGGCCTGGATGACTACAACATTAGAGAAGGGAGCTCGGACATAAATCCTGTCCACTGCAGAGATTCTATGGGAAGTTTCCCAAGGGAGTTTTCATCCTTCAGAGAGATCTTAGTGTAAAATTGCTTGACTTCATGAAGAAGGTATTGCAATTGATCCATCACGCAAAGGAAAGTAGTACCTTAGAGGCCTTTCTGAACTTGTTATTGCTGTTTCAGTTTCGCTACATGGTCAGTGGATATCCGGTCTCTGAAGCAAAGCTGTCGTTATGTTCAGTACAGTGCCTGTGCTTTTAAGTAAATCAAAGGCCTTCATGGAGGTTTCTCATTGATATTACAAGAAATCATGAGTGAAATCATGCTCTTCTTGGCTGACATTGACATGTCAGGGTGTGTACATTAATTAGGGGTTTGTGGTTATATAAAAATGGAGCTAAGATAGTCAAAGGAAATAATTCTTTTAACTATAATTAATGATCAAATTAATTCAAATAGTTTTGAGAATAAGCCAATGTATTACATTTGAAAGGCACATTATACAATTGACTACACCAATGAAGCTGCTAAAAGTTTTATTGTGCTAAATATATAGTGAGATTTGATATTACATTAGAAATGTGACCAAACACTGCTTGTGAGGTGCCAAATAAACCGTTGGTGCTATCTGAATAATAATTAGGGCTCCGTGTCTGTCACAGAGGTTGCAGAAGTCACAGATTCTGTTACTTTCCGTGACCTCTGTGACTTCTGCAGGGGCCAGTGTGGCTGATCCCAGGGCCGCCAAGCAGCTGGGTCTGGGGCCAGCCACTCAGCTGGCCCCCAAGACAGCCACACGGGCTGCTGCTGGAGTGGCCCTGGGGACAGCCATAGCAGCCGCTTCTCTGGCAGCCCCCAATAGTGATCCCGGGGTGGCCGGAGCAGCCGTGGTCCACTGACCCAGGCAGCAGTCCCTGGGCAGCCAGCCAGAGCAGCCTCAGCCTCTGGCAGCTGGTGCTGCTGGCCCCAGGCGCCTCCCCCCGGCCCCTCCCCACAGCGGCCCCCTCATGCCCCCCAGCATCATCCCCCCAAGATTTAATAACAGCTATTTTTAGTATAAATCATGGATCGATCAAGGGGGGGTGAATTTTTGTTTGTTGCCTGTGACCTGTCCGTGACGTCTACTAAAAATACCTGTGACTAAATCAGAGCCTTAATAATAATCCCAGAGAGGAGCTGATTTTGATTAGAAAACTGACAGTCTCAGTCTCAGATGCCAATTCTATCAGGGCACTTCCCTTTTCAGTTTAAGATGAATAATTTTTGTAGGGTCATTACAGAGAATAATATCACAAAAAAAATCATTTTTTTCTTTTAAGAATCCTGATAAAAATCCCAATTTGCAGCTCAAACAATCAATAATAAAATGATAGTTCAGGGGGAGAGATTTTTTAGAGAGAGGGGCCAAATCCTGGGACTTCTCACCTCACAAAAGTGAGCAGGATTTAGCTGGCAACTCATTTTTTCTGTGCGTGACCAGGGTCCATTCCTCATCTGGACTGCAGCATTTGGCCCTCAGTTGTACACTCGTGGATAGTGGTTCTGGGACCAAATGCATCTCTGGTGTAATTCCACTGCAGTCGGTGAAGTTACACTAGATTAAATTGATACATGAAGCCTAATTTTTACCTCAGAAACATCAGTTCAACTCTGTCTCAAGTCAGTGGGGGATATTTATGGCTTTCTAAGGATATGGTAAAACAAATGGTGTCACTGAGAGATGAAAATAACGTCTGTGAAACATATAAATCCCTGGAATGCATTTTGATTATAGAGGGTAGGAAAGAAGGTCCTCTCTCCCCCCACCTCCCATCCGCACATACAGACACTGTTGCTTAAGTGAAGAGTCCACAGCTGAGCATTTGCAACATAAACCAGAGAGACTATCACAGGTATTCCTAGAAACCTGATGAGTCACACAGGTACAGCTGGGGAGCTATTCTGTAGTGTACATCTAGCTCCCGTTAACCTTTGTAGTGAGTATCTGATTATGTAAATGGTGTTGACCCGTACATGGGGTTGTGAAGGAATTTCCCCCCTGGTTAGATTGGCAGACCCCCTTGGAGCTTTTCACCTTCCTCTGCAGCATGGGGCATGGGTCCCTTGCTGGTTTGAACTAGTAAATGGTAGCTGTTCTTCGGGTGCCTGCTCATGTCCATTGCACATTGTGTGTGTGCTCTCCACATGCACCGGTGCAGAACGTTTTTCCACTAGCAGTATCCACAGGGGAGCTGCTCCGGCCCCCTCTGGAGTGGCGCCCGCATGGCACGGTATAGGGGGTGCTGCCGGCTCCCCCCACCCTCAGTTCCTTCTTGCAGCCAGTGGCGGTGCATGGGATGTTTGCTGCTCTTACTAGCGTTGCTTATGCTTTGTTCGTAGGAACTAGAGTTCTTGTAAAGGGAGTGTTTTATAAGGACAAGGTCCAGCTGCGGCCCCACCCAGCCTTCCTACCAAAGGTGGTATCTTCCTTCCACATGAGCCAGGACGTATTACTGCCTGTGCTCTGTCCCAGACCACACAAGACTGGACGTCCAGGGGGGCTTGGCTTGGCAGAGCTGTATTACAGTCTGTGTATCTGTGCACTCCTACCCGCCTCCACAGGAACTGCTGGGTCACCTAATGTGGAATGGACATGAACAAGCGCTGGACGAAGAAAAGACGGTTACCTGTTCCGTAACTGTGTTCTTCGAGATGTTGCTCATGTCCATTCCACGACCCACCCTCCTTCCCCTCTGTCAGTGTTTCCGGCAAGAAGGAACTGAGGGTGGGGGCAGCTTCCAAGTTTACACAGATCCCTGTGTGGGCAGTCAGGCCATGCTCCTGTCTCAGGGATCCACTCCGGCTTGGGATCCTTGCTGCCCTGCTGCTGTCCTCCCCATGAGGTGATCAACTGAGGTCTGTGTGGTGACAGAACTGGTTTGTAACAGGCCTGTCTTTCACATTCTCCTCTCAGGCTTGCTGGCAGACTTGTCTGAGGATCTGACAGAGGCGAAGCACAGGGACTACCCAGAAGAACACAGGCAGATCAGAATCACGCCTCTCCTGCAGCAATGGGCTGGCTGGAAGCATCAAACTGGCAGCTTCACGTTTCCTTGATCGTGCTACTCTCCATGCACACGAAGGGTAAGGAGAAAAAAGTGTTCCGCAATGTAATTCTGACAGGGTGGTGAGCTGAAAGATAACGGCTAACTGTTCAATTTTATTATGAAAGGAAAAGTTTAGCATGGAAAATCGCAGCTTAAGAATTTCCAAACCACAGTGCAGTCTGGGAAAGTACAGCATTTTAGCTGTCAGTATGGCGCTCCTGGAGCGCACCCCGAAGGATCCTCTTGCGCACCCCACTTTGGAGACCACTGTGTTAAACAGTTCAACTTCCTGTGACTCACCTACAGTCCTTCAGTATTGGACGTGTGGTTTGTTTTGGGGGATTTTTTTTTTTAGTGCTTTAGGGAATCTTACACTGGCTCCCTAATAGGACATGATACAGTTAAACCAAATAGCCAGAAGAAACAGCAGTAGTACTTTTGTAGAGTCAATTTGCTCACAATGATTTAATGTGTTTTATGAAGGTAGTAATCAGTAGGAGAAAATTAATTTCATGAGTCTGCTCTGTGCACTGAGCCCAAATAACATTGTGGATCCCAACACCCTGAACTATGGTGAAGTTCAGCTCAAGGTCCCACCTTCCCTGTTGACAACTAGCTTGGAATATGGTTCTTAACTGAGTGATTTGGACCCATCTCCAGTTTATATTGGGGAAGCTGTTTATGAAGCATAGACGCCATCTTACTTCTTAAAACTCTGTGTAGTAATTGAGTAAATCTTGCAAAGTTAAGGTGAAGCTTCAAAATCCAATTCTGTATCTTGGTTACAAGTACTGCGTTAAAACTGCCCAATATGGAACCCGAGTGAGGTTGTGTCTGACATTTTATTTGTCCTCAATTCTTTTTAAAGTTTGGGGATAGCAATGCAAACTGCGCTTCCTGTCAAACGGAGTAAGTCAGTGCCACTTGCTCTTGAATTCACCCATCTTTTCAGCCAGAGATATGTTTTGTACCTCAGCACCCACTAACTACTTACAGATTCTTTTCCTTGCTTGGTGTTTCCACACAGTCAGTTCAGAGGATGGTTATAGTAGGAGGTAAGAGAATGAGACTTTATTGCATGTCAAAAAGCAGCATCCCTGTTCAGCATGTGTGTGGTAGCCCAACAGGAGCTGCAGGCAGTTCAATTCATTCCCTATTTTGGCAGCTAACCAGTACACTAATTTATACTGTTAGTTATTTAGTTACATAAAACACTGACTTGCTGATTGGCCTGGTGACTTGGCAGGGTGGCATTTGCCTCAGAGGAGTTAAAATTCTTGCGAATGGTTGAGCAGCTCATTCGGCAACATATGGAAATGTCAGCGCATCACTGAAGTCCATGAGACTTTTGGGCATTGGGTGTCACTTCCCATCAAATAACTCAGCACACTGTGTTGGTGTTTTCTGGCGAGATGAACTGATGCACCCACCCAACCCTTGCTGGGTACAGCTTAAGTCAGGATAAGTTATGTGAGATAAGTGCCAGTGTGGACAGTGCATCTCCTGCCAACATAGCTACCGCCACATGTGTGGCCTGGAGTAATTAAGTCGAAGGGAGAGCTCTCTCCCGTCAGCTGAGAATGTCTACTCTAGCAGCGCTACAGCGGCACAGCTGCATTGGTGCAGCTGCGTCCCCATAAGCTCTGTAGTGCAACTGTAGCCTCTGTCACCAAGGGAAGAGGCAGTGAGTGCTGGCGAACAGGGACTTGTGGAAAGATTCAGGATGGATTAATCAGAGAGCCAAATATCAGAAATGTGCCGTACGTTTGTAATGTCAAGTGTATGTGTATAATCACTTGCCTGCACAGAGGACACAATTTGTGTCAACTACGGTAGCGTGTATTTAAATTCTGCATGCCTGAACTTCACAGCTGGCTTGGGATTCATTTGAAAATATGTCCTTAGGAGAGGGGAGATGACACAACTCATGTCATGCAACTGAAAAAGAAATGTCTCAAATATAAATCTAGTTCAAAAAGGCCTTGTTACTCTGCGGTGCAGTCCAAACTGATACTGAATTTTACTTCTAGCCATGAACAGCTAAAACACAATTAGTTGGAAGGGCAGTGGCACTTGTGTATAATGTCAGCGCAGTGTTTTGTAAGTTTGGCTCATACATGTCATAATTATATTTTAATATGCAGATATAGTCTCTGCTTTTTGGGAAAAAATCCAGTTGATATTTTGATTTTTGTAGTTAGTATTTTCTCCTGAATACGAGTGAGATGGTCCTGGATCACTTTTTAATTGGAATAGGGAAGAGGAGCTGTGATGATTTATCAGTTGTATGGGAGCAATAGCTCAGTTTTTTGAGCATTGGCCTGCTAAACCCAGGGGACCATTTAGGGAACTAGGGTAAAAATCTTTCTGGGGATGGGTCCTGCTTTGAGTAGGGGGTGGGACTAGATGACCTCCCGAGGTCCCTTCCAACCCTAATCTTCTATGATTCTATACTACTAATATTTTTATTTTGATTTCCTGCCCCATGAGCCAGATGTCTGAAAATATTTGACTGGAACATTTTAAAAGTTCAGTCCTTATCCACAAATAACAATGTGATATAGTCCGAAAACCTGCTTTGTGAAGGCTTGTTGAATGAGGACTTAGTTTAAAAATCTGTGTTCCAGTGAGCCACAAAGAGAACATCTATTAATGTTAATTTGTTGCATATAGGCTGGATTTAAAAATATGATAAATACATATGTAACCCTTTTTAGAGATATAGAAGCAGATCATAATGCAAATATAATTTATTTTAAAAAGAAAATAATATTAATCATAGCTACGGGAAAGTAGAGAATACATCAGATGCAGTGAATTCCATGTGTAAATTGGTTTTAATTTCTGATTTTGCTAAGATTAAAAAAAAAAGCAGCTATGTGACTCTGGGGAAGGCAAGTTTATTGTGCATCAAATGCAAATGCTTCACAATGAGTTTTTGGTTTGGCTTTCAGGAGCATGGGCGCCAACTTGTATGGGTTCCTGGGGCTAAAGCCCTAGGAATATTCACATTCAGGGGCTCTGCTCCACCAATATTTGGAGCTAGGTTTCTCCCCTGCTTGGAGCACCCTTCCCACCCCCGCTTCTCCCCCGCCGCCACCGCCGCCACCAGGACTGGAGCTTCCCCCGCCCTCCCCGCCCCGGAGCTTCCCTCCCTGAACGTAAAGAGCGCGCAGCGCGCGTCTCTCTCCCTTGCTGCTGCAGCTGCTGCCACCGCCTAAGGGCTACAGCATAAGAGCAGTGCAAGCTGCTGGTGCTGTAGCACCTCAGGAGGGGGAGGGGAGGGGGCCGTGCCGTGCTTGGCAGCCCTCCCCTCCCCTGCCCCTACCTGGAGGACACGCGAAGGGGACTTCCGGCCAGGAGACGGGCATCACTCACCTTAGCAGCTGCTGGGGCTTCCATGAGTGTTTGACCCTATGATTCCCCCCCTGCCCCAGCCCCAGCCCCCACTCCTGCCCAACGCTGGGGAAGGGGCAACCCCGTCCCCTCGCACCGTCCCCCAGTGAAGCTATGGTGAGGGGCAGCAGGCTGCAGCAGGGGTCAGGGAGGCAGGAAGCCATATGTGAAGGCAGTGCCCCTCCCCTCCAGCATCCACCCACCACAGGGGAGATGGGAGAGGGGGTTCATAGACCTACCTGAGCAGCTGGGGCTTGGGTATATTTTGTGACAACTTGCCCTTCCTGTCCCGTCCCCCCCCAGCCACCACCCTGCAGCCCCTCCACTCCTGCCCCATGCTGGGCAAGGGGCAGCCCCATCCCCCATCCACAGTGAAGTTATGGTGAGGGGCAGCAACATGGAAGGCCACCTGTGATGGCAACCCCCCACCCCACCCCGTAGTACCCATCATAGGGGAGGGGAGTGAGCTTTCTGGACCTGAGAGGGGCCCTAGGAGCATGTGCAGTGACTGTGGTGCAGAGTGAGTGTGCCGTGGGGGGTAGGGGGGAGAGGAGGGGTCCCTCCCCTGGAGCTTGCTGCTGCCAGTGGTGGTGATGGGGAGTCCTCTCTGGCCCTAGCCCTGGGGCAGCCTGTCTGCACCCCAAGTTCCTCATCCTCAGCCCTGCCCCACCCCAAAGCCTGCACCCCCAGCACCGAGCACGCTCCTGCACTGTGAACCTCTCATCCCCAGCCCCACCCCAGAACCCTCACCTGAGGGGAAAAACGTGCAACTTAAATTTGGTGGTCAGTTTGGAGTATCATTGTATTTAGCACAATATTTGATTATTTTACACCCTTCAAAGTATGTAACTGGTCGTATACAGCTGTTACGAAGTGGGAATGTGCTTATTGTTTTCTCTGAATACTATCTGTGTGCCTCAGTTTCCTCAATGCATTTCTTAAGGCTCTAGATGGTGGGTTAAGGGGGTGTGATTGTTGTAAAGCCCTAGAGGGCCAGTGTGATGCTGTCTGCACAGAGAATGGCCGACACCCTGTCTCCAGGCAACTGATGGCCCGGGCCCCTCCTCTGCAAAGGTGCCAGCTGAAGGTGTTGGAGACAAAGAGATCAGGTGACCTCCTGGCCCGGGAAAGGAACTGAGCAGAGAGGAGTCGGGGCTGGAGGGGGTTTGGGAGTCTGGAGTTGGCTGGGGACCAGGTGTGAAGTGCAGACAAGGGGGGTCTGGCTCACTGCCCCCAGAATGGACCCGGCCGAGGGGTCCGGTTCACTGTACCTACAAGCTCTGTTTTAGACCCTGTTCCTGTCAACGAATAAACCTCTGTGTTACTGGCTGGCTGAGAGTCACGTCTGACTGCGCAGTGGGGGGGGCAGGACCCTGTGGCTTCCCCAGGACCCCGCCCGGGCGGACTCGCTGTGGGAAGCGCACGGAGGGGCAGAGGATGCTGAATGCTCCAAGGTCAGACCCAGGAGGTGAAGCCGTGGGAGCTTCTTGCCCTGAAAAAAGTCTGCTCCAAGGGAGAGGAGGCTCCCCAAAGTCCTGACTGGCTTGGTGGGGAGCAGTTTCCAGAGCAGCGCCCAGGGACTCCGTGACACCCGGTACCCACCACAGGGGAGGCGAGTGGGCTTTCTGGACCTGAGAGAGTCCCTAGGAGCATGTGCAGTGACTGTGGTGCAGAGTGAGTGTGCTGCGGGGGAGGGGTCCCTCCCCTGGAGCTTGCGGCTGCCAGTAACCGGGGGGGGGGGGAAAGTCCTCTCTGGCCATAGCCCTGGGGCAGCCTGTCTGCATCCCAAGTTCTTTATCCCCAGCCCTTCCCCACCCCAGTCCCTGCGCCCCCAGCACCCCAGCCCTGAGCACCCTCCTGCACTGTGAACCCCTCATCCCCAGCCCCACCCCAGAGCCCTCACCTGAGGGGAAAAACGTGCAACTTAAATTTGGTGGTCAGTTTGGAGTATCATTTTGTTTAGCATGATACTTGACTATTTTACACCCCTTTAAAGTGTATAACTAGTTGTATACAGCTGTCACAAAGTGGGAATGTTCTTAATGTTTTCTCTGACTACTGTGTGGGTGCCTCAGTTTCCTCTCTGCATTTCTCAAGGATCTAGATGGTGGGATAAGGGGGTGTGATTGTTGTAGAGCCCTAGAGGGACAGTGTGAGCTGTCTGCACAGAGAATGGCTGAAACCCTGTCTCCTGGCAACTGATGGCCTGGGCCGCTCTCCTGAAAGGTGCCAACTGAAGGTGTTGGAGAACAGAGAGATCGGGTGGCCTCCTAATGCCTGGAAAAGAGACAAAGGCCAGAGGAGGGAGTGTCAGTGCCTGTGTGGACTTCTGGGAAGTGCATGGTGTGGAAGGGGATGCTGTGATGCTTTGGAACAACTCTATACAAAGCCAGTCAGGACTCTGGAGGAGCCTCTTCTCTCGGAGCGTACTGTCTCCAGGGAAAGAAGCTTACACCTTCCTGGGTCTGACCTCGCAGCATTCAGCCCTTCCACATCATGCACTTTCCACAGCGAGTCTGCCCAGGCGGGTCCTGGGGCAACCAGAGGTCCCTGCACCCCAACTCCGCAGTCAGATGTGACTCTCAGCCAGACAGTAAAACAGAAGGTTTATTAGATGACGGGAAAACAGTTTAAACAGAGCTTGTTGGTACAGAAAACAGAACCCCTCTGTCAGGTCCATCTTGGGGGGTGGGGAGCCCAGAACCAAGTTCTGGGTCTCTCCCCATTTCCCCAGCCAGCTCCAAACTGACACACCCTCCTCTGGCCTCTGTGTCTCTTCCGGACAAGGAGGCCACCTGATCTCTTTGTCCCCAACACCTTCAGCTGGCATCTTGCAGGGGAAACTGAGGCACCCACACAGTATTCAAAGAAAATATTAAGAACATTCCCACTTCATCACAACAGGTGCAACAAAATATAATACTGTACATTGAAGTAGGCAAGTGCTGCTTCTGACTTTCCACTTTTAATTGACCCTTGTAATCTTGTGGCGCTGACGCGTTGTAGCTTCATTTTATATCGGCTTACAGGGCGGGAGAGGGGGGGCACCACCATTTTGGGCCCCACCAAAAATTATACAAACCTGCCGCCTATGTTCAGGAGTGCTGAGTACTCGAAGCTTGGAGCCTCTGGTAATTGGCTGAGCCTTAATCAGTGGGCGGGGCATTCACTCAGGCCAGGGCTTTATAAAGCCGCGCACAAGCAACCAGGGAGCTTTGCGAACAGTGGCTGCTAACAGGGAGTTTCGCAAGGGAGTTGGGAGGGGAGAGGGAAGGGAGCGGGAGTCCCTTGCCGGCCGTAACCCCTTCCCCATGGGCCCCCCCTAAAACCTGTAAACCGAACCACATTCCAAAACTCCTTTCTGTAAACCACCCTTCCACTAACTAGGAGACAATGCAGGCAGAAGCCCAGCAGCAGAGTGGGGGCTATCCAGTTTATTGCGCTGAGTGTTGCATGTATGATTACCTGCCCTGTGGGCGGGTGGCGTATGTGTGCAGTCGGTGGAAGGAGCTCCTGGCCCTCAGAGACCATGTACGGACTTTGGAGGCCAGGGTGGCGGAACTGGAGGAGCTAAGAGAGGCAGAGAGGTATGTTGATGAGACTTTCTGGGACACTGTAGAATTGTCCCACCTCCGCTCAGACAGCTCCTGTGCTGTTGAGGAGGAAGAACGGCCCAGGGAAGTAGAGCAGTCAATGGGAGCAGAGGGAAACCTTCCCGTAGTTGGGACCCTCCTTCCAGATGGTGCTGGGGTTGCCTCTCGCACTGAGGTTGCCTCTCCGGGGGAGGGAACTCCAGTTTCTAGGAAAAGGCAGCTGTTAGTAATGGGAGATTCGATTATTAGAAATGTAGATAGCTGGGTCTGTGATGACCGGGAGAACCGTATGGTGACTTGCCTGCCTGGTGCGAAGGTTGCGGATCTCTCGAGGCATCTAGATAGATTTATGTGTAGTGCTGGGGAGGAGCCGGTGGTCGTGGTACATGTAGGTACCAATGACATAGGGAAGGGTAGGAGAGATGTCCTGGAAGCCAAATTTAGGCTGCTAGGGAAGAGACTGAAATGCAGGACCTCTATGGTGGC
The DNA here is from genome assembly GCF_020497125.1 of Mauremys mutica. Classification (NCBI taxonomy): domain Eukaryota; kingdom Metazoa; phylum Chordata; order Testudines; family Geoemydidae; genus Mauremys; species Mauremys mutica. The sequence continues at coordinate 22,735,852 of NC_059093.1, forward strand.
ATTTTCAGAAATGCTCCCAGTTCCACGCGCAGGGCCAGGTAGGCAGGCAGAGCTTCAGAGTCTCAATGTGTGGATGAGATGATGGTGTAGAGAGGAGGGGTTCATGTTCATTAGGAACTGGGGAAACTTCTGGGATGGGAGGATCCTATACAGGAGAGATGGGCTCCACCTAAACCAAAGTGGAACCAGACTGCTGGCACTTAACATTAAAAAGGTTGTAGAGCAGATTTTAAACTAGGAGATGGGGGAAAGCCGACTGCTGCAGAGGAGCGTGTGGATGGGACACAGACTTCTCTTAGGGGAGAGTCTGATGATAGAGAATCTCCAGGTTATAGTCAGGAGCAGAGGACTGAAAAGTATAATGTAAGGGCTGGATCAGATGATAAACAGTCACATAAAAAAGAATCTGGCACATCAGAAAAAGGCAGGCTAATAAACAGGGACAAGTTTTTAAAGTGCTTGTACACAAATGCTAGAAGTCTAAATAATAAGATGGGTGAACTAGAGTGCCTTGTGATAAAGGAGGATATAGATATAATAGGCATCACAGAAACCTGGTGGACTGAGAGCAATCAATGGGACACAATCATTCCGGGGTACAAAATATATCGGAAGGACAGAACAGGTCGTGCAGGGGGAGGAGTGGCAATATATGTGAAAGAAAGTGTAGATTCAAATGAAGTAAAAATCTTAAGCGAATCCACATGTTCCATAGAGTCTCTATGGATAGAAATTTCATGCTCTAGTAAAAATATAACATTAGGGATCTGTTATCGAACACCTGACCAGGACAGTAATAGTGATGATGAAATGCTAAGGGAAATTAGAGAGGCTATCAAAATTAAGAACCCAATAATAGTGGGGGATTTCAATTATCCCCATATTGACTGGGAACATTTCACTTCAAGACGAAATGCAGAGATAAAACTTCTCGATACTTTAAATGACTGCTTCATGGAGCAGCTGGTACGGGAACCCACAAGGGGAGAGGCAACTCTAGATTTAATCCTGAATGGAGCGCAGGAGCTGGTCCAAGAGGTAACTATAGCAGGACTGCTTGGAAATAGTGACCATAATACAATAACATTCAACATCCCTGTGGTGGGAAGAACACCTCAACAGCCCAACACTGTGGCATTTAATTTCAAAAGGGGGAACTATACAAAAATGAGGGGGTTAGTTAGACAAAAGTTAAAAGGTACAGTGACTAAAGTGAAATCCCTGCAAGTTGCGTGGGCCCTTTTTAAAGACACCATAATTACAGGCCCAACTTCAATGTATACCCCAAATTAAGAAACACAGTAAAAGAACTAAAAAAGAGCCACCGTGGCTTAACAACCATGTAAAAGAAGCAGTGAGAGATAAAAAGACTTCCTTTAAAAAGTGGAAGTCAGATCCTAGTGAGGCAAATAGAAAGGAGCACAAACACTGCCAACTTAAGTGCAAGAGTGTAATAAGAAAAGCCAAAGAGGAGTTTGAAGAACGGCTAGCCAAAAACTCCAAAGGTAATAACAAAATGTTTTTTAAGTACATCAGAAGCAGGAAGCCTGCTAAACAACCAGTGGGGCCCCTTGACGATCAAAATTCAAAAGGAGCGCTTAAAGATGATAAAGTCATTGCGGAGAAACTAAATGGATTCTTTGCTTCAGTCTTCACGGCTGAGGATGTTAGGGAGATTTCCAAACCTGAGCTGGCTTTTGTAGGTGACAAATCTGAGGAAACTGTCACAGTTTGAAGTGTCACTAGAGGAGGTTTTGGAATTAATTGATAAACTCAACATTAATAAGTCACCGGGACCAGATGGGATTCAACCAAGAGTTCTGAAAGAACTCAAATGTGAAGTTGCAGAACTATTAACTAAGGTTTGTAACCTGTCCTTTAAATCGGCTTCGGTACCCAATGACTGGAAGTTAGCTAATGTAACGCCAATATTTAAAAAGGGCTCTAGGGGTGATCCCGGCAATTACAGACCGGTAAGTCTAACGTCGGTACCGGGCAAATTAGTTGAAACAATAGGAAAGAATAAAATTGTCACACACGTAGAAAAACATAAACTCTTGAGCAGTAGTCAACATGGTTTCTGTAAAGGGAAATTGTGTCTTACTAATCTATTAGAGTTCTTTGAAGGGGTCAACAAACATGTGGACAAGGGGGATCCGGTGGACATAGTGTACTTAGATTTCCAGAAAGCCTTTGACAAGGTCCCTCACCAAAGGCTCTTACGTAAATTAAGCTGTCATGGGATAAAAGGGAAGGTCCTTTCATGAATTGAGAACTGGTTAAAGGACAGGGAACAAAGGGTAGGAATTAATGGTAAATTCTCAGAATGGAGAGGGGTAACTAGTGGTGTTCCCCAAGGGTCAGTCCTAGGACCAATCCTATTCAATTTATTCATAAATGATCTGGAGAAAGGGGTAAACAGTGAGGTGGCAAAGTTTGCAGATGATACTAAACTGCTCAAGATAGTTAAGACCAAAGCAGATTGTGAAGAACTTCAAAAAGATCTCACAAAACTAAGTGATTGAGCAACAAAATGGCAAATGAAATTTAATGTGGATAAATGTAAAGTAATGCACATTGGAAAAAATAACCCCAACTATACATACAACATGATGGGGGCTAATTTAGCTATGACGAGTCAGGAAAAAGATCTTGGCGTCATCATGGATAGTTCTCTGAAGATGTCCACGCAGTGTGCAGAGGTGGTCAAAAAAGCAAACATTATGTTAGGAATCATTAAAAAGAGGATAGAGAATAAGACTGAGAATATATTATTGCCCTTATATAAATCCATGGTACACCCACATCTCGAATACTGTGTACAGATGTGGTCTCCTCACCTCAAAAAAGATATTCTAGCACTAGAAAAGGTTCAGAAAAGGGCAACTAAAATGATTAGGGGTTTAGAGAGGGTCCCATACCAGGAAAGATTAAAGAGGCTAGGAGTCTTCAGCTTGGAAAAGAGAAGACTAAGGGGGGACATGCTAGAGGTATATAAAATCATGAGTGATGTGGAGAAAGTGGATAAGGAAAAGTTATTTACTTATTCCCATAATACAAGAACTAGGGATCACCAAATGAAATTAATAGGCAGCAGGTTTAAAACAAACAAAAGGAAGTTCTTCTTCACGCAGCGCACAGTCAACTTATGGAACTCCTTACCTGAGGAGATTGTGAAGGCTAGGACTATAACAATGTTTAAAAGGGGACTGGATAAATTCATGGTGGCTAAGTTCATAAATGGCTATTAGCCAGGATGGGTAAGAATGGTGTCCCTAGCCTCTGTTTGTCAGAGGATGGAGATGGATGGCAGGAGAGAGATCACTTGATCATTGCCTGTTAGGTTCACTCCCTCTGAGGCACCTGGCATTGGCCACTGTCGGTAGACAGATACTGGCCTAGATGGACCTTTGGTCTGACCCGGTACGGCCTTTCTTATGTTCTTATGTTCTTACTCAAAGCTCTCATGGGGTTCAGTGGGATGAGGGCTCAGGCCATTAATGTATATTCCATTTGCCTTTTAATGTACATTCTGTGGGCTTTTGTTTCTATTTCACATGCATTACATTGCTGGTTGTAGTCAAATGTTTTTCATGATAGGGATAGTTTGATATTTTCTGCCATGGTCCATGGAGGTGAAATTGGAATGGGAGGGCTGTAGATCAGTGGTTCTCAGGCATTTCACCATCAGGTCACACTTTTATCAAAGCTTATGAGCTCAGAACCTTTTTTCATAGTTTGCTGAAGACTGTGTTCATTTATATCACTCATTAATGAATGAGGAGAACACTAAAGCTTGTACAGCCTTCGTAGCTGTTATCTGGACAGGTTTCATTGAGATGGAAAAGCTAAGCTCTGTGTGCAGAGTTTATCCAGGTGTAGAGAGTGACCCAGTCTGAAACCAAAAGCCCCTTGTGAGGCCCATGGGCCTAATAGGGGGGAATGCCCTATGGTTCCTGTCCCTCTAGCCTTTTACCCCTTCAGCCTCTGCCATCCTAATCACCTTCTTGCCATTAACAAGCTGAGGCAGCTGCTTTCATAGAAACATAGAACATCAGGGTTGGAAGGGACTTCAGGAGGTCATCTAGTCCAACCCCCTGCTCAAAGGGGGACCAATCCCCAAATGGCCCCCTCAAGGATTGAGCTCACAACCCTGGGTTTAGCAGGGCAATGCTCAAACCACTGAGCTACCCCTTTCTATCACCCCTTTGCTGCTTCTTGCTCCCTTTTTTTCTCCCCAGTAACTCCACACCAGTGGAGGGAGCAGAGAAGGAAAGCTAGTCTCCCTGTCCTGTCCTCAGTTGCATCACAGCTACCCAAGTGGTAAGGAATAGTCACTGCAGAGGAAACTATGCTCATTGCCTGCAGACCTGCTAGGCATGAGAAAAAGTGTTTGGTTGGATTTAGAGAAACAGACCGGGAATCAAAAAGATGAAAATGCAAATGGTTTTTAAAGATTGTAAATAAAAAAGTAAGACAAGAGTGTTTGTGTGTGGGTGGGGGGGTTATCCAGATGCTGTCTAAGCTCCACAGGTCCCATATGAGGAGAGATTAAAGAGGCTCGGACTTTTCAGCTTGGAAAAGAGGAGACTAAGGGGGGATATGACAGAGGTATATAAAATCATGAGTGATGTGGAGAAAGTGGATAAGGAAAAAGTTATTTACTTATTCCCATAATACAAGAACTATGAGGTCACCAAATGAAATTAATGGGCAGCAGGTTTAAAACAAATACAAGGAAGTTTTTCACACAGCGCACAGTCAACTTATAGAACTCCTTACCTGAGGAGGTAGTGAAGGCTAGGACTATAACAGTGTTCAAAAGAGAACTGGATAAATTCATGGTGGTTAAGTCCATAAATGGCTATTAGCCAGGACGGGTAAGGAATGGTGTCCCTAGCCTCTGTTTGTCAGAGGGTGGGAATGGACGGCAGGAGAGAGATCACTTGATCATTACCTGTTAGGTTCACTCCCTCTGGGGCACCTGGCATTGGCCACTGTCGGTAGACAGATACTGGGCTAGATGGACCTTTGGTCTGACCCGGTACGGCCTCTCTTATGTTCTTATGTTTTCCACTGCCCAGGAGACCCAGCCAGGGAGTGATGTGCTGGAGATATGTTGGGAAAAGGAACTGTCTGAATTGCCAAAGCAGGAAGCCAACAATCTACAGCAAAATCATTAACCACAAACACACTCTAACCATGCTCCAGCCAGAAGGGAAATGGGCAGGAATTCTTGCTGTTCAGCCATGGCCACACATACACTTATGTTATGTTGTTATGAGAGTTGGCTCTAGATGACACTTGAAAGAGATTACAGGCGGGGGAGGAGGGAGAAAATTAAAAGTAAGAAACTGCGAATGATGGTTTTAATGCTGAGCTAATTTTTTTGTCCTTGAGACTGAAATGTTAAGTCTATGTTAGTTTTTAGTGCTGAGTGAGTAGTACTGAAAAAGAGAATTCTTTGACCCCCTGCCCCCCCCTGAAAAAAAAAGACAGAGCCCTAAATCACCTCATGCTTGCTGGTTTGAGAAGGGATTAATAACCTCCGTAAGGCTTGGAATTGTTCAGCCTAAAGTGCATTCCTACTCTGTAGTTACTATGTAAAACCTGGCACTTCCTTACTTAATAGACTACAGTATGTATATTTAAAGTAACAGTTCCTTGCTTTTGGGGACCAAAAAAAGGTGGTTTTAACAGTTTTTTTTTAAATTGAAGAGGCAGCATAAATTTGGGAGAAGGAGCTGGATTCTATTCCATCCACTCACCATCAATAAACTATTACTGAAATGATGGGACCAAACCTTGCCCTTTGTTACAACTGTGCAATTCCACTGAAGGTAGTGGGCTGCACAGGTACAACTGAGGGTTAAGTATGAAGACACGTTTGCAAAGGTGTAACCAAGTACAGAATTTGTTTTACAGAATCTGGTACTGGTAATGATGCACCGAAAGTGGGGGGAGGGGGACCGTTTGGTTCTCAGCGGGGGTGACCAGATGTCCTGGTTTTATAGGGACAGTGCTGATTTTGGGGTCTTTTTCTTATATAGGCTCCTATTACCCCCCACCCCCTGTCCCGATTTTTCACATTTGCTGTCTGGTCACCCTATTCTCAGCTCCCACTTGAGCTTGTGTGGTTGGCCGTTAGAAAATTTATACAATTAGAAAATTTGATACAGAAACATTGAGGCACAATAAACGTAAAACCCCACAATTACATTTTTAGAGTCACCTTTCAGCTTAAAACTGCACTTTAATCTCCAGCACAAAACAAAGAACTGTCTAAAAGTTTTGAGAGTAAGAAAAAAAATTGAGACTAGTTCAGAGTCTTCAACATCCCCCTCCCACCTGGAAACTTACATTTCTTCTTTCTTTTGTAGCCAATGGTGAGAGTACGGTACCTGCTCCTACCCAGAAGCCACTGCAGTATCGCTGTAATCGCCACTGTAGAGCGGACTCAATCAACAGCACCTGCAGGTTGATGGGACAACTAGTATTTCAGCTATTTTGGGGGGGAAGGTTATGCACAATAATCAACCTTTTAAAACTTGGGTGCCTCCAGTTAGGGATCTAAATCGCTTTAGGCACCTTTAGTACAATCAGTATCAAATGAAATGGGTGGTGGGTGCTCTATAAATCAGACCATTTTTATTTAGGTGCCTACATATAGGTTTTTAGGGGCTTAACTTGATACATTCAAGTTTAAACATTTAGGCCAATACTTGTCTTAATAATTTGCATATGAAACAGAGTTGAACTACAGACAGGTTATCAAAAAGAACAAGCCATAGCTTATGGATGGATGGCGTAAATTGTTCTTCCCCTGTGCATAAGGACCAGCATTAAAGAAATTGTGCTTCTCCTGAAGTAGTGTAATGCTTTGCCTCTTTGGAGGGTTAGTGGTGGTTAACGGGTAAATAATGGCACAATCTAGCCTAAGATGTATATGTGGTTAGCCTGTCTTGTAGCAACATGAGGGGAAAATGCTGCTCTCAGATTGGTGTGGTGAATCTCAACTCTATTGTTCTCTTTTCCCCGTATATGAGGAACTCTGAGTTCTGCTTCTGTAAGGAATATGGAATACTGAAGATTTTGCTATTTAATGTTAAGTTCCTACGGCTTTTAGGCTTTCATCGGAGTCCAGTGGAGTACTGGGTATGCAAGAACTCTAGAACTGGGACACAGATATATTACTGTGACCGGACATTCCAGTTGGGTGTGCAGTTCAATCTGAGGAGATTACAGGGAGTCTGATATTTTAATACTACTGGACTACTTTTCAAGGCAAAGTGTTATAAAAGAACAGGATGAGAGGAATCTCCAAGGTTGTTCAAGATGTTGATAGAGATTATGGAGGGCTTTAAAAAAAAACGGTTGCTTCTCAGTTCAACGCTATTCTGCACAGCCTGCAATTTCAAGACTTGTCAGATTTAAAAGTGCCAAAGCTTTGATAAAAGCCTTGGATAGTATTTTTCTGTCCCACTTTCCACTCCTCTTCCAAGTCCTAGCGTTCTGTCTAGGAGCAGCAGTTAACCGCTATTGCATGTTTTTTTGTTTTTAAGGTTTAAAACTCCACACGTGGCTACCAGTTTGCAGGTTCTCTGCTGTGGGAATCAGTCACTTCCTGGTCATGTCTAAGGAGAGCCACTGTTTTTACACACACCGCTTTCACAGCAGAGGACTTGTAAAGCAGTAACTAAAAAGTTGGAGCCAATTAGAAAATAAGAAAACACAAAGGTGTCCACTTCGGAAACATTCAGTTAGCTGGTGGAAGCATCCCCAGGAGCTAGAAGCAGAACCTGCCACCAAGCGAAGACCTCATTAGCAGCATAATGTGAAGTTTCTGCACTACAGTGGCAGCAGATGTGCCACGGTCGCATCTCAGAGTAGGCACTACCTAGGTCCTCCTGTAACTATAGGTAACCAACTTCCCTGAGAGGCAGCGGCTAGATCAACAGGAGATTTCTTCCATCGACCTAGTGCTGTCTACGCGGGGACTTGGGTCGGCTTAACAACACTGCTCAGGGGTGTGAATTTATTACACCCCTGAGCAACATAGTTAAACTGGCATAATTTTCTAGTGTAGACCAGCCTATGGCGATAGCTACATTTAAAGTGCTACAGTTGCAGTGCTGCAGTCTAGACTCTCACTACAGCAATAGGAAGTGGGGTTCTCCTGGCCCTGTAGTTAATCTACCTCATCTCCGAGAGGTGATTGCTAAGTCGATGGAAGAATCATTCCTTCTGTTGACTTAGCACTGTCTCCACCAGGGATAAGGTCATCAGAGCTACGTCTCTCAGGATGTGATATTTTCACACCTCAGAGAGACACAGGTGTGCCGATGGACGTTTTCAGTGTAGCCAGGAGCACAAGTCCCACAAACATTAGGATTTATTCAGAGTCCTTCCATGTCACACTTTTAAAACATCCCTTTAGTTTTACATCATAACCTGTAGCTGTTTTCAGCGATGTGTACCTAAAGCTAACCACTTACAAACAGTTTAAAAAAAAAGTGAAATGCCAGAATACGATGTCATGTCAGCCCGAATGAGAGGGGAAATTAATGTTAAATTTATGTTCTGTTAACATGAGTCTCCTGTTGTTAAACACCTGTCACAAAATCATCCTTATTGGAGTCACACCTCTCTGGAGCTTTATTTCCAGTTTTAATTAAGGTGTCAGATGTTTAGTTTAAACCGGAGTTTACCTCACAAAACCTTATTCTCCCTCCAGCCCAGCACCACCCTTCTACCCCTAAAACGCTTTCATTTTCCCCCACCAGTTGCCCTTTCCTATGTCACCTGAACACAGAACTCCTTGTTCATTTCACACTGAGCAGTGGCAGAAAAGAAGAAATTGCTAAGCCAGTACCTGGAAAATGGAAGTTTGTACCATATTTCTTCTACTATATTTCTTTGTAAAGATCCCCTATGATTTATCAGCAATAAAGTAAAGATCTAATTCAAAGGGGCCTCTTTCCAAATATAATATATACGGACTCTTTTCAAGGATGACGATTTAATATTTGTACACCTCCCATCATTGTAGAATCTATGTCTGAGCTCCAGGTGACCCCGATTATCCTTATATTTGCAGAGTCCAGTTACTTTTTAATATTTTTTTCTTTCTAAAGCCTTCTGAACATAATTCAGAATTAAGGCAGAGAGATACAAAGGGACCTCTGTATTGAGAAGGCTGCCCAGCCGCTGAAGGTGGGAAGGAGTGAGTGAGCAATATTAGAGAGACGAGATGGGTGAGGTAAAATCTCCTACTGGACCAACTGCCGTTGGTGAAAGAGACAGGCTTTCAGGCTACGCAGAGCTCTTCTTCAGCTCTGGATGGAAGGATATCCAGGTGAAGGAGATAGCACTGAGAGAGATTGCGAGGTCACCGGTCAGCTGACTGTATTGTAACCAGTTCTCAAGAGATTTGGCTGAGCCTACCCTGCTAAACTGGAACTCCTTTTACTTTGGGATCCTCACACCATAGAACCTTTAATTTTCACCCTTCACTGTAGTCTGAATTGCTGTTTGCATATTGCAGTGCTTTAAAACAAGCAGGAACTTTCATTCTGCTTCTCTATAAATGATGTTTCTCCTTGTAGAGGGGTGGACCCCTGCTCCTGCCCTGAAGGGTTAAAAACAGCCGTGGGAGGGGGCTATGGCTAGAGAAAGCAGATTTTAGGCTGGGCTGATTGGGGGAAGTGGCTGCAGCTGGAGCCACTCCCCAAACAGACTCAGCTGGCCCTATAAAGGCAGAGAAGCCAGGGGCAGAAGAAACAGTCTTCCTCTGCCTGGTTGTAGGGAGCTAGAGACCAAGTACCTGAGTGGAGCAGGGCTAGGGAAAGGCAGAAGGTCCAAACCCTCCTTGCCAGTGATGAGTAGGCTGATACTGCTTGTCGACCACAAAGAAAACCCAAGAGCAATGAGGGGCTACGTCAAGTCTCATCTCCCTGTAATTTGGAAGTCGAACATAAAGGCCTGGATGACATGCAGTATTTTCCACAAGTGGTTTGTAGACCATGCCATCCCTGAATTTAAGGCTTATTGTCAGAAGGAAAATTTGGCCTTTAAGATTCTCCTTCTGCTGGATAACGCAAGTGTCCATGAACTGGACTATGAAGCCCTCTGCCCAAAGGTCAATGTCCTATTTTTGCCACACAACACTGTATTGTTGCTGCAGCCTATGGACCAGGGTGTACTGGCCACTTTCAAGGCTTATTACCTACGGAGGACATTCTCCATGCTGATTAAAGAGACAGCAGGTGAAGGAAAGCCCAGTGTAAAGGAGTTTTGGAAGTCCTACAACATCTTGAACAACGTGGAAAACATTGATCTGTCATGGGAAGAGGTCACTTCGCAATGTATGAACGGCGTTTTGCACTGTTCAGTGCCAGATGGTGTCCACAGCTTCATGGGATTTGATGCCATTTCTGCTCTTGAGCAAGGAATTGTCAAGTTGGCGAAGAATATTGACTTTGAGGAAGTGGAGGAAGATGATGTACGGGAGTTGTTGGAGTCTCATGCTGAGCAACTGACAAATGAGGAACTGTTTGAGCTGGACCAACAACGGATATCTGAAGAAAGCAAGGACGATGATGAGGATGATGTAGGGCAGGAAGCCAGGAGTCTGATGACAAAGTATCTCTCCCATTTCTTTGGATTGCTGGGTGAGATGACGGAAATCATACAGAGGTGTGATCCTTTTCAGGAATGGTCTGCCAAAGTCTCCAGGGCTCTGTGATGCAGTGGCCTGCTACAGGGAGATCTATCATTCAAAGAGTCATGAAGGAGCGCAGATGTCGACAAAATCCTTTTTTAAGACTTCTGCAACCGAAAAGCCAGCCCAAGAAAACCCAGCCGCCTCCCCTAGCTAAGTTTAGCAAAATTGGCATTGTTGTATCCTGTATCACTGTACTGTATTTACTGTGTTAAAATGTTCTGTGTGTTTGAACAGTGTTAGTGGGGTTCTACATTCTTTTATTCAATGTTTTTTGTGTAAAATGTGTGCTGTATAACCCCTTAGTGTAAAAAGGTGACACTGTTTAGGTGAAAAGAGCGTTGTCATAGGCGAGTGTGGTGAAGTTGTGAACACATCCCCCTCTTATCCCATTATTTCTTACGGGGAAAAATTCACCGGTATACGTCGTTTTGGTATCCACCACCCTTTTCAAGAACACAACCCCAATGTATACAGGGGACCCCCGTGTTCATCATTCTGTCTTATACACATATACTTACATGTAATATGCAGTGAACTACAGCATAATAGATGTGCTACATGCTTGTTCAGATTGTTTTTAATGATGGAAAGATTTTAGTTTCTGACACGACTGAACTGTGCAGCTGGAGTGTGCTATGCACTCCTCTGTATGTAGAGTGTGTTATAGTCGCCCTTTGAGGATCTGTTCCCCACCACCACAACAGAGCTCTTCTAGGGGTTCTAGGAGACACTCTCTCTTCTACTCTCTTTCCCAGATCTCTGGGCGGTTTTCCAAGGGGTGAAGGTAACTTTTACATTGAAAATTCTCCCTCTTAAATTTCATTTTTCCTATATAAAACATTCCCCTTTTAATTTCATTCCACATTCTTCATTCATTGTATCATGGGCTGAAGCTTGTGAGACATTCTTCTATTGCTGTCTCCGAAAAGAATAATTTCCTCCACTTAAGTGACTTAGGAGCCTATGTCCCATTTTCAAAACTGATTTATGAGTCTATGTCATGCTGAAAGTCAATGGAACGCCAAAACCTCCCGAGTCTTCTCTTTCCCTTCTTAATAGCACCTCTTCTAATGATATGATTCTTTTCTTTCTCCTCCTTGTGTATATTGACTTTATTAGAGACCATCAATTGTTGACTTCTTTTCTTTTTCAGTTGATTGCAATTTACTGTTTTGTTACTGTGTCCCTGAGTTACATTTACTCATTGCTTTGAATCTAAGGCACCATGTAAACAAATAAAATGTAGTATAATATAATATTGTACGCTAATGGATTCTTTTCAGTCTCTTTTCATGGCAATCCTATCATTCCTATCCTGAGACTGAGTAATGAAGTCATGGGAGTTGTTACCCAAAAGGGTTGTTGTCTTCGTTACTTTACTGTCATGCACCACATCTAAATAGTATAAAAGTAAATTGTGTGCTTCTGTGAGAAAGTGATCTGTAGTGTGCAACTGGTTACTTTTCAGATCCAGAAGTTAGTAACTTGTCCTGTTGTTGAAAATAACTGTGAAACAAGCTTACTCTGACTAGATTTCACACAGTTAATTTAAAAATGTGCCACAGCAAATGTTTGGTGTTTTCCTATCCAGCATCCTTCTGTGCCACAGCTAATATTTCCAAATTGTGTTTATGCCTTCAATGTGTAACAGAATGTTCCTCTTTCCCTAAACTTCTTTATTGGCATTCGTGGTTTTGTTTGTTTGGTTGGCTGGGTTTTCCTTTCTTTCAAGTAAAAACAATAATTATCTGAAATTCCAATTTATATAAGTCTTGTAACTCCATTTAGTTACTTCTTCTGTCTGTTTCTCTCTTTTATTGTCCTTGTTCATTTTTTCTTTTGTCATGAAAATATCTACTAAACATAAATATTAGAAAGAAAATAAGAGGTTAATAACACATTATATTGCTCTAGGACTTGATTGTTTGAGGATAAGGGACTATTTCTTTTTTATTATTCGTTTTATTTCTTATGATCAAGACAATTTTCATTCATGTTGATAGGGTGGTGTGATGAACTAGGAATGTTCTTAATGTTTTCTCTGAATACTGTGTTTGTGCCTCAGTGTCCCCTAGGCAGTTCTTAAGTATCTGGCAGAGCAAAGGGCCAGTGCACCTAAATGCCTGGCACTCTGTCTCCTAGCAACTGATGGCCTGGGCCCCTCCTCTGCAAAGGTGCCAACTGAAGGTGTTGGAGACAAAGAGGTCAGGTGACCTCCTGGCCCAGGAAAGGGGCTGGGCAGAGAGGAGGGGCTGGAGGGGGTTTCAGTCTGGAGCTGGCTGGGGACGAGGAGTAAAATGCAGATGTGGGGGTCTGGCTCACTGCCCCCAGAATGGACCCGGCCGAGGGGTCCGGTTCACGGTACCTACAAGCTCTGTTTTAGACCCTGTTCCTGTCATCGAATAAACCTCTGTGTTACTGGCTGGCTGAGAGTCACGTCTGACTGCAAAGTGGGGGTGCAGGACCCTGTGGCTTCCCCAGGACCCTGCTGGGGCGGGCTCGCTGTGGGAAGCGCATGGAGGGGCACATGCTGAATGCTCCAAGGAGAGACCCAGGAGGTGAAGCCATGTGAGCTTCTTGCCCTGCAGACAGTCTGCTCCAAAGGAGAGGAGGCTCCCCAGAGTCCTGACTGGCTTGGTGGGGAGCAGTTCCAGAGCATCGCCCGGGGACTCCGTGACAGTGGTGAGTCCCTAGAAAGTGATGAGAAATGAGCAGAGAAGATTTTCAGTCAGATGCAGGCACTCTTTTTGTTTCCCTGATAACATTCATGCATTTGACCTTCATTAGGGAAGGATATTTGTCACCAGCACCATCTCGCCATCTGTTAGTATACTTGTCCTCTGTTGTACATGTTCTTCTAAACGGAAGTATTATGGATCACTTTAGGTTTATAACCTAGATAAACAGTTATGAAGGATATTGATAACTCAAGAATTCGGACTCAACAGAGTGTTGCAATTTGCAATATGGTTAAAGTAAGGACCACTATCACTCTTAATAGTGTTTCATGGTCATTAACTCAGTGACGGTGGCCTCTTCAGGTCTGCTTCTGTACAGTGTGTGCAAGCACAAGTGGGCCTGCTTTAGCATTGGTGCTTTTACTAAGATAGGCTTTGCATCACTGGAGACCCATCGATTAGGAGAGACCAATGGTTCCCAACCTATTTACCACTGTGGGCCGCATATGCAGTTCTCCATGCGTTATGTTGGCCATATCCACACAATATATTACTCTACCTCTATGGCCCTGAGGAGATCACGTGGGCCGCAGCTGTGCGCTGATTGGGCCGCAAGCGGCCTGCAGGCCATGGATTGAGAGCCACTGGGATAGACATTTGTGCAGAGGGGATGGGCCTTGGGTGAAGATTTTTAATTATGGGGGTTAGGGGTTTGTGTGACAATGTCAGCTTTGTGGCCTGGCTTCTTTTTGAAGAAAAGTGATCGGTTTGTGATTGCTGTCTGTCTTAGTTAAAATTAAATCCAGCAGTATGTGTGTGCCAGTAGCCTGGGACAAGCATTCGTTTGTTTTGTACGTTGAAATAACACTGTGTAAATAAATAAGATTTTACACGTGATAATAGTTTAGTCATACGCATTTTGTTACATTGCTGTTCAAAGTGTGCTGATTTATCAATGGTATGTTCGTGGGGCACAGCATGTCCAATAGCAGATCTCTCATTTAAAAAAAACCCTAACTCTGCTTTGCTCTTTCCAATCTTCAGGACTGATGGTGTCTGTTTCACCACAGTAGAAGATGAAGATGAATCTGGAGGATGTACAATTGCCTCAGGATGCCTATGCTTCGAAGGCTTAGACATCCAATGCCGGGTAAGAAAACAGTTATGATCAAGGTTTGGTCTGGCTGTTGTGATAGTTTTCATCCAGCGGCAGTGTAGTCAGGATGAATGCACACATCTGCTGCTTTGAATTTTGGTCATGTGGGGAATGTGCCCTCTGCACTGAATGCTGAGGAAATGGCGTCTGCTCCCCAAAACTCTTGCTACTTCTTCAAGCACACCGTATTGCTAGTTCACTAATGTTAGTTTCACCAGGAGAGCAGGGGCTACCACTCTGGTAATTCCATTCTGAATCTCTAAATTCCCCCTGCAGCTTGAATTAGGTAAGACATTCTTCCCTTCCTTTCCCAAACTGATGTGTGCTGCGTAGCAGTGTGCCATGAAAAAGTTGCTGTTTTCACACTCGGAGTTGTTGCATATCACTGATGTGTAACGTGAGTCCTGTAGGTGTAGACAGTCCAGCTGGTACATTTGGGGATCCACCTTTATGAAGGTTTTCTAGTTCCAGGGAGAGAAATGTGTGTCCATTTCAGGTACTGCCATCAGCTTCTCACCCTATGGAGCAATTCTCTTTTGGGCTTCCATGTTTAACACAGAGAAATCACTTGGGGTTAAGTCCCCAGCTGTTCCGTGCAGACCTCAGCATGATGGTGGAGGGAGAACAGCAGGTGGAACGAAGATGACTCTGAGTACCTCTACACTGCAAAATAAAACAATAAAAGACCACGACCATGGCAGCGATCCTCAGAGCCTGGGTCAACTGACTTGGACTCTTGCTACCGGGTGTTGAATAAGGGTACAGGGTAAGAATAGCAGTGTAGACACTCCTGCTCAGGCTGGAGTCCAGGCTTTGACACTCTACCCCTTGCTGGCTTTCAGAGCCTAGGCTTCAGCCCAAGCAGGAACATCTACAGTGCTATAGTGTGAGCCCAAGTCAGTCGACCCGGGCTCTGAGACTGGGCTGCCGCATTTTGTTTGTTTGTTTGTTTGTTTGCAGTGTAGATGTACCCTAAGTAATCTTTCGGCTCCCACACCCAAATCTGGGCCTGTCCAGGGGGAGAACCAGCTATTGGTTCAAGTTAGAGCAGGCTAAGGGTTGCTCTTATTTGCACCTGCTTGTAATAAACTCCTAGGAGCCATTATTGCAGTAAATATCTCCAAAGTATAGTGCGCTGTGTTCTGTCCCCTCCTGCTCCCTCTTCATGCCCTTCACAAATCTATTTCGCTGGGGGGAATAGATGACAGAGTTGACTATGTTGGCTTTAAGCCATCTGAGGATTCCCCTACATGAAGGGAATCATGCACTAAAGCCAAGATTTTCAAAAATAGGAGTCTAAAATGAGGCTTCTAACTGCTTACTAAATAAGTAGCCAGATTTTCCAAACTGCTGAGCATCCTAAAGTCTCTGTTGAATTCACGCCTGATGTTAGGCATCTGTTTCTGGAAATCTTGGCCTTGGGGCAAAATTCTGTCTGCTTTGCTCTGGGAGGTGTGATGCTGTTTCCCATGTCAGGTCTGTCTCCTTCTCCAGCGCCCAAACAACAGTGTCTGTTTAAAAGAACAAAGTTGCTCACACAGTTCTCTGTGACTTTCTCTGTTGCAGGATGTGCTCATAATACATGATAGAAGAACTCTTGCTATTGCATGCTGCAGAGACAAAGATTTCTGCAATGAAAACCTTCACCCAACGCTGCCACCACTGAGAAATAGAGGTAAGAGGAAGAAGAAAATCTAGCCTTAAATCAGTAGGTCCATGTATTCCTAGAAAAGAAAAGAGAATTAGACGACCTGCATGGAAAAACAACGTTTTTTGTATCGTGTAGCTGTTCTGGTAATATACAGAAACAGTATCAACTTGGTTGTTGCTGGTGTTTACCTCTGTTTGTATTCCCATCATGCCTACAGACATCAGTCAAGGATAAGAGACCTATTCCCTAGGCACTGGGCGTAGTAAAAGAACGGTTCCTGCTCCAAAGAGCTCACGGTCTAGCTTGGGCTGGGGCAGGGACTATCTCTTACTTTGTACAGTGCTTAGCGGGGCAGCGGAGGTGACTTACTGAGGCCTCTGGGTGCTCATGCCATACAAATATAGAATAACAATCATGACTGGTGTCACGGAGTGTGGGGGGAGACCAGGCCCTGCACCCCGGCTCCCTGCGATTCACCATGACTCTCAGCCAGCCAGTAACACAGAAGGTTTATTTAGACAACAGGAACACAGTCCAAAACAGGTCTTGCTGGTACAGACAACAGGACCCCCTTTAGTTAGGTCCATCTGGGGCCCCAGGGAGGCCACAGCCCCGGTGGGAAGCCCAAGCCCCGTCGGGTGCCCCCTCCATTTCCCAGCCAACTCCAAACTGAAACTCCCTCCAGCCTCTCACTCAGCCTCCCTCCGGCTCCTCCCCCAGCCTTTATGCCCTTTGTCCAGGTTCCTGGGCAGAGGTGTTACCTGGCCTCCAACCCCCCTCCTGGGTTTTCATGTTACATGCTCAGGTGTCCTCCCTTCCCCAATGCAGCCAGTCCCAGAAAAACTCCCCTGCAACCTTCCCAGGTCAATACTCCTCACTCAGCATTCTCATAATACAGCAAGAACATTCCCACTTCGTCACAAATGCTCTCTGTCGTTGCAAAAGATTGTAGTTTGTAGCTACACAACAGTTTCCGAATGACACTTGGGACCAGATTCTCAGCTGCTATAAATCAGTGTAGTGCCACTGAAGCCAGTGGAACTAATGACGATTTATAGCCGCTGATAATCTGGCCCTCTGAGAATAAGGTCTAGGCATCGCCATGACCTCTGTGTTTCAGAGCTATAGAACAAACAATAGAGTAACACTCTGCACAAAAGCATGTCCAGTTTGGGTTGGAAGTTGGACAATATTTGTTTTTTTAAAATACAGCAGTTCCTGGGTAAGCACGACATTTATAGACATTGGCATAGCCTCCATGGTGCCTGTAAATGTGAGTGTCCGGGGCTCAACCCTCCACGGGGAGGAGGGGAGCCACACCGGCCTGTGGTTCTTACTCGGCTTCTGCCCTGTTCCTTCAAAGCTGAGCAACAGTACAAAAAGACAGTTAGGGCTCAGGCCTTCTGCTGCAAGGCTGAGCAACAATATAAACAGTTCAGGAAGGCCCAGGCCCTTTGGGGCAGGGGCTGGGCAGCAAACAGTACAAAGTGGCTCAGGCCCTTTGGTGCAGGGGCTGCGCAGCAAACAGTACAAAATGACCCAGGCCCTTTGGGGCAGGGGCTGCGCAGCAAACAGTACAAAATGGCCCAGGCCCTTTGGGGCAGGGGCTGAGCAGCAAGCAGTTTAGGAAGGCCCAGGCCCTGGATTAGGGCGAGGCAACAACAATTAGGGCTCAGGCCCGTAGGTGCAGGGGCTGAGCACTGGGGTGAGGGGGAAAACTGCCACCCGCAAGTGGGGTGGCAGGGGGGACGCAGGCCCACCCATTCCACTGCGTCCCGGCCCGGGGCCCTAGGCAGCGGCTATGACCGCTGACGGTCAGTGGGGCTCCTGACCGCAACACACTGATATGGGCATTGTTTCATCAGCAGCCTGACTGAGGTCGGCTTCCCCCGGGCCACTTCCAATTTCCCCCTCGGGGCCTACCTGGTCCGCAGCGTCCGCTCCCGGGAAGTCCAACAGCATGGGCTCCTCGCAGCCCGGGCTGGGGGGTAGATCCGGCAGTTCCTCGGGGAAGTCCGGCCAATTCTGCTCCGGGGGCTCCTCGGGGTAACAACAAGGGAGCGGGGTAGTCTCTGGCGGCTCCTCCTCGTATGTGGCGCGGGGAAGCTCCGGCGGGTCCTCCCAGTAGCGAGCAAGGGGAAGCTCCGGCCAGTCTGGGCAACGGCTCTGGGCCCCAGCGGCTTCCCAGTCCCGAGCTCTCTCGGGCAAGTCTGCTCCCGGCGGTGGCTGAGCTCCGACTGAGCTCTGATGGCCGGCTTTTATGCTTCCGGGTCGCCGCCTGACCCTCTGAGGGGCGGGCTCACTGCTCTGTAGCCCCGCCCTTTCCGGTGTCCAGGGCTCAACCCTCCCCGGGGAGGAGGGGAGCCACACCGGCCTGTTACAGTGCCCTATACAGGGGCCCGCCAACCCTCCACCTTCTTACCACTGGTGACGGCTAGCTGGAACTTTGCTCGCTCTTGCAGCAAGCCTTGCAGTGTCTCGTCTAAGTGTATATAGTTGTTTCCTCGCTCATAGTTTAGAGTTAGTGTTAGTTCTAGATAGTTAATAGTTGTTGGGGGGCTTTCCCCCAACATACTCGTCATCCCGCTGGGGCATGCCCAGGTCCCCAGGGTTTAAACTCTGCATGGACTGCGTGAAGTTTATACCGAAGAGTGACCTGCACTCATCCTGCTTGAGGTGCCTCGGGGAGAGCCACCAAAGAGACCGGTGCAGTATCTGCAGGGGATTCCGTCCCAGAACTCTTAAGGACAGAGAGCAGAGACTCAGAGTGCTCTTGACGGAGGCGGCTTTACAGCCACACTTGGACCCTGAGCCTGCTTATCCGGCGCCCAGCACCTCATCCTTGGTGCACAGCGCTCCGGCACCGCTAACGAGACAGGAGGCCCAGTCTAAGACCTCTAAGTCCCAGCACCAGAGAGAATCGGAACATAGAAAATCGGCCTCCATGCAGCATCGATCACCATCTCCAGTGCCCGCGAAAAAGAATAGGCCGGTGAGGGACCGATCACCCCACCAGGACCTTAAAGGCCGGCAGCATCCACGACTGCGGTTGGACAAGCCGAGCCACAACCGCACTCTCACAAGGTCCTGTTAACTCCTGCCCCGGTGGGGGTGCGGTCGAGTCCGGACCAGTCTAGATCCCCGGACCTCACTGAGAATGTGCGTCCCCCATCGAGGCCGGAGGCGTTCGAGGTGGCCTCTGACTTATTAAGCCTCCCGGTGCCAGCCTCCCCGCGCCTGTGGAAAGAGCCTCTAGACACGGCCCTACCCCCGATTCAATCAAGGGGCAAGCAGGCCAGGTTGTTGCCCCAGTCCCCAACCTGTGCCGCTCCGGCAGCACCGGCGCAGAGAGAGCACTCCCTGGCCTCACAGCACCACTCCCCGGTGACAGTGGTTACTGCTCCCCCTCGGTCCTCCTATTCAGAGACCTCGGACTCGAAGGCGGAATCCTACCGCTCCAGTAGGTGAAGGAACAGGAGGTCGGCTTCTCAGGCAAGCCAATGACCTTACCCGGCGCAGTGGCAGCAACAGTGGCAACCGCCGTCCCAGTGGCCATTCTGGACTCCCTAGGCCTACCATCAGTGTCTGGGACATGTGCATGGTCCGTGCTCCAGGTCTGTGTCGGTCTCCTCGACATCCGTGGCTCTGGCGCAAATGCCTCCACCACCGGCACCGCTGTCTGACAGGAGTGTCCCACAACAGAACCCGGCATCGCCTAATCAGACACTAGCACCGACAGAGACCATGTTTCCGATGCCGCAGGCACTGCCCAGCATGCCTCGTTGTTTGGTGTTGGCCCTGGTACCGGCCACGGTGCTGCATCCTACATCGGCACCAGCCATGCAACCAGAATACCGTGTGCCGCAGAGCCCTGCAGAGGCTGAGGGTACAAAGGAAGGTCCTTTGCAGGTGGTGATCTCCTCTTCCTCGCCAGATGAGGCGCTTGTGGGGCAGCACGAGCCCTAGAGGACAACCAGGTGCTTCAGCAGCTACTTAAGCATGACGCTCAGAGCCTGGCGATCCAAGCGGAGGAGATCAAGGTGGATGTAGATCCGGTAGTGGATATCCTGTCCCCTTCGGGCCCGTCTAGGCTTGCCCTACCATTGATCAAAACGCTAGCTGATACGTCCTGCACCTTGTGGCAGATGCCAGCTTCATTGGCCCCTACGACCAAAAAGACAGAGAGACGCTACTTTGTACCCTCCAAGGGCCATGAGTACCTATATACCCACCCTCCCTCGGACTCTCTGGTTGTGGATGCGGCCAACCAAAGGGAGCATCAGGGGTTCCAAGGGTCTACACCGAAGAACAGGGAGGCCAAGAAGTTGGACCTCTTTGGTAGAAAGGTGTACTCAACGGGGGCTCTGCAACTACGTATAGCCAACCAACAGGCTATAGTGAGCCGGTACGGCCATAACACGTGCTCGGCCTTGTCCAAGTTCGCTGAACTCTTCCCCAGGAATCGCAAACAGAATTTTCCTCTCTGGTAGAGGGGGGGAAGCTAATATCCTGGGCATCCCTCCAAGCAGACCTGGATGTGGTGGACGCAGCCTCCCGCACGCTGGCAACCGGGCTGGTCATGCAGTGGGGAGCCTGGCTTCAGGCCTTCCACATGAGGTCCAACAGACCATCCAGGACCTCCCCTTCGAGGGGCCCATGCTCTTCTCTGAGAAGATGGACAAGAGGCTCCATAGCCTAAAGGACTCAAGGACTACCTTACGCTCCCTAGGCCTGCACACCCCAGCCACTCAACGCAGGCAATTCAGGCCGCAGCCAGCTCCGCGGCCGTACCAGCCCCAGAACCACCCAGAGCCCTCGCGTAGACGAAGCAGAAAAAGCAGAAGGAGGCAACGACAGACCTCTGGCCAGTCGTCCAGCCAGCCGCGGCTCTGTCGGGGCCTAGACCCCAAATTAGATTGTGCGGTTGAGGACGACCTACCAGTCAGGACTCTGGATCCTACCAACCATGCCTTTTCATCACATCTGTCCCCCTTCTATCGTGCCTGGTCCTGAATCACATTGGACAGTTGGGTGCTCCGCACGGTAGATAGGGGATATTCTATCCAATTCTCCTCTCCTGCCTCACCAGCCCCCCTCCCCATCCCCCTTCAGGGAACCCTCTCAGGAGCAACTTGTAATTCAGGAAGTGCAGTCCCTCCTCGTAGTAGGGGCAGTGGAGGAAGTTCCTCAGGAACTCAGGGACAGGGGTTTTTACTCCCAGTATTTCCTAATACCGAAGGCAAAAGGGAGGGACTCAGACCCATTCTGGACTTGCGGCGTCTGAACAAGTTTGTAAAGAAGCTCAAGTTCTGTATGGTCTCCCTGTTCTCCATCATCCCTTCCATGGATCCAGGAGACTGGTACGCCGTCCTCAACTTGTAGGACTCATAGACTTTAAGGTCAGAAGGGACCATTATGATCATCTAGTCTGACCTCCTGCACAATGCAGGCCACATAATCTCACCCATCCACTTCTATAACAAACCCCTAGCCTATGTCTGAGTCATTGAAGTCCCCAAATTGCGGTTTGAAGACCTCAAGCTGCAGAGAACCCTCCAGCAAGTGACCCGTGACCCGTGCCCCATGCTGCAGAGGAAGGCGAAAAACCTCCAGGGCCTCTGCCAATCTGCCCTGGAGGAAAATTCCTTCCCGACCCCAAATATGGCGATCAGCTAAACCCTGAGCATGTGGGCAAGACTCACCAGCCAGCACCCAGGAAAGAATTCTCTGCAGTAACTCAGATCCCAACCCATCTAACATCCCATCACAGACCACTGGGCATACACATCCATATTACAATAATCCCTCAGCACAGACGTTATCTCAGGTTCGTTGTGGGCAACACCCATTTCCAGTTCGCAGTCCTGCCTTTCGGCCTGTCAGCGGCCCCAAGGGTCTTCACAAAGTGCATGGCAGTTGTAGCAGCTTTCCTGCGCAAGCACGGAATCCCGGTGTTTCCCTACCTGGACAATTGGCTCATCCAAAGCACAGGTGGACGCTCAGGTGGTCTTTATCAGACAGACCTTCCTCGAGCTTGGTCTCCTGTTGAACGAGGCCAAGTCTACCCTGTCTCCTGTCCAATGGATAGAGTTCATAGGGGCAGTTCTGGACTCGACGCAGGCCAGAGCATACCTACTGGAGGACAGGTTTCGGTCCATCTCCGACATCATCCTTGGTCTCTGCCGTTTCCCGACCACCACAGCGAGGAACTGCCTCAAGTTGCTGGGACATATGGCTGTGTGCACCTACGTGGTGAGCCATGCCAGGCTCAGGCTGCACCCTCTTCAGTCCTTGTTAGCGACTGTGTACCGACCAACCAGGGACGCACTGGTCTCGGTGGTGATGCTTCCTCGAGTGGTGCTGGGTTCCCTCCAGTGGTGGCTCGACCCACGGGTGGTCTGTGAGGGAATACCCTTCGCCAGCCCTCAGCCAGCCCTTTCCTTGGTGACAGACATGTCGGATCTGGGGTGCGGGGCGCATCTCGGGAATCTCAGGACCCAAGGCCTTTGGTCCCCAGAGGACCTCTCCCTACACATCAATGTCAGGGAGCTATGGGCTGTTCGCCTTGCCTGCCTCACTTTCAGATCTCGATTGGTGGGCAGGTGCATTGCAGTCCTCATGGCCAATACCTCAGCGATGTTCTATATCAACAAATGGGGGTACACGCTCCTCTCCCCTGTGCCGGGAAGCCCCTGCATTATGAGACTTTTGCGTACAGAACACAATTCACCTAACAGAACGGCCTGGTGGATGCCCTCAGCGACTCATTCCATGGTGACGAGTGGTCCCTTTGCCAAGACGTGGCATGCTCAATCTTCCGTCTCTGGGGTTATCCCCATATAGATCTGTTTGCCTCGAGGGACAATAGGAAGTGTCGACAGTTCTGCTCCCTCATGGGGTGCAGTCCAGGGTCTCTAACTGATGCCTTCCTCCTCTTCTGGAAAAGTGGTCTGCTTTACGCCTTCCCTCAGATCCCCATGGTCCACAGGGTACAGATACGCAGGGATCATGCTCGCGTCGTACTGATAGCGCTGGCGTGGCCGCACCACCATCGGTACAAGTCACTGCTGCACATGTCCATGCAGGCGCTCCTCACGGTGCCCCTTCTCCCACACCTGATCACGCAGGATCAGGGCCACCTCTGCCACCCGAACCTGGAGTCGCTCTACCTCACAGCCTGGATGCTCCGCTCAGCAGGTCAGACAAGTCCTCAGTAGCAGAAAACCTTCCACCAGGGCCACGTACATGGCCAAGTGGAAACATTTTTCCATCTGGGCTAAACAGCAGGGACAAACTCCATTGCTCGCCCTGATCCCTTTCATCCTTGATTACCTACTCCAGTTGAGACAGTGGGGACTTTCCCTCTCTTTGGTTCTGGTCCACTTGGTGGCCAGGTCCGTGTTCCACCCAGGAGCTGAAGGTGGTTCAGTCTTTGCAAACCCATTGTTTTGTCACTTCCTCAAGGGCCTGGATAGGCTGTTCCCGCATACTCAACAACCAGTCCCGGCTTGGGACCTTAATTTGGTCCTCTCCGCCCTCATGGGGCCCCTTTCAAGCAACTGGCTATGTGCTCTTTGCTATATCTCTCCTATAAATTCGCATTCCTCATGGCTATCACCTCGGCCAGGAGAGTATTGGAACTCAGAGCACTGACATTCGAGCCTCTATAAACTGTCTTCCACAAAGACAAAGTCCAACTCAGGCCACACCCAGTGTTCCTTCTGAAGGTGGTCTCCCAATTCCACATGTGTCAGGACATTTTTCTCCACACTCCTCCAACGCAGAGTGTAGGCTGCATTCCCTGGATGTTCGCAGGGCCCTGGCATTCTATATTGAACAAACTAAACCATTCAGGAAATCAACCCAACTCTTTGTAGCTGTGGTTGACAGGATGAAGGGGCTTCCTGTCTCTTCCCAGCGTATCTCCTCATGGATCACGGCTTGCATTTGTGAATGCTACAACCAGGCCAAGGTGCCTGCCCCACCAATCACAGCCCACTCCACAAGGGCACAGGCCTCCTGCGCGGCGTTCCTGGCTCAGGTCCCAACATAGGAGGTATGCAGGGCTGCCACATGGTCTCAATTCACACATTCACGTCACACTATGCCATCATGCACCAGGCCAAAAACGATGCAGCCTTCAGCAGGGCGGTGCTCCAATCGGCAGTGAACTCTGACCCCACCACCTAAACTCAGGCTTGTGAGTCACCTGCTTGGAATGCACATGAACAATCACTCGAAGAAAAAAAACCTGGTTACTCGCCTTTTTGTAACTGTTGTTCTTCAAGATGCGGTGTTCATGTCCATTCCAATACCCACCCTCCTGCCCCTCTGTCGGAGAGCCGGCAAGAAGGAACTGAGGGGGTGGAGGGTTGGCGAGCCCCTTTCTAAAGTTGGGCCCCTTATAAAGGGCCTTATTTTAAGAGTTGCAGAGCACTTGCAGCTCCTTTTAACTTCTGTAAAAGTTGAGGATGCCCAGCACTTTTATTCAAGTGTCTAAATAGGGATTTTAGGTGCCTGACGGGTACCCAAGTTTGGAAATGTTGGCCACAGTGTATAGAAATCTAACCACTCTTCCTTGCAGAATCCTCTTCAGCGTTTTATTTTTATACAGTTTTATACACACATAATCCATTAATAATACTAAAGAAGAGGGAATCTAATTGTGAGTTCATTACAGTATCTGATGGGGGTAACTCCATTTACCTGAACAGAGTCACTTCTTGGTTTCCTCTGGTGTAAGCAAGATCAGAACTGAGCCCTGTGTGTGTGGCACTCAACACTCATTGTGCTAAAGAAGCACACAAACGGCCAGGCCAGTTTTTATGGTAACATGTTCTATGAAACCAGAACCCCCTTGCTGCAAACGTATTTTCCTAGTCTCCAAAGTATGAAGAATTCTCCCCCTATCATCTGCAGACTCTGTTTAGCCTCTCCTGAGCTAATAGACAGTGACAGCTTCAACTGTTCCAAGCCACCTTTAGAGGGAAATGACTGGCAGACCCAGACTGCTAACAAACCATGAAATAGCAGCTTGGCCCCCTGAGCTGCCACCTCTTTCACAGAGAGAACTGGACTCCCCAGCGGGCTCTCAGTTTCAGCTCCCAGTACACACAGAGAGATAGTCCAGGTAGAAATCTGCTGCTCCAATGAGAATGATGTGCTCTAGTTTTTTTCCTGATAGGCTCTGTGTCAGTGTCTCCTTTCAAAGGCGATGGCCAGGGCTTGAATGTTTACATTGTTAATGCTCCAGGATCAGGTAATGTCAGGTTAAAACATGACCAATGTGCCCACAAGGCAGATAATGGTAGGTCATCTCTGCTCATGATGGGAAGGGGAGGGAAGGAAAGAGTTGGAAGCAAAGGTGGGAGAGGGAACTGGATCTTTAAAAGAAAAGTGCATGACAGTAAGCCAAGATTCCCCTAGGATCCTCTTTGTCTCATTACCCTAGTACAGGGGTAGGCAACCTATGGCACGTGTGCCGAAGGCGAAACGCAGGCTGAGTTTCACACTGCCCGGGTCCTGGCCACTGGTCCAGGGGGCTCTGCATTTTAATTTAATTTTAAATGAAGCTTCTTAAACATTATGAACACCTTATTTACTTTACATACAACAATAGTTTAGTTATATCTGATATACTTATAGAAAGAGATCGTCTAAAAGCGTTCACATGTATTACTGGCACGCAAACCCTAAATTAGAGTGAATAAATGAAGACTCGGCACACCACTTCTGAAAGGTTGCTGACTCGTGCCCTCGTAAATCTGAAACATAATAGTGTTAATCCAGGGTGAGCCAATAAGGCTAGAATTGTCACAGTTTACTGTGTATTCAGCATTTGTGTGAAAGATGCAAGACAATCAGATGGTGAGGACTTGAGAAAATCTCATCTTTATCTGCATAAGAGTGACCACCAGGCTGGGGGTGGGGAGTGTGCTAAAGTATCACAGTTTGAGACTCTGTAGTTTTAAAAGAAAATGGCGCAGGATTTCTTCAGTTTTCAGCATGAGAATATGCACGACAGTCCAACACGTGTTTGAAATGCGGGTACAAATGTGGAGATGACAGCTAAATTTTAGAGCAGAAAATGGGTATAGCGTGCAAGGATTAATTCAAACTTTTCAGTTATTTTTATATAATCACAATTCTTACCTGTTGCTTGGTAACGTTGCATTTTGAAGTGGTTTTAAAGAATGGCTCATCTGCAGTGATACATTTTCCCACAAGTGCAAGAATAAAAAACAAATAATTTTTCCTGCTAAAGTGCTGTGTGAGAGAGAGATCCTTACATTGATGTAAATATAACGGTAAGGACCTTAGCTCTATGCCCTAGCAGGGATTAGACATCCCTTGTATGTCTTCTGTGCTAGGGTAGAGACAGTTGGGTATAGGAATTGCTTTTGTTAAGACTCTCAGTTTTCTGAAATTAATAAAAGTGAATTAAGATAAAGAGGCACCAAACAGGACAAAGTCTGTGTCCCAGCTGACAAGATATGTAAGATACAGGAGTATAAATCCCAGGTTTGAGGCGGTGGGGGTTAGTGGACTAAATACTCCCTTGCAAACTCAGTCACAAGCGCCAGAGTCACCAGTGAGAGCTTTGTCTGAGTAAAGACTGCAGGGTCAGTCAGGCCCTTGATTGCTGTTCCATGTGCTGCGTTTGCCTTGTTCAACAAGGGCTAAAGACGGAACACCTCAAATGGGTCTGAAATCAAGTGCTGTGTTACACAATGCTGCAGTAGAAAAGAAGGGGAACAATTCTCTTACTTAATAGAGTTATAAATTCTTGTGTGTCTTTTTACATGGGAAACTAACCCCAGGAAGGCAGAATGCATGTTAAACCCAATCTAATGTGAAAGACATCTCAGGTGTGAGAGAGCAGCGTTGGCTTCTAAGACAAAACCACAGCCATTGTACAAAGCTTTTTTTGATTTTTTTAAACCAGATTTTGTTGAAGGAAACGTTCGCCATAGGGCCTTGCTGATCTCAGTGACCGTTTGCAATATACTCCTGGTACTTCTCATCATATTCTGGTACTTCAGGTAAGTCGGAAGTATTTCAACTTTGTCTGCTTCAGAATTCTTCCTAACATCACTCCCCCTGCCCTGCGGCTTATGAACTGTAAAATTAAAAAATTAACAGGAGGGAACTGGGGAACAATTAAAAACACATTGTTTTTATTATAGGGAAAAATTGTATATGTTGTTAATGTTAAAATCACAAAGGCATCAATATAATGTCCCATAAAATAGTTGGTCTTTTGTATAGCATCCTTTGTAGAAAGGATGTCCTAAAAAGCTTTCCAGTGGGAAACAACACAGAGTAGTATACAGTGAAAATTAAAGAAAACAATGGTGCAAAGACACGCTGTAGTAAATAAAGCTCACAACCCTTGTACACAAGGTTGACACAAATTCACAAACTCTACCCAAAGAGGCAGGGAGATTCAGAAAGCACAGGTAAATTCACAACAATACCTTTCGTTGGTCATAAAAGACCCACAACATTCATAACTAAAAGGTGAGGGATTTACTGCATCTCTCTTTTTAGGACTATTCTCTGAATTAGGGGTTTAAAGTTGGTACTTGGCTATGCAAAATTATGCTGGATTCCCCAGCAGGATGATTGTCAGCCCCTTTCATAGACCGAAAGCATTCTGATGTTGCGAATAGATCAGAAAATAGTTGTTGATGAGTTTAGCTCGTACTTTGGGTAATTGCTGGAGACTTCTGAATGACTAAAAATTAAATGTGAGTAGCGTATTCTATATAGCATCCGTTCCTCATTGTACTGTCAACTAATTTAATTTTCGCTAAAATCGTAGGCATAAAAGGCAAGCAACCAGAACTCGTTTCAGCATTGGACTTGAACAGGATGAGACTTACTTTCCTCCAGGGGAAACCCTGAAAGACTCAATTGAACGGTCTCAGAGCACAGGAAGTGGGTTTAGTCTCCCTCTGCTGGTAAGAAAGGAATGTAATTTAGATACACACAAAGAGTCCTGTGGCACCTTATAGACTAAAATGTATTGGAGTCTAAGCTTTCATGTGTGGATACCCGCTTCGTCAGACACATGTAATGGAAATTTCCAGAGGCAGGTATAAATATGCAGGCAAGAATCCGTCTAGAGATAACGAGGTTAGTTCAATCAGGGAAGGTGAGGCCCTGTTCTAGCAGTTGAGGTGTGAACACCAAGGGAGGAGAAACTGCTTTTGTAGTTGTCTAGCCATTCGCAGTCTTTGTTTAATCCTGAGCTGATGGTGTCAAATTTGCAACTGAACTGAAGCTCAACGGTTTCTCTTTGAAGTCTTGTCCTGAAGTTTTTTTGCTGCAGGATGGCCACCTTTAAATCTGCTATTGTGTGTCCAGGGAGGTTGAAGTGTTCTCCTACAGGTTTCTGTATATTGCCATTCCTAATATCTGACTTGTGCCCCGTGCATTCCAGCTTTGTGCAAGGGTTCCTGTGTTTTAGCATGAGAGAAGGAGATGGACAAAGAGAGATGAAACCCATGTTGTGGAGTATATTTAAACGGCATTTCTTGGGATTTAACAGGTCCAAACGAATATAGCAAGGGAGATTGAGATGGTGAAACAGACAGGTACAGGTCGCTATGGAGAAGTTTGGATGGGAAAGTGGCGTGGAGAAAAAGTAGCTGTAAAAGTGTTCTTCTCCACTGAGGAGGCCAGCTGGTTGAGAGAGACCGAAATCTACCAGACTGTCCTGTTGAGGCATGAAAACATTTTGGGTGAGTGAGCGAAATAAAAGATAGAGATGATGCCGTTTTAAGTTTCTTAGTTATTCTTACTAATAACTTTGTACTTGCTGATGTCCTTTTCTTCATGCATTTTGTTACCTGCCGTGCTTTGCCGTTAACCACAAAATGCTTCTCTCCATGGGGCAGAGGTCAAAAAGCAAATTGTTTGGGTCTCCATGCAGAAAGAGAGTAACTGGCTTTGGGAGGTTGTAATCCCCAACAACCACACACCTGTTTTTCCCACCTGTGTCTGGGGTTCATTTTTTAGAAAGCAAACTCCAGACCACTGAATTAACACTTAAAAAATGACACCATGTGGAACTGAAAAAGAAGAGACACTGAAGGCATTCTCAGGGTATT
The DNA here is from genome assembly GCF_020497125.1 of Mauremys mutica. Lineage (NCBI taxonomy): Eukaryota > Metazoa > Chordata > Testudines > Geoemydidae > Mauremys > Mauremys mutica. The sequence continues at coordinate 22,765,175 of NC_059093.1, forward strand.
TGTTTAAAACTCAGTTATGCACGTTGTACAGAGTTCTCTGTAGGGGGCGATGTGGAGCCACACTATGCTAGGGAGAGCCGTCAGGAGGTATGTCTCTCTTGTGGCTGCTGGGTGTTTGTGTGATCCTTCCCCACACAATTATGTCCCTAGAGTGACCAAGAACTGAGCAGACATAGGAACATAAGAACGACCATACTGGGTAAGACTAAAGGTCCATCCATCCCAGTATCCTCTCTGCCGACAGTGGCCAATGCCAAGTGCTCCAGAGGAAGTTAACCTAACAGGCAATGATCAAGTGATCTCTCTCCTGCCATCCATCTCTACCCTCTGACAAACAGAGGCTAGGGACACCATTCCTTTCCCATCCTGGCTAACAGCCGTTAATGGACTTAATCTCTGTGAATTTATCCAATTCTCTTTTAAACCCTGTTATAGTCCAAGCCTTCACAACCTCCTCAGGCAAGGAGTTCCACAGGTTGACTGTGTGCTGTGTGAAGAAGAACTTCCTTTTATTTGTTTTAAACCTGCTGCCTATTAATTTCATTTGGTGACCCCTAGTTCTTGTATTATGGGAATAAGTAAATAACTTTTCCTTATCTACTTTCTCCACAGCACTCATGATTTTATATACCTCTATTACATACCCTCTTAGTCTCCTCTTTTCCATGCTGAAAAGTCCTAGCCTCTTTAATCTCTCCTCATATGGGACCCATTCCAACCTCCTAATCATTCTCTGAACCTTTTCTAGTGCCAGTATATCTTTTTTGAGATGAGGCGACCTTGCTTAGCTGAGCAGTTCCTTTGACTCTTCCCTTGAACAAGCAAAGGACAGAGAGGGTTTGGGTTTTTTTGTGAAGTCTCCGTACCCCTCGATCACAATTTAACCCTTAACCTGGGGATTAGACAGAAACCACTGATAACCTTTAGCATGATCTGGTCTTAATTTAGCTTTGGAATCACTCGGAGTAATTGTTGCACACTTTTTTCATGCAGTATAATGCACATTTTTAATACGTGCTGATGCAGGCATGGTTCATATCCTTACTAACTGAATACAATATAGATAGGATAAAGAAGTTGAACTTTGTAGCTGAAACTCACAGGTAGCTGAGAAAGAATGTAGAGTCGTGTGTGGTGTTCAAAAGCCCCGAAAAATATTAATCTGAAAATATTTCCTCCCCCCCATAGGGTTCATTGCTGCGGACATTAAATGTACAGGGTCTTTGACCGAACTGTATCTTATCACATACTACCATGAGCATGGCTCCCTGTATGATTATCTGCAATCCACTCCCTTGGATCCAAAAGCCATGCTAAATCTGGCCTATTCGTCTGCTAGCGGCTTGTGCCACTTGCACATGGAGATCTTCGGGACTCAAGTCAAGCCAGCTATTGCCCACCGGGATCTGAAAAGTAAGAACATCCTAGTGAAAAAGGATGGAACCTGCTGTATAGCAGACCTGGGCTTGGCAGTTAAATGGTTTAGGTGAGTAAAATGAGGAGCATTTCTTTGTGGGTGAATTTTTTCTGCCTCCAGGCTTGTTAATGTCAGCAATAAAATGGGTGATCTTTAATTGAAAGGATCAGAGAGATACCACGGTATCTTTTTGTATCATTGACATGCATCCGATGAAGTGGGTATTCACCTATGAAAGCTCATGCTCCAATACGTCTGTTAGTCTATAAGGTACCTCAGGACTCTTTATTGTTTGTGATACACTCTTATACTATACCGCCATTACACTCAACGTAATTTTGACTAGACGCGATTTTCGCTTTACGCTCTGACTGCGGAACGTAACCCGAGTGTAAGATGCGACAGACCTGTATATTATATATTGCATGTTTATAAATAGCGGTTTTGTATTTAAATGGTAGTTCTAGTAGTATTTGCACACAAATTCCATTTTCAATAAGTTGTCCTTAATAGACAACCGATTAATATTACTGCTTGCTGAAAACAACATGTTAAGAAAACAACATTTAATGAAGATTTGATTGGTATCGCCTGCATTAGCGTTAAGTCTAATGCTAAACAAAATCTCACAAATGTTACCATGGTCCCTGTTGAGTCTTCTCTCTGTTGTGGTTCTGCGTGTGAATGCTTAATACCGCCTGAGGCAAGTAAGCCTTTTAAGAAGGAGGGGCTGTCACAGTCAGTACCTTTCTCTAGAAGAAATGTTCCATTAAGATTATGCATTAGTTTTGACCTTGCTCAAGAATGATTTTTGTTTGAATTTGTTTTTTCTCCACATCCAGTTGGGTTTTCTGAGGTGATTTTTTTTTTCAAATTACTTTTTTGTATGTTTGATTCTTCTTTTTTTTTTCCTTTTAGTGATAAAAATGGGGTGGACGTACCACGTAACACTCGGGTAGGAACAAAGCGCTATATGCCTCCTGAGGTGCTGGATCAAAGCTTGAAGAGGAATCACTTCCAGTCCTATCTCATGGCCGATATGTACAGTTTTGGACTCATCCTTTGGGAGGTAGCAAGGAGATGTGTGTCAGAAGGTAAATGGCAAACATATTGTTGGTAAGTGGGGTGTGACTTTTCCTTGTAGCAGCAAACTCCATTTATAACCTGAAGCTTCAAGTTCCGTCCTTTCTTTCTGGGTAGTAGATTTTGTTGCAATAAACTAACCTGGGTAGACACCTTGGCAGTCCTGAGCCTATTCATTTCTGCTTCCTTGCACTGAGGGCTTTTCAGCTTCAGTCTGAGTTTAACAACAAAGATTTACACTATGTTTTTGTAGCCTACTTAAAGATGCAATGATTCATCCCTGTGGTGAGAACATGGAGCTAATTTGTGGGCTCTTTCAGGGAAGGTCTACACTACAGCCAGGATTGACGCTCTGAGATCAATCCACCAGCGGTCAATTTAGTCGGTTTAGTAAAGACCCACCAGATCGACTACAGATCGCTCTCCAGGCGACCCCTATACGGTAACCCCAATGTGAAGAGTAAGGTAAGTCGACGGGAGATTTTCTCCTGTCGACACCCCCCATGGTGTAGACCCCGCGGTAACTGCACCTAACGTATGTCAAGTAGTGTAGTGTAGGTCAACTTACCGCGGTAGTGTAGACATAGCCCCAGAGTGGTAAACATTTCTGCTGAAGTAGGAACACTCTGCTGTTTAAGCAGAAAGAAAACGAGGTGATTTTGCATAGGTGTTACGGTTAACAAATGATTTAAACAGACAACTATTAGGCAATTGACTGTTGTTCTCTCTCTGTTGTCTTTAAAAAAACACAAGTTGCTTAGGTGGCAGGCAGAAATGCAGCCAGGATGCAGGAATTAGTAAGAGGGAAGAGAGGCACCTATTCAGCCATCACCATTCCAACATCATCCTGAATTTTCCTTGGCCATCTGCTATCCACGTACAGAATGAGGCCCCGATATTACAGTTGGATGCCATTTGAAGTCATTGAGGCTCTTTGTAGGCCCATGAATCCACCCATGTGTATCACATTGCAGCATCAGGTCCAAAATCCGCTCATGCTCAGATTGTGAGATCTAGATCCCAAATGGTATTATTACAGGCCGCAAACCCAGAAAAGCCGCAAAGAGTTCTGCAGCACCTTATAGACTAACAAATGTATTGGAGCATATACTTTCATGGGTGAATACCCACTTTGTCAGATGCATACTTTATTTTCGTGAAAAAGATGACCCCCTCTCTAAAGCAAAATAGAAAGAATAGCTCACATGGATAATACTCTTTAAGCCTGGTCTACACTGGGGGCGGGAGGCGAATTGATCTAAGATACGCAACTTTAGCTACGAGAACAGCGTAGCTGAAGTCGACGTATCTTAGATCGACTTACCTCCTGTCCTCATGGCGCGGGATCGATGGCCATGGCTCCCCTGTCAACTCCACTTCTGCTGCTCGCTCTGGTGGAGTTCTGGAGTCAACGGGAGCACGTTCAGGGATCGATTTATCGTGTCTAGATGAGATGCAATAAATCGATCCCCGATAGATCGATTGCTACCCGCCGATCCAGCGGGTAGTGTGGACATACCCTTAGTGTCTATGCTGAGTAAGACAGAGATAGGTGTGACTGGTAGAGTCCAAAAGGGTGTAGTTGATATAGTCCAGACATCCTTAGTCCCCTGGGATTTTTATCCTGCAGTTATGATGCATCTGGAAAATGTTTCTTTCAGGAATAGTTGAAGAATACCAGCTTCCATACCATGATCTTGTGCCCACCGACCCCTCCTGCAAGTACATGCGGGAGATCGTGTGCAGCAAGAAGCTCCGTCCCTCATTACCCAGTAGATGGAGCAGTGACGAGGTAAGAAATCCTTTTAAAATAAAGCAAGTTTTATTACGTTGCCATTTATCTGCTCTCAACACTGTGGTGATTTCATCCAGAATAGACAGGTGGGATTTTCAAACATAGCCCTGTGCCTGTTAGGATCAGTGAGATGGTTATATTTGATTTTAGCACCCGCCACGTTGCCCCAAAACAAAAGTAGATGCTCTGATTCCCTGAGGAGCTGGCCAGAAGTCTTTTCAGAGAGATGTGTTATGTTTTTCTTACCGACCGGAATCACAACGTGAAAGCCGAACGCACGCAGACTGTATGTTTCAGCTCTGCTCTTATGCATGTTTTCCCTTTCCCTTGTCAGAATTACTATTGTTAAACAGTGGCTGGCCGGAAGCTCAACCTACTTGTAAAATTACCCACTGTGCAGTGTACTGGGGACGGCTGTTTGTTTTAAATCAGGGCTACGATTGTCAGTGGCCCTTTTTCTGAGAGCCCTGGTTCTGTTGCGATGGGGGCAATCCCAGGCGTGCAGTCCTGAGGGCATGATTCCAGTAAGTTTCCTTTCACCATCTGTACACAATACCACAGCATCCAGGAATCGCAGCCCAAACCCTCACCTAGCGCACTTGTTTAGAAATACAGCTAATGGGCTACGTTGGGGTCCGCTTGCCTTTACGCTGTGCTTTTTAAAAAGGAGATTGTATTGGATCCGCATCCGATCCAGCATCCGCAAAAATTCTCTGCGGATATCTGCAGTGTCTATGGATTTGCAGGGTGCTACACTGGGGGCCCGCTGAGGCACCCCCCAGTCGGGGGGGGGAGGTGCGCTGGCAGCGGTGGGGTGCCTGCGTGGAGTTGGCAGGCGGAGACACGGCTGGGGGCCGCTCTTGGTGCCCCCCCTGCACCATGGGCAGGAGGAGAGTCCGCTGCAGCTCCCTGCCTGGGCTCCACGCCAGCCTGGCCGAGGGGAGGGAGGAGACCTGTGGAGCTGCGCTGGGGCTGCTCGGGGGCCCCCGCGCAGGGCAGGTGGAGGATCCGCTGCGGCTCCTCACCGCTGCCTGCCCAGCTCTTACCATGGCCAGGCAGCAGCTCTGAGCTGGCAGCTGTGAGGAGCCTCCACTTACCCTGGGCCTGAGGCCCAAGCAGCCCCAGTGTCCCTGCCCCCCAGGGCAGGTGGAGGAACCCTGCCGCGGTTCCTCACAGCTGCCTGCCTGCTCTGACTGTCTGAGCCCTGTGCAGATTTGTAGCCGCAGCTGCGCTGCTAGCTGCAGAAATGGTCCGCGGATGGAAAGCGGCTATCGGTGGATTTGCAGGGCTCTAGGTATTGATGCATCTCGTTGCCTGCAGATGTGTATGTTTCCCCTAAGAATGGGCTCTAGGAAACGGCATTCCCAAGCGTACTGGTGTTTTTCCTTTAGGGATGCTGGGTTTGAGGGGAGGAGAGGATCTGAACTCAGTCCTCTGAGAATTTCTAATGAATCAAAATGGCGTTTCAGCTCAGTAGAGCAACAGAGGATGTACCTCAGACAAACTTGCCGACTGACGATGACACTCTGCGGAGGTCACTCATCTTGTGGAAGGGGATAGTGTAGTGCTGTTATTGTAGCAGATAGGTGTGGTTTGGGAATAGCAGTGTTCGGTTGAGGATTCGGCAATTGGATCAAAGATCTAAGCTGCAAGAGTTGTAAGCGGTCAGAGAAGTGGGGCGTGGGTTAACCCCACACACACACACTCCCTCCCTGGAAATTTGAGTACTTGTTTAACAGTGAAGGAACCACCCGTCTCGCACTGCCGCTGACCAAAGCCTAAAGGGGACTTCATCTTGGGAGTCAGGCAGATGGGAAGTTCTGTTGTAGTGGGGCTGGTTAGAAAGGCTTTAGCGCAGAGAAATAAAGAATCTAGTCTGGCTGCTACCACCCATCAGGTGCTGGGCAGGCTTGCTGAGTTGGCTACTCTTCTCCGAGCAGTTGGCATCACCAGCTCCAGGATGGGGACCACACTGCCAGGTAGCAAACCTAGGAAATTAGTAGCATGCGACCACATGGGTTCCCAACCCATTTTTATCTAAGGCACTTTCAGAAAAGATTCTGGCTTCGTTGGTTATTTAGTAAACGCTGTTGCACTTTAATGCTCTACACCCACCTTTCCAACCTGTGCTGTTTGCACTGTTCTTGCCATTAATGAAGGAGGTTTCATGGAGGTGGTATCAAGGAGTGGTGGCGAGCAGGGCCATCCCTAGGGGGGTGCAGGGCCCAGACATCATCCCGATTCTCCCTACCCAAGGGATGTCTCCGGTTACAGGACACTCCTATCTAGGGCCCCTCTCAGGCCGCTAAAGCCTTCCTGGCCTTATGCAAACATCAGGAAGGGTTTTTTCCAAAACCTTTTTTTTTCAAATATAGCAACAGGGACTTGCCGTGATTTAAATCCTAGGATTCACCCCAGTGCAGATGGCCTGCGAGGGCCCTCTGTGACGGGGCAAAGAATAGGCAGAAGAGCTGTGCATCACGTCCTCTGCACCTCCCTTCCCGTGTCAGGAGCAGTGACTGTCCCCCAGTGGGCCGGCACGAAAGAAGGAATCATTGTGGCAGACAGGAGACATCGACCAGATCGCCTCATACTATGGCGATAAGGGTAACGTAGCATAGAGTCGGGTGAGTGAGAAGTCCTGCAAGACGACTCAGTGGGACAGCAGCTGGAAGAGCTGCCATGCTCAGGCTGTGCTGAAGCCCTGGGCTCAGTTTGCAGACTGGAAGGGTGAATTCTACCCTATCGTCCATGTTGCGTTCCACACCCAAAGCCCTGCTGCACAGGGGTCATGCAGCCCACATTAAGGGGAAGTTATCGGAGAGGTTTTCCTTAGCATTCAGGGTAGGGAGATGGGAAAAGGGCTTTTCTGATGTTGGATTTTTGAACCACATGTGGAGTCCAATTTGTCATAAATGTTCAAATTGAGTGACCTGCTGAGAACTGCAGTCGATATATAGAAAATGTCATCCCATCCAGTGTGTACCTTTATTTGTGTCATGGCACCTGGCATCGCCTTTAGAATACAGTGCAGTTTTTCGGGACAGCAGTCTTGCATTCCAGCTGACCCAGGTATGAGCCTTTTTAATCTTTTCTTTCCACAGTGCCTGAGACAAATGGAAAAACTCATGAGAGAGTGTTGGGCTCACAACCCTGCTTCTCGGCTCACAGCCCTGCAAGTAAAGAAAACACTTGCCAAAATGTCAGAGTCACGGGACATTACAATCTGATTCAACAAAAGACATCTCTGGCGAAAGCCCATACAAAACGACTTTCCCTTGTGGTCAGAGGACACGAAGAGAAATCAGAAACATTCACTAATATGGATCCTGAACACAGTCATGCTTCAGAGCAACTGTAGATTTAACTAACATCTTTTGAGGGGAGGAGCCTTTGCAAAATCAGCAGCCTTTGACACACAAGATCAGAAAAGGCTCGTCTGCTCCCTGTTTGCCGGGGGAACTACCATTTCAGTAACTGGTTTAAGATTATGCATGTTGCTTTCTGTAAAAGCCCATTATTTTTATTTTATTTTATTTTTGATTGTTTAAAAGAAGACACTGTTTTAAATTTTTATGAAAAGGAAACTTATCGTGAGAAGTAAAGACCTATATTGTTACATTAAAAAATCGGAAGAAACTTTGCCTGAAGATGAAAGTAAAGTGACTTTTTTTTATTTATAAAAAGATATGCATGCCAACAAAAAAACAAAAATATTGAGGAGCAGCTCTGAAGTTAAAAGAAATTGTCCTAAAAGCTGCCTTCGTATGGAGACTACTTTTCACAGTCCCGTGTGTTCTCTTCTCTCGGTGTAGATGTACCCTGGTTAGAAAGATTCCCTATGTAAAGATACTACTTTCTTGATTTTCTGCCTGTGGCCTGTCACAGGCAGAACTTACTGAATTGAAGATAAGCAGAAGCCATGTAGCAATGGCAGTTCTGTGCGCCTTGTGGTTTTTTATACACCCTTTGTATTTCTGGTTCCGTTAGGTTCTAGGATAACCCAAAGCACATATTTTCTAGCCTTTTTTACTGAAAAGTAAAGAATTTTGATATGAAAGGAACAGGTTCACTCAAGGACGAGTTTGGTTCATCTTAACGGGCTTTCATTTACCAGAGAAACCACTGGTGAGTGAAACTGCTGTGAACTGCACATGAAAATGTTGCATAGGAGACACTTATACACAAGACAAGTGAGAGTTCCCCTTCAGCATGTGAAAGAAGCATTAACACTTTTGGGAAAAAAATGTCCCGTTTATTCTGGGGGATTATTTGTTGTTACTTTTTTAAATGTAGTGAGACTTCTTAACTTCCTGTTGATAAGGACAGAGCTGCTGACAGTTGATCATGCAGTTTGGATTTATTTAGGCAGAATTGGGCCCAGTGCTGCGTTTCTCTTTCAACCAAAACCTCTCGCTGCAGTCAGTGGAAGAGGTGAGGGCGATCTGGTCCAAGCATTCGCCCATTATAAATTCCATGGTTACTGCACAAAGAAACATTAGTTCTTAGAGTCCCTTTTGAAACACTGTTTGAATTATTTCTTTATTCTGACCATTATCAGGTCCTATCACTTTTTTAAACAACCTAGAAATGCATAAAGAATTCTTTTTCTAAAATGCATACAAGGAGTGACATTTCTAACATTAGGAAAACATTTCCCACAATATGTTTTTCTTCTCCAGTTATGTTTAATAGAAGGTATTTGGGAGAAAATTAACAAAAGTCTGAGCTGAACGCGTTCAAAAATCTGAGCGTAAAGTTCATTCCCTAAATCTGCGTTTAGATGCAGAAACAAGAGGCCTGATTTCCAAGAGTGCTCATCCCTTTTGGAACAGGCCACTGATTTTGAACACCTAACTATGGATTTAGAGCCTAATGTTAGTCTCATGGGTTTTTTTAAACCTTGGTGTGAAACTTTAGCGTTCTTGTTACTTTAAACAGCCTTTGCAGTAACCTCTGCATCTATGGGTGGCATTGCTCAGTAATGGAGTCTTCCATCTGAGGACTTGTAAGTCATAGTGCATTCATAAGGAGAGGAATTGTGTTTCCCGTTTTGGACAAAACTGATTTATTTGTATCACCCAGATAAACGTCATTTGAGTTCAGCTTCATGGCTTGCCTCAGTTATTTATAGGTTGAAAAATTATTACTTCATATTTTAAAGCTGATAAAAATGTGCAAAGTTCAAGAAGTTTGAACAGAAGAGTTTCAGTATTGGTTAAGCATTTTCTAAGGTCAGTTTCCATTGGCTTCAGTGGATGATGCATATGCTTATCTGAGAGCAGGATCTGGCCTTCTAAAGCAGTGGTTTCTGTGCTTTTCTTTACTGAAATGTTTGTTTTCCAAAGTGGGAAGAATAACACAAACCCTTTCTCTTTCTTCTCCTGTGTGCACTGAGTCTAGACAACTGTACTATAAATTACCCATTTTGTGGTGTCCCCATTGGTGATTAGATAATGGTGGTTAAAAATGCAAAGCCCCGAAGTAATTAATGACAGTAGATGGAAATGGGAAAGGAAATGAACCAGCGATTGAACAATTCCTCATATACTGTGCCTCTGCACATTATTTTAATCCTGAGCTCCTCGCTCAAATGAATAGAGAGAAATTTGTCAGGTTGAATAATAACCGAGGGACAGATCCTGGTCTCTGCCACCACTCTAATTCCTCAGTAACTCTGATGAATGCAGTGGAGTTAAATCAGCGTTCGCTGCAGTAACAGACAACAGAATTAGGTCATGAATAAGAAATGCCCAAAGAGAGGAAATATGTTACTCTCCATTTTGAGGACAGCGAAGGTGCTAGGGGTAATCTGCACAAGTTCCACCAGTCATAACTGTGTGAGTTTCCAGCAGTAATCCCCAGCAGGGAGGGTTCTCCCTAACAATGACCCTGCAATGCCCACCCCAAAGCTGTGAGGCCCAGACCTTGCTAGTTCTCGTGCAGATGGTATTCCAGGTGGTTTTTCCTTGTCCATTTTTCTCCAATAGAGGGAGGGAAATGTGCATTTTGTTTATGTTAAAATATTCCATGGTTTTTTAAATTTATTTTCCCAGACTTATCTTAGAGCGGCTGAGCTGCCACTGTTCTGGTGATTAGCAGGTGCAGTGCAACCCCGCTGTTCAGCAGCTTTCAGATAGACTCCTCCAAGCGCCCTGAACCAGATGCTCTCAGTATGTAGCAAGGGAGAGAGGCCTCGTGCCAGCCACTCGCTGATTGTCCCAATGAGTTCCCAAGGATTTTAATTTTTTGTTCCTGAAAGGAAGGGATTCTAAGATGCCAGTTGGTAGGTCATAATATTTGTTATGTTAAGATGTTCAGGTTTATACGTTATAGATATAGATATATTCAGTTAGGAGTTAGAATAACTTTAGTATGTGGATTAAGAGGAAAATATTATGGATGATAACGCACTAAATGAAATACAATATTTATGAAAATGCACAGATTGACAAATGACAGTGACAGTGCTATGTGGGGGGAGGGGAAAGAAGAACACGAGGAGATGCTGGGCCAAATTTTGCCTCAGACCACACGCAAAATGGTCCAGGGCCTTCTTCAAACCACTGCAATGTCACCTTCAGTTTTAGCAGAGGGCTTCATCCTGCACCAGTGGAAGTCAGCAGCTTACGAAGGAAAAGACTTCAAGGAGAAGCTCAAGTGTTGTCCCTTCTCTAGCATAAACAAAACGGTTTCTTCTGAAGGAAAGTTGCCAATGGAAAGACTTTTCAGAGACTAATGTGCCTTATGGAACCTGTAAAATTTCAAAACTTTATCGGGGGTGTGGGAAAATCACTTGGACTGCATGGGCTGTATTGTAAGTTCAGGACATCAGTAATTGACCTCACAGTCCCATGCATCATAATTTGTCCCATATAGTTTCCTTCTACACAATAAGTTGGCAGAAGTGTTAACGGGCTAGACTAGACCTCAGAATTGGCAGGCAGCCTGTCCACTGCACCCCCCGCCCTTTTCTGGCTGTCAGAACTGCTGCCTCCATAGCACAAGGTAAGCGGCGGTTCACTGTTCAGAGCCATCTGACCCTGACACTACCAAGACAGGCTCAGAATGAGACGGGCATCTTGGGCCATCCCCTCTCCAGTGCAGATAAACCCTATTGGAAGCTTCTGAGACTCTTAGGAAGAAACTCTAAGGACAAGGCTCTCTGCTGTCCTTCTCCCAGTATGGGGCCCCAAAAACCATGGGTTTGGGATCTGGTAGACTTGCTATTAATCATAGAATATAAGGGTTGGAAGGGAGCACAGGAGATCATCCAGTCCAACCCCCTGCTCAAAGAAGGACCCAATCCCCGGACAGATTTTTACCCCAGTTCCCTGAATGGCCCCCTCAAGAACTGAGCTCACAACTCTGGGTTTAGCAGGCCAGTGCTCAAACCACTGAGCTATCCCTTCCCCCACAGCTATAGCTCTCACCAAGGAGGAAATGAAAAGCTCTGGCATAATTTCAATGGGTGAGAAAAATTAACCAAGGAGAAATCAATGGTTAAAGCCTATTCAGGAAGGCCAGTACTAAAATACATCTTAAAGAGGAACTGTAATGTGGAGATAGACTATAGACTAACATCCAGACCCATGAGATAGATACATGTTGCTATACAAAATGCAAACAAACCACAATCGAGGAAGAAGGGTGGATTGGTATAAGCAGCTATGAAAAAAATGGAAGAAAGTTGATAAGGGAAGTAAAGAGAGACAAGGAGAAATCTGCCAGCAGAGTAGAGGTCAAGACGGAGGAGGAGTTTTTGAAAAGGGGAGTGGGAGAATTATCACTAATAATTCAGACCAGGCAGAAGAGTTAATTAGCGGAGAAGGAAAAGCCCAACATTAAACAACGACTGTCTAGTTAGTGGTAACAGGCCAGTGTTCCAGCCCAGCCAGGTCTCCGGGATGATGCGGGTGCATGGCACGAGATCAAGGGACATGTCAGACAGCGCCACGGGTGGCCCTTTCGTACAGGTGAGCCCTGTCACTTAGCAAGCCTCTGAGTATGAGCCCATCTCACCCACCACCCCTTCTAAATTAACAGTACATCCCCCCCACCCCCATGTAATAACCAGGGGGGGGGTCCCAATCCCCAGTCTGAGACCCCCTGAGTTAGATACCTCCGTCCGGGTCTAGTTCTGTGCGACTGTAACTAACCCGGGGGCGACGCGGCTGCACTCCAGCCCCGCCAGGCTCCAGCTTTTTCCATCCTTGCCCGCCCCGTGTGCGGGTGGCAGAAAGCCAGCCCAGGCCACAGCGTCCCTGCTCGGCCTAACCTAGGCCAGAGATGCCCCCCCCCCAAAGCGGGGAAGTTGTAGGCCCTCCCTCGTCCTGCCCGTTGACCTTGCCAAATGCCGGGGACCTGGAGCACCGAGCCTGGGTAGGGAGTGGGCCAGGTACTCCCGGGGTCCTGGCGGCCACTCGCCGCTCTGGCCTCTTCTGTGCTCTGGATGCTGGAGCAGCCGTCCCTGCTGTATCCCCGCACCATTGTGGCCCCAGCCAATGGGAACGCTGGTCCCAAATGTGCACGCTGCACACACCGCCGGGTGGCACGGGACACGGACTGGTCCAGGGGGCCGGGGCGGGGCCTGGCTCCCCGACAGAGACGCTGCTTTATTCCCGTGCACAGTGTTCTGCACCCGGGGCCGACGGGGGGGAGAATCTGGTACAAATTACCGGGGCCTGGCGGTCCGGAAGGGGGCCCAGGGCCCGGCTTCGTCACCCTGTTTAGCCGGTCCGCCCTTGCTGGGGAGCCCAAACCCACTCTCGGCGGCCCTGTCTGCACCACCACCACCACCAGGCCAACTCACTTTCCCCACGTGCTCCTTGCATGACCGGGAGCAGCCAGCGTGTTCCCCGCCCCTGCTCCCTGCTTCCCTGTGCCAGCGCCTCGGTTCCCGGTGAGGCTGCTGCTTTCCCCCACCCCTGAGACCGCACAGGTGTTATCGCTCGGGGAACCCGGTCACCGAGCCGGACCGAGCCCTGCCCAGAGCCAGAGCCAGAGCCAAAACCCACCAAAAAGCTGAGAAATAAGCACATGCCAGCAGCTGGGGCACAGCAATAACTGACCCGCTAACACTGATAACCCCATCCCCCACTGCATGTGTACACAGCCCACACACACCGGAGACAAACAGGAGGGTGTTGTGGTACCCACAGAGAGCGGGGTCATTGACTTCCACCAGGGACTAGTACCTGCACACACAAACACACTGTAACTGCATCTCTCTCTCTCTCTCTCTCTCTCTCTCTCACACACACACACACACACACACACACACACACACTGTAACCCACCCCTCTCTCTCTCACACACACACACACACTCTAACCCCATCTCTCTCTCTTTCTTTCTCTCAGACACACACACACTGTAACCCCATCTCTCTCGCTCTCTCTGGGGGCCCTAGGGGCCCCTCCCTGCTCTTAGCATGAGGGAGTCTGGCCATGGAGCCGCTCTCTGATGCCCCCAGTCTCTAGTTACAAGTGTGAGGTCCCCACGCCCAGTGCGTGGCCCAGCCTGCGCCGCTCAGCACTGTCCCAAGGGCAACGGCACATGCGGGTGTGTCACGGAGTGTGGGGAGAGACCAGGCCCTGCACCCCCGGCTCCCTGCCATTCCCCGGGACTCTCAGCCAGCCACTGACACAGAAGGTTTATTTAGATGAGAGGAACACGGTCCAAGACAGGTCTTGCTGGTACAGACAATGGGACCCCCTTTCGTTAGGTCCTTCTGGGGCCCCAGGCAGGACACAGCCCCATTGGGGAGCCCAGGCCCCGTCGGGTGCCCCCTCCATTCCCCAGCCAGCTCCAAACTGAAACTCCCGCCAGCCTCTCACTCAGCTTCCCCCCCCCCGGCTCCTCCCCCAGCCTTTGTGTCCTTTGTCCAGTGTCCGGGGCAGAGGTGTCACCTGCCCTCCAACCCCCTCCTGGTGTCCTCCCTTCCCCAGTGCAGGGCCCCCAAACTCCCCTCCAGCCCCCTCCTGGGGTCTCAGGTTACACGCTCAGGTGTCCTCCCTTCCCCAGTGCAGGGCCCCCAAACTCCCCTCCAGCCCCCTCCTGGGGTCTCAGGTTACACGCTCAGGTGTCCTCCCTTCCCCAGTGCAGGGCCCCCAAACTCCCCTCCAGCCCCCCTCCTGGGGTCTCAGGTTACACGCTCAGGTGTCCTCCCTTCCCCAATGCAGGGCCCCCAAACTCCCCTCCAGCCCCCTCCTGGGGTCTCAGGTTACATGCTCAGGTGTCCTCCCTTCCCCAGTGCAGGGCCCCCACACTCCCCTCCAGCCCCCTCCTGGGGTCTCAGGTTACATGCTCAGATGTCCTCCCTTCCCCAATGCAGGGCCCCCAAACTCCCCTCCAGCCCCCTCCTGGGGTCTCAGGTTACATGCTCAGGTGTCCTCCCTTCCCCAGTGCAGGGCCCCCAAACTCCCCTCCAGCCCCCTCCTGGGGTCTCAGGTTACATGCTCAGGTGTCCTCCCTTCCCCAATGCAGGGCCCCCAAACTCCCCTCCAGCCCCCTCCTGGGGTCTCAGGTTACATGCTCAGGTGTCCTCCCTTCCCCAATGCAGGGCCCCCAAACTCCCCTCCAGCCCCCCTCCTGGGGTCTCAGGTTACATGCTCATTTGTCCTCCCTTCCCCAATGCAGGGCCCCCCACACTCCCCTCCAGCCCCCTCCTGGGGTCTCAGGTTACATGCTCAGGTGTCCTCCCTTCCCCAATGCAGGGCCCCCCAAACTCCCCTCCAGCCCCCTCCTGGGGTCTCAGGTTACACGCTCAGGTGTCCTCCCTTCCCCAGTGCAGGGCCCCCAAACTCCCCTCCAGCCCCCTCCTGGGGTCTCAGGTTACATGCTCAGGTGTCCTCCCTTCCCCAGTGCAGGGCCCCCAAACTCCCCTCCAGCCCCCTCCTGGGGTCTCAGGTTACATGCTCAGGTGTCCTCCCTTCCCCAGTGCAGGGCCCCCAAACTCCCCTCCAAACCCCTCCTGGGGTCTCAGGTTACATGCTCAGGTGTCCTCCCTTCCCCAATGCAGGGCCCCCAAACTCCCCTCCAGCCCTCCTCCTGGGGTCTCAGGTTACATGCTCAGGTGTCCTCCCTTCCCCAGTGCAGGGCCCCCAAACTCCCCTCCAGCCCCCCTCCTGGGGTCTCAGGTTACACGCTCCGGTGTCCTCCCTGCCCCAATGCAGCCAGTCCCAGCGAATCTCCCCTGCAACCTTCCCAGGTTAACACTCCTCACTCAGCATTCCCATAATACAACAACATTCCCACTTCCTCACAGCTCCCCAGTCACTGCTCTGCCAGCGCCCCTCAGCTCCTGCTGTCCCTGCCCTGCGGTACCCAGTCGCCGCTCTGCCGGTGCCCCTCACTCCCACCCCCCAGCCCCTGCTATCCCACCCCTGGGCTTCCGAGTCACTGCTCTGCCGGTGCCCCTTGTAGTAAGATGAGGCCCTAAGATATAAACCTTGGTATCAGAGGCCCAGTATGAGGCCTGAGGCCTGAACTAAAGTAATGGTCAAGACTTTGCTCAAATGAAGCAAAGTGAAGCTGTGAGCCAGAGGTAGGCCCTGCTCACAGAAGCTGGCAAGGAAAGGGCTGATACATACCTAAAAGGTACTGAACATTCACATACTTGCACATTCCACACAGATAATAAAGAACAGGCTGGCCTATCCCAATGACAGGGGCAAAAGGAGAATATGATGGATAGAGTTGTTTTGATTGAACCAACATGTACAAGGTAGAAGGCGGCACCTTAATACGTAGAGGGGTTGTACCGTGCTATGTGGAAGCATACGTCAGGTGTGATGTGTAACTTGTTTGTATCTGTGTATAAGAATGCATCCCTGGGGCGGTGTCTTTGTCCGGCCGAAGGGGGAGTGGAAAGTCCCGCCACTGACTGAGCTGGGTCCATTGCCAAGAGGCACTTTCTCGTAGTATGCCCTGAGTTAGGCTAAGAAACCTACAGGGAACTGCCATTGTGTCCGAGGTCGCAATAAACCTAGTCGACGTGACTTTGCATCTTACTGGACTCTGTGGTTATTGGGGGTTCTCGTTGGGTCTGCTGGGTCAGCTATCTGTAGAGCTGGGGCAGCACACAGAGGGAACTCACGCACACAGCCGAGTGATATCAACAAGGAGACAGCAGAGCACCACACCGGTACAACTCTGACAACACTGGTGACCCCGACCGCTGATCTGGTGAGTAAGCGAACCTGCCGTGGTAAGAATCGCAATCCAACATGGCAGCAAACCTCGTGCTAGGGAACCCCCTGATCCCTTCCCTTTTGAGCCCCACGGAGTTTGATAACTCCTGGACCCGCTGGATTGCCAGTAAAGGGGGTCCATATGAATTTAAAAAGGAGAGTGGGGAAACATGGACTGGCATATGTAGAGTGACGGTACAGACCGAGGCTCTGAGAAATAGTAATAAAAGTAAAAAAGCAAGAATTTTGCAACTCCTGTCTATGGCAGTGAAATGGCTTAGACAGCATGCCGGCATGCTGGCCAAGCAAGTAACAGTAACAAAGAAAGAGTTAAAAGAATCAAAAGAAGCTACACAGCCCTGGAATGCTCCCACCCCCCTTGCAGGGTGGCAAGCAGCCCAGAGACAACCAGTACAGGAACAGAGTGAAACACTGGAAACAGCTGTAAGGAACCTACAAAAAATACATGTGCCGTCCCCTGTTATAAATATTCGTGGTAAACAGCAGGCTTCAGGTAGCTGTGCCTGAAGAATGGGGACAGAAGTGGAAAAAGGTGGCCCTAGTAAAATTAAAACATGAAACAGGGTCCTCTGCATCGCAACCATCACCTTATGATAAAAGCCAGGTTCCAGTTAAACTTAAACCGGAACCTAGACTGGTGCCTGTCAGAACGGGACAAGTAAGTGCACAGAAGGAAAGAGTAGCACACAATACTCTCACTGAATTGGTAAATCAAATGAAGGAAAAAATGGAACAGTTCCCAGAGCACATTAGGAGACAGGAGCTGCGACTCCATCGCAAGGGAGTGAATAAAAAAGAATTTCAAAGTAAAAAACTGAAATTAAGCGGATTGACACCTAGAATTGATGCATCAACACATGGAGTTGCCCAAAAGCAGTTAACTGCAGCAAAAAAGGACACTCCCACTATCCATTTGGCATGCACACAAAAGCAACAGACACTGGGGGAACAAATTCAGGTTTTACAAGAGCAGGTAACTACCCCCAATCTCCTCTCAGAGCCAGGATAAAAACCAGGGGCGCAATTCCCAACTGTGCAAGTTCCCAATTGCTTTGACCCATGGAACCACACTCGGCGCTCATATCTGAAAATAGAACCTTCTTTTTCATATATTTTTACATACCAGTTAAGTTTTGTCCTTTATATGTTTGCTCAGTTTGCTAAACTTGCTGCTGCTGCCTGTACTTTCAAATACCTTGATAGAGTCAATCTCTCTTGGCTCAGGTCTCGCTACCTTCCTAGGTTGCTCTTCACCCCCCTTCCCCCACCTTTCCCCCCTTTTTGTTTTAAAAGTTAAAAGTTATAGTTTTTACAGAAACCTCCAAAAAAATAAAACAATTGAAAACAGAACAAAATAAAAAACAAAAGAAAACAAGGTAAAAACTTTAAATCCAGTAAATTAATTATTTTAACCCTTCAGGAATGCAACAGCTGGAATTATTCCTAACTTTCTTGAAGATATGGTTGCCAAGCAACAGAAATGCACTCTCTGCTTATAATCCTAAGCGCTAACTAATATTTGAAACATGGGCTTTTCTTATTTCCATATAGCAAATTTATGCTACAAGTTTTAAATAAGGTAATAACTTTTTACTTTTTATTTTTGGTTGTGTTAATTTGTATAGTTATGAATAGAATTTTGGCGCCATTTGTTTTTAATTGTAAGTTTGTCCTGTATGTTGTGTGTGTGTTTTGTGTCTATGTTTTGTGTGTCACGTGACTATTTTTTTTTTTTTAAATATTTTTATTTTGTTGCAACAAAAGTCAATTTTATACCCTTTTAAAGAATAATAATATATGAGCTGTGGTACCACACTATTTTAAGATCATGGTTGGGGTATAATCATATTATTAACACCAATTTTTTGTGCAAAGTTCAAAAAGGTTTCAGTTACAAATATATGTACATATATTTCTGCCTCAACAAATAATGCAATTGCAAACAAAAAGAATTCTCTTTTATCAATCACAGTTTTGTTTTTTTGTTTTTTTTTTAATTTGTTATTCAAGGAAAAAATGTAAGGGAAAAGCTCAACATTAAGGTAAAAATAATATTAACAAAATATCAATTTATTGTTTGGGCTTTTTATAAACTTGTTTGTACTTTTAAATATAGTTATAAGAATGTCATAACCAAAATGTTTTAAAATAACAATTTATGCATAAAGCTAACCAAACAATTTCAACAGGTTTTCACATTTTCAACAGGTTTCCACCTTTGGCTCCCAAACATAACAAAGCATCATAAAAGTATACCCTCAAATACCCTCAAAGTATTCGCATGTATCTGTATTTAAAATTTATTTTGGTTTAATTTTATAGTTGGTTTAGTTTTATATGCTTTTCTTTTATGTTATGTTATGTTAATGGGAAGCAATGGTTGTTAAGGTTTGTGCTTCTAAACAGTTAACAAGCATGAAGGTGGTATCACAAGCAAATTAACTCTAAAAAAGCTAGTTAAAATTATGTTACTAACTCTTTTGCTGAAACAAAGTGTTCAGCAAGGGAAAGCAATACACCTTCTTATGGAAAATTGTGAGCATTTATTTTAGCTGTTAAGCATTATATTTACTATGAAATATTAGTAATGCACCTCAAATAAAAATGAATGTCTATACAACAATTGCAAAAGTATAGCTTGTGTTATAAAAGGCTCGGTCCCTATTACATTGTTCTTATTACATTGTAAAGAAACAAAGTTAAAACTGTGTATTAAGTTTGGGTTACTGAAAACAAACAAACAAAGAAAACTTTACCATTAACTAACAAAAGTTGTTTAAGTTGCATCCCACAGACCAAAGATGCCAGAAAATATCACACCCTGAAGACACCAGTTCATATCTGTATACAGTGAAGAAACCCCCAAGCATCAAGAAAAGAAAAATGAAGTGTTTTATAAATAAGAGACTGGTCAATTACACCTCTATCTACAATATATGGACAATGAATTTAACAATCAGCTAAAAACCACTAGCTGGACCAAAAAACCTGTCATTTAATTTCAACTTGATTACTGTGTAAAAACAACTGTATTATTGCTGTACTACTGAATTATCATTGTACTGCTGTATTATTGCTGTATTGTATGATTGATGTACAATATGTATAACCTTGCTAAATTGTTTAACCAACACAGGTACAAATCAACAAACGAATGGCAGCAAACAACATGAAGACAAGGAAAAAACAAATTGGTACAGAAACTAAGTCACATAGTAACTACAAATTGGGTAAACAAATTGCCTGTTAGTACCAGTCATAATTTGGGTCAGTAACACTGCATCCTAACTGAGGCACATGTTATTCAAAACAATCTTGTTCAGTGTCTGGGTACCAATATTAAATCCAGACACAGCAATATTTGATAAATTAGTTACTGTCCATTCAATAGGTTATCTGGAAAACAGCCTCCATAAGAAACAACTGGATCTACATCAACCATTGGAACAGAGAAGCTACCCACTTCTGTTTCCTGCCCAGTAAAGCTGACCTGAGGGTGACAACCAGCCTTAAGGATAACCTATAACATGAATGGACAGTACATGTAGTAACTAATTACAATATATTCATATATAAAGGCCTCAGTGGTAGTGTCACTACTCCACATTTCTGTTTTACTTCTCATATACACAGCACTGTGGGACACACTATCATAATCCCTATCCCAGTATTTTAAAACACTCAGCCTACTACTAATAATGAGAGAGATAGTCACTGGAATTGCCCTAATAAGAGTGTGTTTCTATCTGTGTCACCAAAGTAAAAGGGCCAGAGGACACCAGCAGCCTGGAAAAACATGGTTATGCTTGGATATAAGGTGGTGTCATATGTACACATACATACTATACATATATGTCCATACACACTACAAATATATATGCCATATCCATATAATTCATATATATTAATTATTTGGGAGTGCCTCTAAGGCTCAATCATAATATTACATTCCTCAGTCATGGTCCCGGGCCTAACATTCCCAGGCCTACCATAAGGGGCCTGAATTAATTGGATAATGAAAACTGTCTGCCAGTCGTACGAGGGAATGTGCAGACGTAACAGACAGATGGGACATGAATGTATGGATGGTAAAATAAGATAACCACATAACAGTGTTTAGCCCACTGGGTTATCTTCAGTCCATGCATTATGCTTTTCCGGGAGGATGGGTAAACATCCTCCCCATAAAAAGACAAAAAGCGGGGGAATGTAGTAAGAGGAGGCCCTAAGATATAAACCTTGGTATCAGAGGCCCAGTGTGAGGCCTGAGGCCTGAACTAAAGTAATGGTCAAGACTTTGCTAACATAAAGCAAAGTTAAGCTGTGAGCCAGAGGCAGGCCCTGCTCACAGAAGCCAGGGTTCCTTATCCATGGGTCAGTCTCCCGTGCGGTTGGGGCACAGGAGAGCCCCTGCACCTGTGCTACTAACCCTGCACCTCCCTCCTGCACCGCACTGTTCACCCTGCACCCTCCCCTATGTCCCTAATTCTGTGCCCCTCTCCTGCACCTCAACCTCTGCACCCCCAACCCTGGGCCCCCTTCTGCACCCCAACCCTTCACCCCCCTCTGTGCTTCTAACCCTCCACTGTTCACCCTGTGCCCTCCCCCACGCCTCTAAGGTTCCCCTGCCAGCTTCTGTGAGCAGGGCCTGCCTCTGGCTCACCGCTTCTGTGAGCTTCTGTGCCCTCTTCAACCCCTCCAGTGCCCTAACCCCTGTACCCCAACCCTGAGCCCCCTCCTGTGCTTGTAACCCCTGCACTATTCACCCTGTGCCCTCCCCCACGCCCCCAACTCTCTGCCCCCTCCAGCACCCCAACCCATGCACCCCTCACCCTGTGCCTGCCTCTGGTATCCCTAATAGCTGCACCCCTAGCCCTGTGCCCCCATCTTGCAACCCTAACCCCTGCACTTCCTCTGGCACCCCTAACCCTGTGCCCCCTCCTGCACCTCTGCACTCCCAACCCCTGCTTCCTCCAGCACCACTAACCCCTGCATCCCTCCTGCGCCCATTCCAGGAAACTGGCCTGGATGCACAGAGCAGCTGGCATTGCTGCTTGCTCCCCCCCCCTCCGCCGCCCCCCGAACACTGCTCCTCCGCACATCGCTAGGGGGCTGTGAGGGGGGAGCAAGGAATGACATCAGGGCTCCCTGCACCCGGGTCACCTTCCCCACCTGGGCTGCTGCTCTCTGGCCTCCCCTTACCTAGCACAGGTGGGCAAGGTGACCTGGATGCAGGGAGCTCTGATGTCGCTCCTTGCTCCCCCCCTCACAGCCCCCTATGGGGGCATGGAGGAACATTGGGGGGAGCAGTATCCGCTCATCACCGCTATCTCCCCCTTCTCTTCCCCTCCCTCCCCTCATGTTCCTATGCCGGGAGGGAGCAGGGAGAAATCTGGGCACCACCCCAAGCAGCACTCCCCTGCCAGCCGGGAGCAGTTTCTGACTTTACACCAGCAGCACACACCTCTCTGCTACCGTACAGCACCGCCCTTGACCATGGTACCCCTGGGCAATTCCCTGGTGTCACCCACCTCTAAGGCTGGCCCTGGCTATGGGCTTCAGAGGGAGTGACCAGACCAGGCGGCCATGGAGAGCTCCAGCCCCTGTTCTCCCCTCCCAGCTTCTAGCAATCAGAGGCCAGGGACATGCTTCCATGCTGATGATAGGTACTGCTCCATAACGATCCAAAGTACCTTCATAGTCCTCATCTGAGTCAGATGCCACCCACCGAAGATTGATTTTCCTGTCTAGTGGTTCAGGTTCTGTAGTGTCTGCATCAGACTGCTGCACTTTGAGGACTTCTGACAACATGTTTCACACCTCGTCCCTCTCAGATTTGAAAGGCTCTTCAGATTCTTAAATCTTGGGTCGAGTGCTGTAGCTATCTCTAGAAATCTCACCTTGTACCTTTTTTGTGTTTAGTCAAATTTGAAGTAAGTGTTCTTAAATTGAACAATGCGTGCTGGGTCAGCACCCAAGATTGACGTAAAACAAAATATATGGCACAATGCAGAAAAAACCATGGAGCAGGAGACATACAGTTTTTCATCAAGGTCTTCAGTCCCAAATTAAATTAAAACATTATTTTTTAACGAGCGTCATCAGCATGGAAGCATGTCCTCTGGAATGGTGGTTGAAGTATGAAGGCATACGGATGTTAACATATCTGGCACATTAATACCTTGCAATGCTGGCTACACAAGTGCTACGAGAGAGCTTGTTCTCACTTTCAGGTGACATTTATAAGATGCAGCCAGCATTATCTCCAGTAAATGTAAACAAACTTGTTTGTCTTAGCAATTGGCTGAATAAGAAGTAGGACTGACTGGACTTGTAGGCTCTACAGTTTTACATGTTTTCTTTTTGAGTGCAGTTATGCAACAAAAACCAAAACCCTACATATGCAAGTTGCACTTTAATGATAAAGAGATTGCACTACAATACCGTATATTTGTACAGTGTAAATATTTGTTATAAAAATGTGTAGTGAGCACTGTACACTTTGTATTCTATGTTGTAATTGAAATTAATATATTTGAAATGTAGAAAAACATCAAAAATAGAATATATTGAAATTGGTATCTATTGATTAACAGTGTGATTGAAACTGAGATTAATCACAATTTTCTTTAAGTTTAATTGCATAAATTAACTGTGATTAATTGACAGCCCTAGGTTGGAATTGTTCTGACACATGCAGGACAGTCTAGAACATCTGTGTGCAGGGAAAGAGCCTGGGGGGAATTGTGCTGTGAAATTATTTCCTGTTCTGACATGTCCCCAATTGCCCTTTTTGCCCTAACAGGCTGCAGCGCAACATCCATGTTTTGCTCCAGCTCATTCCGTCCTTCCAGGGGCCGGGGAAGGGAAATGGCTGCAGTGGAGATGGTAGAGGAGGGATTATCGGGGAGTGGCTGGTGGGTTCCCTTTGTGGGGAGAAAGGGCAGCAAATACATAGGGGGTGGGAACTTCCGGGAAGGTTGGTCTGAATGTGGGAGGGGGCAGGAAATCCACAGGGTGGGGAAAGGGTGGGGGACAGGGTGTGACAAACCTGCTGGGATTTGTTTACTGTGAGGCTCCAGCGTTTCTCAAATGCTGCCACCAGAGGCTTTGATTGTGGCCACAGCCTCCTGGGCTGTAATTGAGGAGGAGTCGGGGGCAGGAAGGCGGCGGATCTTCCCCTGGGGCTGCCTGCAGGGGCTGGTCCCTACCCCCTTCCGGAGTCATCAACACTGTAGGAGCAGGCAACCAGTGGGAGATCCCAACCTTCCCAGGTGCAGTGGGGCTCGGGCTTCAGGCTTCTGCTCCGGGATGGGGGGTGGCAGGCTCAGTCAAGATACATGGAACGTAGGCTGGGTGTGTATGTGTAAAGTGCCTAGTCAGCAAGCTGTAAATTGGCCATTTAGCAACCTCAGCTTGAGCAAGGCAGGAGGGGAGGGGGCTTGGGTGCCACAGAAAGGGCAGCTTGACCCCGCCTCCTTCCTGATAAGAATTGTGTTGAAGTTGCTAATACATGCATTTTAAAAAGAGCAGGATGTACCCTGAGGAATGTCTATTGAGGTCTCAAGGCTGCAGACTCTGTAAAAACCCACAGCTGGTTAATCAATAATCAGAAGGACCGTCTTGCTTGATCATTGAAATGCTTAACAAGGTTTCTTTAAGGGACATGTCTTTCTGTTACTAATGTATAAATAAGGGGAAAAGCTTGAGAAAGTGGGACTCGTTTGGGGACTCTTCGGGACTGGTCTCTCCTTCTGGATGCACCCTGTGTTCCTCATTCCCAGCTTCTGGCAAACAGAGGCTCACCGCTGGCTAAGAGCTTCTGATGGACCCATCCTCCATGAATTTATCTAGTTCTTTCTTGAACCCTGTTATAGTCTTGGCCTTCACAACATCCTCTGGCAAGGAGTTCCACAGGTTGATTGTATGTTGTGTGAGGAAATAATTCCTTTGGTTTGTTTTAAACCTGCTGCCTATTAATTTCATTTGGTGACCCCCTAGTTCTTGTGTTATGAGAAGGACTAAATAACACTTCCTTATTTACTTTCTCCACACCAGTCATGACTGTATAAACCTCCATCTTACCCCCTTTAGTCGTCTCTTTTCCAAGGTGAAAAGTCCCGATCTTCTGAATCTCTCCTTGTACAGAAGCTGTTCTGTACCCCTCATCATTTTTGTTGCCCTTTTCTGAATCTTTCCAATTCCAATCTATTTTTTTTGAGATGGGGCGACCACATCAACACGCAGTATTCAAGGTGTGGGCACACCGTGGATTTCTATAGAGGTGATATGATATTTTCTGTCTTATTATCTATCCCTCTCTTAATGATTCCCAACATCCTATTGTACACTGAGTGGATATTTTCTGAGAACTATCCACAGTGACTCCAACATCTCATTCTTGAGTGGTAACAGCTAATTTAGACCCTATCATTTGATATGTGTAGTTGGGATTATGTTTTCCAGTGTTCATTACTTTGCATTTATCAACATTGAAATTCATCTGCCATTTTGTTGCCCAGTTACCCAGTTTTGTGAGAGCTCTTTGTAGCTCTTCGCAGTCTGCTTTGGATTTAACTATCATGAGTAGTTTTGTAGCATCTGCAAATTTTGCCACCTCACTGTTTATTGCTTTTCCCAGAGCAGTTGAACAGTATTGGTCCCAGTACGGACCCATGGGAGACACCTGGGGATGAGAGGGAAGATCCTCTTCTGACACTGGCAGACCAGGTGCCAGCTCCTGCCAAGGCCTTTAGGCCTTACTGAGAAGTGACAAATGAATGGCTGGAAACTGGTCTTGCTCACCTGTTTGTTAGTGTTGTTTTAGATTTATAAAAATGTGTTTCGTGTTTAGACTTTATGAAAAGCTTGTGAGTTGCTGCATGCATTATTCTCACCTATAATAGCTGTAGCCCATGGTATAAGGTGATCTCTAAGTGTTGGCACTAAAACTGTAAAGCCCCTCGCTGCCACCACCCCCCCCACCCCGAGTCGGGAGAGAAGCATTACCAAGTGTGAAATGCTAGTTTACCAGGAGAGGAGTCATCTCCTTTCCAACGAGAGAAGGCCCTGAATGAGACATCGGACAAGCCACTGTGGATCATCGGTGGACAAAAGGTTGATTGCTCCCTCACACGCACCCACACCCAGGCAGTGGAGATGTTCACAAACACTTGCCCCATCAGTTTGAGCTCTGGGAGAATGGAATAAAAATCCCTGTCAGTAAGAAACTGTCCCTGTGCTGCTTGGACTTCATGGAGATGGCGCGACTTGTGAGCATAAGCAAGGGATCCCGGCTGTTTGGCCAGGGGTAGCCCTAAGGGACGTACAGAGCTTGAGTGTTACAGCAGCTTCTACTGCTGTTTGAAACCTCAGACTGTAACTCCTTTGTGTGTATGTTTACCTGCTTTAACCTGGTAAATACGTTTCTTATTTCTTTTCCTAGTCAGTAAAGCTTTAGCTCTAAGCTGCTCTCATCAGCTTCATTACTCCACTGGCCACGAGAGGCGGTAGCTCTGTCAGCGGGAGAAGCTCTCCTGCCGACACTGCGCTCTCTACAACGGCGCCTAGATCGGGATAACTTGTGTCGCTCAGGGATGTGGATTATTCACCCCCTCTCCCCCGAGTGATGTAAGTTATGCCGAAGTACGTTCTAGTGTAGACAAGGTCTAAGATACCAGAGCTGCTGCTGCTATTTGAACAGGAAGAGAAGGAGGAGGCTGCAAGATGGTGAAGGAGAGAAAAGCAGCACTGCAGCAGCCGGAGAAGGTAAAGAACAGAAGAATCCAGAAGCCATGTCTGGTACAGATCCCCTCTCTGCAACCTCCCCAAAGCTCTCGTTTTAAGAGTGGTCTGGACTGTAGAGTATGAAGCTTTCTCCCATAGACGGTGAAGAAATAGCTTTGTACTCTAATGCTCTAGGTAAGGTCAGGTCTGTCAATGCCATTTAACTAATCCACTTTTAAGTCACATCTTTGCTAATCAACATTCATTTTGCTGAGTGTCCCCCTGTAGGCAAGGCCTGACTTCCATGCTCTGATCCGTCCCTTCAGTGCCCAGGGTTTGTGGTGCAGAAAGGGCAGCAGGCCGGAGGCCGGGCAGTGTCTGCAGCAGGCTGAGCAGGCACGTCTGTGCAGTGGGGCTCTCTCACTTTTTATGGCGAGGGTGCTGAAAGCCTGTGAACTGTGTGCTCACAGGCAGTGTGAAAACGTGCAATTCCCACTCACTCTGCACAGGGGCAGCACAGCTCCGGGGTTCTCTGGAATCACACAGTAATGCTGGCTTTGTTCCCACAGCACCTGGAGCTTTGCACAGTGAGACATGGGGGTGCTGCAGCACCCGCCACACACCTCGTTCCAGCCCCTCTGCTTCTCTGCAGGGAACTTATTATGCCACGAGGGGATGCAGGGAGACTGTGCAGGAGTCCCAGGCCCACGCGCTGAGCACTGCAGCTCCGGTGCTGTGTGCGGGATTCATTTCTGCTCTCTGATAAAACTGCTCCAGGTTCCTCTGTCCAACTAATATTCATCCAGGCTCCCTGGCGCTGTTAGTATCTGTCCAGAGCTCTCGCCAGCCCTGCCCCAGGAGAGCTGGGCGCTCGCCCTGCTCTAGGAGAGCCAGGCAGGCCCTGAGCACTAGACGGTGACCCTAGGCCAGTGGTGCCAGAACCATCTGTATAGTGGGGGGTGCTGAGCCACTGAACCAACTGTAACCCCTGGGTGTGATGGAAACCACGTCAAGCCAGGGGCTGCTGCAGCACCCCCAGTTCCAGCCCCTCTGCCCAGGCAGCTCCCCCAGCCTGACACACACACAGAGCCCCTGCACCCGCCCACCCCAGGGCTCCTCAGCCCAGAGGGGAGCCCC
Organism: Mauremys mutica; assembly: GCF_020497125.1. NCBI lineage: Eukaryota > Metazoa > Chordata > Testudines > Geoemydidae > Mauremys > Mauremys mutica. The sequence goes on from NC_059093.1 coordinate 22,792,548, forward strand.
CCGGCTGAGTGGGGAATCAGAACCTCCCAAAATTACCCTGGGACCAGCATGATCTGCCTCCGCCCTGCCCCGCTCTGCATGTATCCGGAGTGAGTCAGTTTCCCTGTCCCAACATGTGTCCTGCCCTGTGTCTCTTCTCTTCCCAGTTCCCTCCACCCCACCCCATTTCCCCTGCACCCCGGGCTGGGTCTCTGCCAACCCCCCTTCTCCCTTCCTGCCTCCAATATCTCCCAGCCCCTACAGGTCTATAGGGCTGGATCCCTCCCTTCCCCCTTCTCCCCTCATTTCCTGCCTCTGGGGGTCTATGGAGATGGGTCTCTCCTCCACCATCCTCACTCCTACCCCTCCTTATCCTGCTGCCTCTAGGGTTCTATGGGGCTGGGTCTTTCCTCCCTCCATCCCCGCCCCTGCCCCCAATATCCCTCTGGGCTCTATGGGGCTGGGGCTCTCTCCCTGCCCCTGTGCTCTCCCCCGTTCAACATGTCCTGGGAGTGACTCAGTTTCCCTGGACTGTTTCACCCCACTCACACGTGTCTGTTCTCTCCCCCAGCTTCCTCCACCCCACCCCATTTCCCCTGCACCCCAGGCTGGGTCTCTGCCAACCCCCTCTCCTCTCCTCCTGACCCCAATATCCCTTGCCCCAGGGATCTATAGGGCTGGGACTCTCCCTCCCCCAACAGCTCCCTGCCCCAGGCTGTCTAAGGGCCTTGGTCCCTCCCTGCAGCCCTGCCCCCAGCCTGAGGCTCACAGACACTCCCCGCCCAGCGGCTGTGACGTGTACTGGGGCTCTGACGTACGGTGACGTGCTCACCCCCCGCCCTCCCCGCAAGCCACTCACACGAGACCAGAACGACTGAAGGTGTCATGTGTCCGTGGGCGGGGCTATGCAGATGAGCAGTGTCTGGCGGCTTTCCAGAGAGCAGCGAGGTGAAGCGAAGAAGCCGGAGAGAATTCTCTGTGTGTGGATAGAATCCGTTGTGGGGAGTTCGTCCGGTGAGGGCCTGCACCGGAGTCACTTCGGAGCAGTGATAGCCACTGCGCTCCATAGTGACCAAAGGGGTGTGAATGGGGTGTGGTGCCTGGCGGGGAGCAGCTCATGGTGATATGGAAAGCAATGGGAGCAAGAGGTCCTGTCCTAGCACGAGGCAGACTGATGGGGGTCTTGTTGCAATCATAAGGTATTTTCTTATCATTGCTATGAGGCTCTCTGTTGGGGAGGGGGTTGACTCATCACTGTTAAGGGGGAGAGCAACTTCCCCTGTTCCCACTCAGTCTCTAGTGGGAGGCTGAGCTGGGATCTCTAGGGAGGGAAGCACAGGAGAAAAGAATCTGCCCTGTCAAACCTGGGTGTTCTGGCTCCCAGTCCCCCTGCTCTTGACCCCCTCCACTCCCAGAGCCAGGGAGAGAACCCAGGGGTCCTGGAGCCCAGCGCCCTCCTGCTCTGACTGTGAGACCCTGCTCCCCTCCCAGGATGGTGCAGGGGTCACTGGGTCTGTGTCCCAGCTCTGCTAAGGGACTTGACGGATTTTCCCAAAGTGCTTCCTTCTCAATCCAGCACACCTGCCCCCCCTTCCCAGTCACTGCCCACCCGCATGTGGGGGCACCAGCACTGTGCCAGGGCGTGATGGGAAATTGTCCAAGCTGGCCCAGGGGAGACGTGTATGTTCCTGCTGCCTCCTGCTCAATGGTGTGTGTGTGTGTGTGTGTGTGTGTGTGCGCGTGCAGGATTTTGTATCCTGCAGCAAGTGACTGACACACACACACAGGTGCACAAAGGGACTCACACACTCCCAAGAACACTCACACACAACACACCTAGAGGGACATGCTAGCCCACCCCTGCAAAGACAGAAACAATCACACTCCCAGCCACACACCAGAATAGTCACAGTCATGCTCAGAGACACAACCGCACACAGTTCACTCCCACTGCTCCCTACACAAGGACCTCTTGCCCCACACAGCATGTGCTGAGGCCTGTGGAACTCACTGCCACTGGACAGCTACCAAGGAGAATGGACCTTCCCAGGAGACCAATAGACATAGCCGTGGGGACAGAGGGGGCTGGGCTCCCAGGGTCTGACCCGGGCTGAGACTGGGCAAGAGGGGCCCATGGCTCTCACCTAGAGGGGTCTATCCAGCAGGGGGCAGCGTGACCCACACACAAACCCACCAGAATCACCTTTCTTAGTGGGTCTCTCAGGACATCCCCCACCCTGCCCCGGGTTGAGTATCAAAGGGGCAGCACAGGACTCTGGGCCGTGTCTCCCCAGCCCCTCACTCACACACGCTGGCGAGTTGGGTAACTGCCAAGGGACTGCATAGGAGAGAGTCAGAGCCACAGTGAGAACCCAGGAGTCCTGGCTCTCCCCCCCCCGACACACACTCTAACCACTGCCCTCCACTCCCCTCCCAGGGCTGGGGATAGAACCCAGGAATTCTGACCACTAGCCCCCACCCCACTCTGACCACTAGACCCCACACGCCCCTTTTAGATTTAAGACTCGCTGCCTCTTCTATCCACCCAGCCCACCTGTCCACCCCTTTGCTGCAGGTTTTTGGGATACCACCCCTGCTCTGTGCTCCCCCAGTGCAGCCCAAGGTTTTTCCTCCCCCCAACCACACATCCTCACCCCCTCATGCTGGATCGTCTGCTTGGCCCCCCCAGCCCCTCTTGGGGCGCACTGTGCGGCATTGCTGGGGATTGTGCAACGGCCCAGCACCAGGCAACGCAGAATGGAAACCACATGCCCTGCCCTGCCTCACCTGAGCTGCCCTCCAGGTGCATCGGAGCCCAGCACCCCGCACCTGGGCACTCCTGCCCCACAGGGGGTGAGCTGCAGCCCCCGCCACACTCCGCAGAGGGGAGAAGGGTCAGGCCAGCCAGCCCTTGTAAGATGGGGGAATCACTACCGGGGTCAACGGTATGGGGGCTGTGACATACGGAGAAACAGTTGGCGCACCGGCAGAGGGCAGCAGAGCATGCACACACACACACACACAATTGCTAATATACATAAACACCCTCACAAATCCAGCAAAAACCAACACAACAGTTAACAGATGCAAACACAGGCACAAATCCAGTCACATGAACACATACATCTGCACAGCTACAAACACAACCCCCACCCACAGCTGCAATAACACGCACACGTGCATGCACACGCACACACAAAACCCCTGCAGAACACCAAACATGCACAAACACATGCAGAAATCCATCCACACACACACACCCCATCCCCATTCTGTACACACACCTTGAGTCACTGCGACACTGAATACTTCAATTGGATGGGGGGGGGCAGCACCATTGCTATTCCCTGTCCCCCAGGGCTTTTAGGGGGTGCATTGGGGGCACAGGGGGCACGAGCCAATGCCAGCCAAGGGGGGGTTAGAAGTGAGAAAGGGGCTGTGGTTTCTGCACCACCCGGTTCCTGGCACAGGCTCGTTTGAGGATTTGCATTTCTTGGTAGTTTTCACCCCATCACCACTTCCTGCTCACCCCACTCCTGCTGTGTGAGATGGTTAAAGGAGGGATGGGAAGAACCCAGGACTCCTGGCTCCCACCCCCACCTGTTCTAACATACCAGACCCTACTCTAACCCCAGCGCTGGGAATGGAACCCAGGAGTCCTGGCTCCCACCCCCATCTGTTCTAACATACCAGACCCTACTCTAACCCCAGTGCTGGGAATGGAACCCAGGAGTCCTGGCTCCCACCCCCACCTGTTCTAACATACCAGACCCTACTCTAACCCCAGCGCTGGGAATGGAACCCAGGAGTCCTGGCTCCCACCCCCATCTGTTCTAACATACCAGACCCTACTCTAACCCCAGCGCTGGGAATGGAACCCAGGAGTCCTGGCTTCCAGCCTCCCTTCCTCTAATCACTAGACCCCACTCGTACCCTTCTTGGGAGCCAGGACTCCTGGGTTCTATCCCCAACTCTGGGAGCAGACTGGGGTCTAGTGGTTAGAGCAGGAGGAGCCAGGACTCCTGGGTTCTGTCCCCAACTCTGGGAGCAGAGTGGGGTCTAGTGGTTAGAGCAGGAGGAGCCAGGACTCCTGGGTTTTATTCTCAGTGCTACTGTGTGACCCTGGGCCTCTATTTCTCCTCCCACTTTTTGGGTGTGGAGCCTGTAAACTCTCTGGGGCATGGCCTGTCTCTCGCTGTGTCTGGGCAGCGCCTGGCCCAATGGGGCCCTGATCTCAGCTGGGGCAGGGACTCTCTCTGTGTCTGTGCAGCCCCTGGCACAACAGGGGCCTTGATTCTGCCCCGGTCTCTGTAGGTGCTGCTGTTGTACAGATAAATAATCATGATACTAGAAGCTGTGGCAGTGCGTGAGTGCACCACCATTGCCGTGCAAGGGCTAAATGTGATTCTTATCCTTGTGACACACATCCCCCCGTGCACCCTTTCTCCCCCGCAAATCCCCGATTCTCCACCCTGAGCCCCTTGTGCTACTGCCCTTGTCAACGGCAGCGCAGAAAGCCGCCCAGCCCTAGTGCCAAAAGAAGATGATGTGTGTGTGGGGGGGAAAGCTTTGCAAAAATCGGTCACACCAATAGGAAACCACACCCAGCAGTTTGTGACTTCACTTCCCAAAATTAGGCGCGCGCACACACACACACACACAAAACCCCGCTCAAACAGCCCCCTTTGCCAATGCACCACCTCACCTCATCCAGGGAGTCTAGGCGGGGAGCTCCGTGTGGGAGCAGCGATGGACGGCACCATCAAGGTAGGTTCTGGAGATGGTCCTCCAGGTGCGGGCATCTCGGCTCCAACTGGCACTGGGCTCAAGCTGGGCTGTGTTCAGTTCCTCTCTCTGGTGTGCGCCCCGGCTGCACAAACGTCCCTGCCCCCTGCTCTTTCCTTCTGGTACAAAAAATATCCTCTTCCTTCGCCCCAGAGAGAGACACCCACGGTGCTGCTCAGCACACACCTTCCCCCCACCTTCCCCCCATTCCCAGGAGTGTGCAGGAAGGGGGTCATGATTGGGGAGAGCCCGTGTCCCGAGGGGAGGGTATGGGGGGGACTTGTCCCCTCCATGGAGCATGGGGGTGCCAATAGGCACCTATGGATGGTCCCCCCAAGCAGGGCCGGGACGGAAAAGGGGGGGCTGTGCCCCCAATATGGATAATCTGGGGTGCAAACTTACTTAACAGGTCAGTCTGTCTTTTACCTGACTGTCCCATTCCAGCTTCAACTAGCGCTTGTGGTTCATTCGTTCTTTTTCATTCCTTTCCTTCTCTAGCTTGTATGTTCTTGCTTTCCTTTGCTTTCTTTTTTCCCCTCCACCTTTCATGCTCTTTCTTTCTTTGGCCTGGTCTACACTAGGAGTTTATGTCGAATTTAGCAGCATTAATTCGACTTAACCGTGCACCTGTCCACACCAGGAAGCTAATTAGTTCGACCTAGAGGGCTCTTTAGTTCGAATTCTGTACTCCTCTCCGACGAGGGGAGTAGCGCAAAATTCGACATGGCTATGTCGAATTAGGCTATGTGTGGATGGAAATCTACCTTAGTAGCTCCGGGAGCTATCCCACAGTGCACCACTCTGTTGATGCTCTGGACAGCTGTCCAAGCTTGGATGTTCTGACCAGCCACACAGGAAAAGCCCCGGGAAAATTTGAATTCCTTTTCCTGTCTGGCCAGTTTTAATCTCATTTCCTGTTTGGACATCGTGGCAAGCTCAGCAGCACCGGCAATGATGTAGAGCTCTCCAGCAGAGGAGTCCATGCAATCTGAGAGTAGAAAGAGAGCCCCAGCATGGACTGACCGGGAAATCTTGGATCTGATCGCTGTGTGGGGCAATCAGTCTGTGGTTTCGGAGCTGCGCTCCAACAAACGGAATGCAAAGACATACGAGAAGGTCTCCAAAGCCATGGCAGACAGAGGATACAGCCGGGATACAATCCAGTGCCGCGTGAAAATCAAGGACCTGAGACATGGCTACCAAAAAATCAAAGCAGCAAATGGACGGTCCGGATCCCAGCCCCAGACATGCCGCTTCTACGAGGCACTGCATGCCATTCTCAGTGGGTCTGCAACCACTGCCCCACCGGTGTGCGTGGACTCTGAGGATGGGATACTGTCGATGGACTGTTCCTCGGAGATGTTCGTGGATGGGGAAGATGAGGAGGACGAGGCAGTCGACAGCGCTTACAACGCTGATTTCCCCGACAGCCAGGATCTCTTCATCACCCTCACAGAGATCCCCTACCAACCCTCCCCAGCAGTTACCCCGGACCCTGAATCAGGGGAAGGATCAGTCGGTAAGTGCTTTAAACATGTAAACTTTTATTATTAATGTAACAGGAATCTGAACTATGTGAAAAGGAGGTCTATATATATGGAGATAGAACAGAAATCCTCCTGGGAGATCTCCACGAAGCTCTCCTGGAGGTAATCGAAAAGCCTCCGCATGAGGTTCCTGCGGAGAGCTGCCTTATTGGGTGCTCTGTGGTAGCACACTTTTCCGCGCCAGGCTGTCATCAGGTACTCCGGGAGCATTGCCTCCACGAGCATGGCAGCATAGGCCCCTGGTTTGTGCTGGCTTTCACGCAGCATGCGCTCTCTATCTGCTTCAGTGACCCTCCTCAGGGTGATCTCACTCGGCGACTCCTGCATTTCATTAGGGGAATTAGTGTAATGTTAGTATTGGGAATGCTTCACTTTTCCTTTGCATAACAATAAGCGTCGGTTTACAGCCACGTGGTGGAGGCGGTAGAGGGGCAGCATACAGGGATCTTTCCCGGGGACAGCCGCGAGGGGGTGGAACAGGGGCAGAGTTTATGTTTTCTGGATTGCCTGCAGCAGGAGGGCAGTGCTATACATTAAGTCTTAAGCAGCATAAAGTCTATGGCTTACCATGCCTGGCTGCTCCACGGATTCTGCTGTCCTGAACCGCTTGTCTGATCTCTAGTGCAAGACTCCAGGCAATGAAAGCGAAGGCTGAAAATTTGAACTTGTCCTGAGTGCGCATGAGATAGGTGCTGTGCATGGTCTTGTTCACAGAGACAGACTAGACTGTGTTCATTGTTCGCAAAAATGTATCTTTGCAAGGAATTCACTGCCTTTTTCCCATCACACAGCTGCGAGTGTCTCCCGACCTGCCCCAGCATGCCCCTCACAGAGGCTGGCAAAGATTAGGCGGCGAAAGAAAAAGACACGGGATGAGATGTTCGCTGAACTTATGATCTTATGCAGCGGTCCTTGTCCTGGACCACAGAGCCACGCAGCAGGGGAATCTGTAACCGTCCTCCCCCACCACAAAGTCACATAGCCCCCGCACACAGAGTCCTAAAAAGGAGGGATGGCAGGCTCCGTTGAAACAACCAGTCCAGCACTGCGGACCGCTCTAGGAGCAGGAGCCTGTCATTCCTCCAGTTTAGAAGCGGTCTTTACATCACTGTACACCCTACCCAGCACAGTCTTCATCCCAGTTTCAACCCTTTAACGCAAAGTCATTAATAAAGAAAACGTAGTTAAGTAACAATGAAACATAGATTTTATTTTTACACGTGTGTTGGAAGGGGGGAACGGGGTGAATGGGGTATGTAACTGCAGAGGATAGTCAACAGTAACTGGGTAAAGAAACAGGGGCAGGTTCAGCTTCTCTGTAAAGAAACTGAATAGTCACAGGTCACGCTGCTCCATGAGGAACCTAGCTTTCAAAGCCTCCCGGATGCACAGCGCTTCCCGCTGGGCTCTTCTAATTGCATGGCTGTCTGGCTGAGCGTAATCAGCAGCCAGGCGATTTGCCTCAACTTCCCATCCAGCCATAAAGGTCTCCCCCTTGCTCTCACAGAGATTGTGGAGCACACAGCAAGCTGCAATAACAATGGGGATATTGGTTTCGCTGAGATCCGAGCGAGTCAGTAAGCTCCTCCATCTCCCCTTGAGACGTCCGAAAGCACACTCCACCACCATTCTGCACTTGCTCAGCCGGTAGTTGAAGAGTTCCTTGTCACTGTCCAAGGTGCCTGTATAGGGCTTCATGAGCCAGGGCATTAGCGGGTAGGCTGGGTCCCCGAGGATCACTATAGGCATCTGCATATCCCCAACAGTTATTTTGTGGTCCGGGAAGAAACTACCTTCCTGCAGGCGTCTAAACAGACCAGAGTTCCTAAAAACACGCGCGTCATGAACCTTGCCCGGGCACCCGACGTTGATGTTGGTAAAACGTCCCCTATGGTCCACCACTGCTTGCAGCACCATTGAAAAGTAGCCCTTTTGGTTAATATACTGGCTGGCCTGGTGGGCCGGTCCCAGGATAGGGATGTGAGTTCCATCTATAGCCCCACCGCAGTTTGGGAATCCCATCGCGGTGAAGCCATCTACGATGGCCTGAACGTTTCCCAGGGTCACTACCTTTAAGAGCAGTAGCTCAACGATTGCGTGGGCTACTTGCATCACAGCAACCCCTACGGTAGATTTGCCCACGCCAAAGTGGTTCGCTACTGACCGGTAGCTGTCTGGCGTTGCAAGTTTCCAGAGGGCTATGGCCACTCGCTTCTGCACAGTCAGGGCTGCTCGCATCCGGGTGTCCTTGCGCTTCAGGGCAGGGGACAGCAAGTCACACAGTTCAAGGAAAGTGCCCTTACGCATGCGAAAGTTTCGCAGCCACTGTGATTCATCCCAGACCTGCAGCACTATGTGGTCCCACCAGTCCGTGCTTGTTTCCCGGGCCCAGAATCGCCCTTCCACAGCATGAACATGACCCATTGCCACCATGATGTCCACGGCGCGGGGTCCCGTGCTTTGTGATAGGTCTGTGCCACACTCACACTTCATGTCCTCACCGCGCTGCCAGAGCCTCCTCGCCCGATTTCTCAGCATCTCACTGTGAAAAAGGTGGACGATAAGGTGCGAGGAGTTGACAACAGCCATAAGTGCAGCGATGATCGCAGCGGGCTCCATGCTCGCAGTGCTGTGGCGTCCGCACTGTCACTCACCAGAAAAGTGCGCGAACTGATTGACTGAGTGACGGTTGAATGATGACAGTTACCCAAAACCACCCTCAACACATTTTTCCCCCCAGCAGGCATTGGGGGGCTCTACCCAGCATTCCAATGGGCAGCGGGGACTGCGGGAACTGTGGGATAGTTGCCCACAGTGCACCACTTCCAATGTCGACGCTTGCCCTGTTAGTGTGGACTCACAAAGTCAAATTAGTGTCCTTAGTGTGAATACACAAATTCGACTTTGTAAGGTTGATTCCATAAATTCGACTTAAGTTGAATCGAACTACTCTTGTAGTGTAGACATACCCTTTCTTTCCTTCTTATTCTAATGTTTTTTTTCTCTCCCTTTATTTCTTTCTCTGCCTTTCACATTCCTTTTCTCTCGCTGGTTATTTTTTCACTCGCTGTTTTTCCTTGCTCCTTCTGAGCCAAGCGGGTTCTCCTCGCACACAGATTTTAGAAAATAAGAACGGTCGTACCGGGTCAGATACAAAGGTCCGTCTAGCCCAGTATCCTGTCTACCGACAGTGGCCAATGACAGGTGCCCCAGAGGGAGTGAACCTAACAGGCAATGATCAAGTGATCTCTCTCCTGCCATCCATCTCCATCCTCTGACAAACAGAGGCCAGGGACACCATTCTTACCCATCCTAGCTAATAGCCATTTATGGACTTAGCCACCATGAATTTATCCAGTCCCCTTTTAAACATTGTTATAGTCCTTGCCTTCACAACCTCCTCAGGCAAGGAGTTCCACAAGTTGACTGTGCGCTGCGTGAAGAATTTCCTTTTATTTGTTTTAAACCTACTGCCTATTAATTTCATTTGGTGACCCCTAGTTCTTGTATTATGGGAATAAGTAAATAACTTTTCCTTAGCCACTTTCTCCACATCACTCATGATTTTATATACCTCTATCATATCCCCCCTTAGTCTTCTCTTTTCCAAGCTGAAGAGTTCTAGCCTCTTTAATCTTTCCTCGTATGGGACCCTCTCCAAACCCCTAATCATTTTAGTTGCCCTTTTCTGAACCTTTTCTAGTGCTAGAATATCTTTTTTGAGGTGAGGAGACCACATCTGTACACAGTATTCGAGATGTGGGCGTACCATGGATTTATATATATAGGGCAATAATATATTCTGAGTCTTATTCTCTATCCCCTTTTTAATGATTCCTAACATCCTGTTTGCTTTTTGGACCGCCTCTGCACACTGCGTGGACATCTTCAGAGAACTATCCACGATGACTCCAAGATCTTTTTCCTGACTTGTTGTAGCTAAATTAGCCCCCATCATATTGTATCTATAGTTGGGATTATTTTTTCCAATGTGCATTACTTGACATTTATCCACATTAAATTTCATTTGCCATTTTGTTGCCCAATCACTTAGTATTGTGAGATCTTTTTGAAGTTCTTCACAATCTGCTTAACTATCTTGAGTAGTGTAGTATCATCTGCAAACTTTGCCACCTCACTGTTTACCCCTTTCTCCAGATCATTTATGAATAAATTGAATAGGATTGGTCCTAGGACTGACCCTTGGGGAACACCACTAGTTACCCCTCTCCATTCTGAGAATTTACCATTAATTCCTACCCTTTGTTCCCTGTCTTTTAACCAGTTCTCAATCCATGAAAGGACCTTCCCTTTTATCCCATGACAGCTTAATTTACGTAAGAGCCTTTGGTGAGGGACCTTGTCAAAGGCTTTCTGGAAATCTAAGTACACTATGTCCACCGGATCCCCCTTGTCCACATGTGTGTTGACCCCTTCAAAGAACTCTAATAGATTAGTAAGACACGATTTCCCTTTACAGAAACCATGTTGACTATTGCTCAACAGTTTTTCTATGTGTCTGACAATTTTATTCTTAACTATTGTTTCAACTAATTTGCCTGGTACCGACGTTAGACTTACCGGTCTGTAATTGCCGGGATCACCCCTAGAGCCCTTTTTAAATATTGGCGTTACATTAGCTAACTTCCAGTCATTGGGTACTGAAGCCGATTTAAAGGACAGGTTACAAACCTTAGTTAATAGTTCCGCAACTTCACATTTGAGTTCTTTCAGAACTCTTGGGTGAATGCCATCTGGTCCCGGTGACTTGTTAATGTTGAGTTTATCAATTAATTCCAAAACCTCCTCTAGTGACACTTCAATCTGTGACAGTTCCTCAGATTTGTCACCTACAAAAGCCAGCTCATGTTTGGGAATCTCCCTAACATCCTCAGCCGTGAAGACTGAAGCAAAGAATCCATTAAGTTTCTCCGCAATGACTTTATCGTCTTTAAGCGCTCCTTTTGTATTTCGATCGTCAAGGGGCCCCACTGGTTGTTTAGCAGGCTTCCTGCTTCTGATGTACTTAAAAAACATTTTGTTAATACCTTTGGAGTTTTTGGCTAGCCGTTCTTCAAACTCCTCTTTGGCTTTTCTTATTACACTCTTGCACTTAAGTTGGCAGTGTTTGTGCTCCTTTCTATTTGCCTCACTAGGATTTGACTTCCACTTTTTAAAGGAAGTCTTTTTTATCTCTCACTGCTTCTTTTACATGGTTGTTAAGCCACGGTGGCTCTTTTTTAGTTTTTACTGTGTTTCTTAATTTGGGGTATACATTAAAGTTGGGCCTCTATTATGGTATCTTTAAAAAGGGCCCATGCAACTTTCAGGGATTTCACTTTAGTCACTGTACCTTTTAACTTTTGTTTAACTAACCCCCTCATTTTTGTATAGTTCCCCCTTTTGAAATTAAATGCCACAGTGTTGGGCTGTTGAGGTGTTCTTCCCACCACAGGGATGTTGAATGCTATTGTATTATGGTCACTATTTCCAAGCAGTCCTGCTATAGTTACCTCTTGGACCAGCTCCTGCGCTCCACTCAGGATTAAATCTAGAGTTGCCTCTCCCCTTGTGGGTTCCCGTACCAGCTGCTCCATGAAGCAGTCATTTAAAGTATCGAGAAATTTTATCTCTGCATTTCGTCCTGAAGTGAAATGTTCCCAGTCAATATGGGGATAATTGAAATCCCCCACTATTATTGGGTTCTTAATTTTGATAGCCTCTCTAATTTCCCTTAGCATTTCATCATCACTATTACTGTCCTGGTCAGGTGGTCGATAATAGATCCCTAATGTTATATTTTTATTAGAGCATGAAATTTCTATCCATAGAGACTCTATGGAACATGCGGATTTGCTTAAGATTTTTACTTCATTTGAATCTACACTTTCTTTCACATATAGTGCCACCCCTCCCCCTGCACGACCTGTTCTGTCCTTCCGATATATTTTGTACCCCGGAATGATTGTGTCCCATTGATTGCTCTCAGTCCACCAGGTTTCTGTGATGCCTATTATATCTATATCCTCCTTTATCACAAGGCACTCTAGTTCACCCATCTTATTATTTAGACTTCTGGCATTTGTGTACAAGCACTTTAAAAACTTTTCCCTGTTTATTAGCCTGCCTTTTTCTGATGTGCCAGATTCTTTTTTATGTGACTGTTTATCATCTGATCCGGCCCTTACATTATCCTCTTCCGTCCTCTGCTCCTGACTATAACCTGGAGATTCTCTATCATCAGACTCTCCCCTAAGAGAAGTCTGTGTCCGATCTACACGCTCCTCTGCAGCAGTCGGCTTTCCCCCATCTCCTAGTTTAAAAAGTGCTCTACAACCTTTTTAATGTTAAGTGCCAGCAGTCTGGTTCCACTTTGGTTTAGGTGGAGCCCATCTCTCCTGTATAGGCTCCTCCCATCCCAGAAGTTTCCCCAGTTCCTAATGAACGTGAACCCCTCCTCTCTACACCATCGTCTCATCCACGCGTTGAGACTCTGAAGCTCTGCCTGCCTACCCGGCCCTGCGCGTGGAACTGGGAGCATTTCTGAGAATGTCACCATAGAGGTCCTGGTTTTCAGTCTCTTCCCTAGCAGCCTAAATTTGACTTCCAGGACATCTCTCCTACCCTTCCCTATGTCATTGGTACCTACATGTACCACGACCACCGGCTGCTCCCCAGCACTACACATAAATCTATCTAGATGCCTTGAGAGATCCGCAACCTTCGCACCAGTCAGGCAAGTCACCATACGGTTCTCTCAGTCATCACAGACCCAGCTATCTACGTTTCTAATAATCGAATCTCCCATTACTAACACCTGCCTTTTCCTAGAAACTGGAGTTCCCTCCCCCGGAGAGGTAACCTCAGTGCGAGAGGCAACCCCAGCACCATCTGGAAGGAGGGTCCCAACTACGGGAAGGTTTCCCTCTGCTCCCATTGACTGCTCTGCTTCCCTGGGCCGTTCTTCCTCCTCAACAGCACAGGAGCTGTCTGAGCGGAGGTGGGACAATTCTACAGTGTCCCGGAAAGTCTCATCAACATACCTCTCTGCCTCTCTTAGCTCCTCCAGTTCCGCCACCCTGGCTTCCAAAGTCCTCTGAGGGCCAGGAGCTCCTTGCACCAACTGCACACATACGCCACCCGCCCACAGGGCAGGTAATCATACATGCAACACTCAGTGCAATAAACTGGGAGGCAGGAATTCAAACAATCTGGGTTCAGTTCCCAGTTTTACCCCAAATTCTCCATGCAAACTTGAGCAAATTACTTCAGCTCTCTGAGCTTCAGTTTCCTCATCTGTAAAATGGAGAGTGGCCTCCCACCATCGGCCTACTTAGCCTCTGAGGTTTTTGTGGCAATGCCTCTCTGTCCCTGTGGGCACATCTACACTGCAGTCAGACACCGGCGGCTGGCCCGTGCCTGCTGACTTGGGCTCACACGGCTCAGGCTGCAGGGCTGTTTAATGGTGGTGTCGATATTCCGGCTGGGGCTGCAGCCCAAGGTCTGGCACCCTCCCACCTCGCAGGGTCCTACAGCCTGGCTCCAGCCCGAGCCCAGACATCTACAGGGCAATTAACCAGCCCCTTCGCCTGAGCCCTGTGAGCCTGAGGCAGCTGCCATGGGCCAGCTGGGGGGGGGGGGGTTAATGGCAGTGCAGACATACCCGGGGTGTCTGTGCAGCACCTGTCACCATGGGGCCCCGATCTTGGTCAGTGTCTGTGCAGAGCCCTGCACAACAGGGGCCTGGTCTCAGTCAGGGACTCTGCAACTCCCGGCATTGCAAGATCCCTGATTTTGTTTGGGGTCCCTGCAGCACCTGGCAAAATGTGGGGCCAGGATCTCTGTCAGGGTCTGTGCAGTGCCCAGTACAGTGGTGGGGCGTGGTCTGGGTTGGGGTCAGTGCAGTTCCAGGCCCAACGGGGACACAGATCTCAGTCGGAGTTTCTGAGGTGCCCAGCACAATGGAGGCAGCAACCTGGGCTGCAGTAGTGTGCTGCCCCGCACAAAGGAGCCATGATCTCGGTCCAGGCCTCAGTCTGACCTGGCACAACAAAGGCCCAGATCTCACTCGGGGTCTGCGCGGTGCCCGGCAGAACGGGGCCCCCGATCTGACCCGGGGTCTGCGCGGTGCCTGGCGGAATGGGGCCCCGATCTCGCTCGGGGTCTGCGCGGTGCCTGGCGGAATGGGGCCCCGATCTCACTCGGGGTCTGCGCGGTGCCTGGCGGAATGGGGCCCCGATCTCACTCGGGGTCTACGCGGCGCCCGGCGGAACGGGGCCCCCGATCTCGCCCGGGGTCTGCGCGGCGCCCGGCGGAACGGGGCCCCCGATCTCGCCCGGGGTCTGGGTGGCACCCGGCAGAACGGGGCCCCCGATCTCGCCCGGGGTCTGCGCGGCGCCTGGCGGAACGGGGCCACGATCTCGCTCGGGGTCTGGGCGGCGCCCGGTGGAACGGGGCCCCCGATCTCACTCAGGGTCTGGGCGGCGCCCGGCGGAACGAGGCCCCGATCTCGCTCGGGGTCTGCGCGGCCCCCGGCAGAACGGGGCCCCGATCTCGCTTGTGGTCTGGGCGGCGCCCGGCGGAACGAGGCCCCGATCTCGCTCGGGGTCTGCGCGGCCCCCAGCGGAACGGGGCCCCCGATCTCACTTGGGGTCTGGGCGGCCCCCGGCGGAAAGGGGCCCCGATCTCGCTCGGGGTCTCTGCAGCTCCAGGAACAACAAGGTCCCTGAGTTTGTTTGCTGTCTCTGCAGCGCCTGGCACAATGGGAGCCTGATTTCACTTGGTGTTGATGCAGGGCCTGGCACAACAGCGGCCCAGGCTCAGTCAGGGTCACTGCGGCACCCGGCACAACAAGGTCCCTGGTCTCAGCAGGGGTCTGTGCAGTCCCTGGCACAATGAGTGCCCCAAACTCGGTCAGGGTTTGTGCAGTGCCTGGCACACTGGGGCACCTGATCTCAGGCAAGGCCTGGGCCATGCTCAGGACGATAAGAGCCCTGATCTCAGTCACACACTGGGGAGAAAAGCAGGAGGCTTTTCAAGAATTTGCTATCATGATTTCAGAACTGAGGAGAAAATGGGGCACAAATTAAATATCTGCCAATGTAAAAGAGAAGCACCAACGTCTGGGGAGATATTCTATCACCATTCAAGAGTTCAAGGGAAAAGAGGGGCAATTGGAGGGGATTATACAGCGATATCAAACAACGACAGACTGGGGTGGCTGCTCCTTGCCGCACGTTCACTGGCGGGCAGGGAGCTCGGGTGATGTGGCTTTCTCAGGGGACAGGAGGGGGCTGGAGTCAGGTCACTGGCAGTGGGGTCTGGGACTGTGACTAGCAGGCGGTGGGGGGGAGCAGAGGGGGCTGCTGAGTGGGGGATGGGAAGTAGCTGGTGCTGGGAAACCTGGGGCTGCCCAGTTTCCATGGGGGACGCTTGCCCCTCCCTTTCCATGCCCTGTTGCCAGCAGACAGAGCCCCCCGCCCAGCCCAGCTCAGGATGTCCCTGTTTCAGGGCTCCCCCAGCCTCTGCCCAGTTCACAAATCACCAGGGGAATGATTTCCCTCCTAAACAAGGATAAATCACTGCAGGGAAAAGTGGGGGTGGGGAGAAGGGACACCCCAAACTTGAGATTTGAACTGGCCATTGGCCAAGTTAAGGGAACTGGGGCACAATCGGAGAGGAGAACAGAGACCTTCTCAGGCATTTGAGAGGACAGGGGGGATCACTCTGGATGGGGTCCCCATGGGAGGGGGCAGCGGTAAATCCGAGGGGATCTCAGCGCCCCCCCCCTTTCTCTCGCCACTCCTTGGGGACACTTTCCATCCACATGTTTGCCCAGGTCTCCCCCCTGGGACCCTCCCCGCCCGGTCTCACTGTCGTCCCCCCGACAGCCCCTGCCCAGTCACACGCCAGGACCCGAGTAGGGCCAGTCCCCCCACTCAGAACCCCCCCGCCCAGTCTCACTGCCCCCACCCGGCAGCCCCCGCCCAGCCACACGGCAGGACCCCAGTGGGGCTGGTCCCCCCACTCGGACCCCCCCGCCCAGTCTCACTGCCCCCACCCAGCAGCCCCCGCCCAGCCACACGGCAGGACCCCAGTGGGGCTGGTCCCCCCACTCGGACCCCCCCACCTGGTCTCACTGTTCCCCCCTCGGCAGCCCCTGCCCAGCCACATGGCAGGACCCCAGTAGGTCTGGTCCCCCCACTCGGACCCCCCCGCCTGATCTCACTGTTCCCCCCTCGGCAGCCCCTGCCCAGCCACATGCTGGGACCCCTGTGGGGCCGGTCCCCCCACTCGGACCCCCCGGCCTGGTCTCACTGTTGCCCCCTTGGCAGCCCCTGCCCAGCCACATGCCGGGACCCCAGTGGGGACAGCCCCCCCTCAGGGCCCAGAGCAGAGCCCGGCCAGGCCCAGGGGTGCTGAGCTCCGGTTGGGGCAGCAGCTCCGAGCACCCCGTGGGCGCAGCCCCAGGGAGCAGATCCCGGCACTGCGAGATGCCAGGTCCCCCACCCCCGGACACTGGGGCGGAGTCACCACCCGGCCTCGGCCCAGCCCCCGGGGCTCGCTCCGGTACCTGGAGGCTGCAGCTCAGCAGTGGAGGGGGAACCCGGGGTAGCCCCCAGGGCGGCTCCAGAGGGAGCAGGGCCTGGGCTGGGCACGGGGAGGGGTTAATGGGGCTACCCAGCACAGACCCCGTGGCTCAGCCCCGCCCCCCTGGAGAGACTCCCAGCCAGCACCTCTCAGAACCCCCGCTCATCCCCTCCTGCCACAGAGACCCCCCCAGCCAGTGCCCCTCAGACCCCGCCCACTCATCCCCTCCCCCCACAGAACCCCCCCACCCAGCGCCTCTCAGAAAACCTGCACCACTCATCCCTTCTCCCTACAGAGAGCCCCCAGCCAGCGCCTCTCCCCTGCTCATACCCCTCCCCCCACAGAGACCCCCCAGCCAGCGCCCCTCAGACCCCCCAGCTCATCCCCTCTACCCGCAGAAACCCCCCCAGCCAGCGCCCCTCAGATCCCCCCAGCCAGCGCCCCTCTCCCTGCAGAGACCCCCCCAGTCAGTGCCCCTCAGACCCCCCAGCTCATCCCCTCTACCCGCAAACCCCCCCCAGCCACCGCCCCTCAGACCCCCCCAGCCAGCGCCCCTCCCCCCACAGAGACCCCCCAGCCAGCGCCCCTCAGACCCCCCCAGCCAGCGCCCCTCTCCATGCAGAGACCCCCCCAGTCAGTGCCCCTCAGACCCCCCCGCTCATCCCCTCCCCCCACAGAACCCCCCCACCCAGCGCCTCTCAGAAAACCCGCACCACTCATTCCTTCTCCCTACAGAGAGCCCCCAGCCAGCGCCTCTCCCCCGCTCATCCCCTCCCCCCACAGAGACCCCCCCAGCCAGCGCCCCTCAGACCTCCCAGCTCATCCCCTCTACCCGCAGAACCCCCCCAGCCAGCGCCCCTCAGACCCCCCAGCCAGCGCCCCTCCCCTCACAGAGACTCCCCAGCCAGCGCCCCTCAGACACCCCCAGCCAGCGCCCCTCTTCCTGCAGAGACCCCCCCAGTCAGTGCCCCTCGGACCCCCCAGCTCATCCCCTCTACCCGCATCACCCCCCCCAGCCAGCGCCCCTCAGACCCCCCCAGCCAGCACCCCTCTCCCTGCAGAGACCCCCCCAGTCAGTGCCCCTCAGACCCCCCAGCTCATCCCCTCTACCCGCAGAACCCCCCAGCCAGCGCCCCTCTCCCCACAGAGACCCCCCCAGTCAGTGCCCCTCAGACCCCCCAGCTCATCCCCTCTACCCTCAGAACCACCACCAGCCAGATCCCCTCCCCCCTCAGAGACCCCCCCAGCCAGCGCCCCTCTCCCTGCAGAGACCCCCCCAGTCAGTGCCCCTCAGACCCCCCAGCTCATCCCCCCACAGAGACCCCGCAGCCAGCGCCCTCTCCCCCGCTCATCCCCTCCCCCCACAGAGACCCCCCAGCCAGCGCCCCTCAGACCCCCCAGCTCATCCCCTCTACCCGCAGAACCCCCCCAGCCAGCGCCCCTCAGACCCCCGCAGCCAGCGCCCCTCTCCATGCAGAGACCTCCCCAGTCAGTGCCCCTCAGACTCCCCAGCTCCTCCCCTCACAGAGACCCCGCAGCCAGCGCCCCTCTCCCCGCAGAGACCCCCCCAGCCAGCGCCAATCACTCCTGTTAGTGCCCAGAGCCCCGCGTGGGCCAGGGAGGCTGAGCCCTGTGGCACCTGCTCTGCGCAGGGCTCCTGGTCGCTCAGACGCAGGGAAGGCTTCTGCACTCAGAGGCGCTGACTCTCCGAGTTCCCGAGGGTTGCTTGGCCCCTGCTCCACCTCAGGCCCTGCCCCCAACCCCCCACCCTGTCCAGTCTCTTCCCCCCTCCCCGGCCCCATTTCTTCCTCTCCCCACGCCTCCCGCACACCCCATCACGGGCAGGCGGGAGGCGCTGCAGGGGAAGAGGCGGAGCTTGTCGGCCAGGCCTGTAGCAGGTGGCAGGTGCAGGGGCAGACCTGGCTGCCAGTGGGTGCTGGGCACCTGGTTTTTTCCTCCGTTGGTGCTGCAGCCCCGTAGCTCCCATGGAGTCGCTGAGTCGGCTCCTTTCACACACTGGGGAGAGGAGCAGAGCCAGGGCCATGGCTGATCTGTGGGGCGCTAGGTAAGCAGCAGAGGCTTCAGGTGCTGAGAGTTTGCCTGACCCCTCAGGGACACAGTGTGAGGGGGTGTCCCAGGGATCTCCATGAAAGGAGCAGAACAGGATTTACTTGGGGTGGGGAGAGAATTGAGAGTGTCTCAGGGGGTTGTACAGAGGTATTGCCCGGGTGAGGGACTGGCTAAAACAAAGGCCTCGCTGTGAGCAAGATTCGAACCCGCGCAGGGAAACCCTATTGGAGTTTGACTCCTTTCCAATCAAGAAACACGGTTCTGGGCCTCCCTCCATTTTCCCAGCCAGCTCCAAACTGAAACTCTTCAGCCCCTCGTCTGGCCTTTGTCTCTTTCCTGGGCCAGGAGGTCACCGGACCTCTTTGTCTCCAATAGCTTCAATTGGCACCTTTGCAGGGGAGGGCCCCAGGCCATCAGTCGCCAGGAGACAGGGTGTTGGCCATTCTCCGTAGACAGCATCACACCTGCTCTCTAAGGCTCTGCAACAATCACACACCCTGATCCCCTCACCTAGATACTTAAGAAATGCATAGGGGAAACTGAGGCACGCACACAATATTCAGAGAAAACATTAAGAATATTCCCAATGCATCACACTGCTATCCCAGACCTGGGCTCCCCCCACAGCTCTGCCAGTGCCCCTCACTCCCGACCCGCAGCCCCAGTTATTCCTGTCCTGAGCTTCCCACTCACCGCTATGCTGGTGCCCCTCACTCCCGACCCGCAGCCCCTACTGTCCCAGGCCTGGGCTCCCCAGGTACCACTCTGCCGGTGCCCCTCACTCCTGACCCGCAGCCCCTGCTATCCCAGCTCTGTACTCCACAGTCACTGCTCTGCTGGTGCCCCTCACTGCCGACCTGCAGCCCCTGCTATCCCAGCCCTGAACACTCCTTTCACCAGTCTGCCAGTGCCAGTATTCAAGGTGTGCATGTAGCATGGATTTCTATAGAGGCAACATGATATTTCTGTCTTTTTATCTAGCCCTTTTCTTAATAATTCCCAACACTCTGTTCACTTTTTTGACAGCCGCTGCACATTGAGTAGATATTTTCATCCACCATGACTCCAAGAGCCCTTAGGGTTTGTATCATCTGCAAATTTTGCTATGTGTTGGGAGCTTGCAATCTGGGCAGACGGGGAGGGGTGGAGGAGAATCATGCGGGATCCTGACAGTGAGAGTGCTGGAGGAAGGTGGTCTGAGCACCAGCCAGTGCAGCAGCTTCCCTGCATGCCTGGCTCCAGCTTCCGGCCAGAACAGGGAGTGGGTGAAAAGAGGAGGGGATGGCACTAAACTGAGGATCAGAGACCAGGGTTATTGAGACAACTTTCCTGTAGGCCAGCTGAGCCCCGCCCCCCCAGTAGGAAGAGGCTGGCACTGCCCCTGCTGGCCACTGGGTGTCACTGTTCTTCAATGGGAAACACACTGTATGCATTACTCTGACTGGCCAGCAGGGCGGGCAATGCTTGGGGGGCCCAGAGGCACAGCAATGAGGGGGTCTTGGCCCCATCAGTTTTAAAAGGGAGGCGCAGCTGTTTCCATGGATACCGCTCATGTCACCCATGGTTCTGCTGCAGGCCCAGGTAAGCAATGGGTTCGGGTTGCTGGGTAAAGATGGCCACTTCCCCCATCCCCTCCCTGTGCTACCAGTCTGCAGGAGGGAAGGGCTGGCCTGAGAGCTGTGTTATCAGCCTGTCCAAACTGTGGCATTAGCCGGATGCCCCTGCTCTGTGCACACAGCGAGCTGGAAGCAGCGTTCTCAGGCCAGAGGGCTGGTCAAGCGCTGGAGGAGACAACACACTCAGCCATCTCCAAGAGACCTCTGGGGAGGACGTGGAACCTGAACCTGGCTCCACAGGAGCCTGGAGATCCGGAGCTTAAAGGCTCACAAAGGTGAGGGTGAGTGAGCTACGTTCAGCACAGCAGGGCCTGGGGGACGCCATGGCAGCCTCACACCCTGACAGTGCAACGTCCTCTCTCTAGGGCCCAACATGTGGGTCACATTATCTTCACTCGTATTCTGTGGATCTTTTCTGCTCTTCTAATGGGAGGGGGAGAGAGGGTGGGTGTGTTTGGAACGAGGAGTTGTGGCTACTTCCACAAGGGTTTGGGTTTGTTCTAAGGCAGACACGGCTTGTGAACAAATACCCCTGAGCTGTGTTCCTGTCACACTGCTACCTGGAGATCCTGAGCGACTGGGCACCACATTGAGTATGAAACTGGAGAACAATCCTCCCTTTCTTTAGAGGCCCAGAGCTCTCTGTGCAGGTGTGGGTGTCGCAGGCTGAGGGAGTGGCGAGAGCTGGGGGGCTGTAGGTACCCTACAAGTGATGAGCATTTTAGGCCCTGGGGAGGCTGGAGGGGAATAGAGAAGGAGGAGCCAATGAGCAGCAGTCAGGTGACACGTCTGTCTGTCGGTCGGTCTTCCATGCCCCAGTTCCGGCCTAGCTTACATGTGTTCTCACTTTCTCTTTTCAGTTCCTAATGACGTTGGGTGGCTCAGAGAATGGCCAGCCTGGGGCAGAGACCAAAAGAGCCCATCCCTGGGGATGGAAACCAGACAATGAGCTGCAGAGATGGCCTTATGTTAAGTATTGAGAGAGGGCTGCAAAGCCTCTCGTCCTGGAGAGAATTGGTTATATTAGCCTGGGGGCGGGGGTCCCTGAGGAAAGGCCTCTGCATCTCACTGGGGCCTGGCAAGCTTGGGGGAGCCCTTTGTGCCCTCTCAAGGAGATGTCAGTTGCCCGGGGACTCTGCTGGCACTGGGGCCCGGCCCAGGCAGCTCTTACAGGCTGCGAGCAGTCAAAGGGCAGCAGCTGGAAGCTGAGGAGCAGCCACAGACCCAAGCAGCAGGACAACAAGACGGGGCAGCGCTGCGGCTGCCCGCCCCATGGTACCAGCTAGCGCAGCAGCCACCCCTCCCGGCTCTGGCTTCTGGCCTCTGGCCTGGGCAGGGGGCGGGGCCTCAGAGGGGAGGGGCGGGGCTTACACTTCACTGAGGAGCAGCAGGGAGTGAGCCACAGAGAGTGGCAGGGACTCATGGCGGCAACACGGGGGGCGCAGATGCCACAGTCTTCAGTCTACTCCACCTCAGCCCCTCTCCCCCCCCCCGCCCGGGGAAGAGGCTGGTGCTACCCCTGCTGGCTACAACTTGTCACTTCTCTCTGGGAAACACCCTTTGTGCATTAACCTGACTGGCCACCAGGTGTCACTGCTTCTCCAGGCGGATTCGCTCTCTGCCTTACCCTGACTGGCCAGCGGGTGGCACTGCTGCTCCACTACCCCGCCCCCGACCTCCTCCTCCCGTCCTCATTGCCCCGCCCCCAACCTCCCCCTCCCCCCCCGCTCACACCACCCCGCCCCCGACCTCCTCCTCCTCCCACCCCGTCCTCATTGCCCCGACCCCAACCTCCTCCTCCCCCCCGCCCCACCTCCTTCCTCCCCCCTCCTCAGTGCCCCGCCCCCACCTCCCTCCCCGCTCAACTCCCCTCCCCTGAACTCCTCCTTTCCCCCATCCTCAGCACCCCACCCCCCTCCCCCACGCTGCGCCCCCACCTCCTTCCTCCCCCGTCCTCAGTGCCCCGCCCCCACCTCCCTCCCCCCTCAGCTCCCCTCCTCTGAACACCTCCTTCCCCCCATCCTCAGCGCCCCCACCTCCTTGCTCCCCATCCTCATTGCCCCGCCCCCAACCTCCCCCTCCTCCCCGCCCACAGCACCCCGCCCCCGACCTCCTCCTCCCACCCCATCCTCAGTGCCCTGCCCCCAACCTCCCACTCCCTTCCCGCCCTCAGCTCCCCTCCCCTCCTTCAGCTCCCCTTCCCTGAACACCTCCTTCCCCCACACCCTCAGCACCCTGCCCGACCTCCTCCTCCCCCTCAGTGCCCCACCCCGACCTCCTCCTCCCCCCTCAGCTCCCCTCCCCTGAACTCCTCCTTCCCCCACACCGTCAGCACCCCACCTCCCTCCCCCCTCAACTCCCCTCCCCTGAACTCCTCCTTCCTCCCATCCTCAGCACCCCACCCCCCTCCCCCATGCTGCACCCCCACCTCCTTCCTCCCCGCCCTCAGCACCCCGCCCCCGACCTCCTCCTCCCACCCCATCCTCAGTGGCCCGCCCCACCTCCTTCCTACCCCACCCTCAGCACCCCCACCGACCTCGTCCTCCTCCCCCATCCTCAGCGCTGCGCCCCAACCTCCTCCTCCTCCTCCCCGTCCTCATTGCCCCGCCCCCAACCTCCCCCTCCCCCCCGCCCTCAGCACCCCACCCCCGACCTCCTCCTCCCACCCCATCCTCAGTGGCCCGCCCCACCTCCTTCCTACCCCACCCTCAGCACCCCCACCGACCTCATCCTCCTCCCCCATCCTCAGCGCTGCGCCCCAACCTCCTCCTCCTCCTCCCCATCCTCATTGCTCCCCACCCAACCTCCTCTCGCCCCAACCTCCCCTCGCTGAGCACCCCACCCCGACCTCCTCCTCCTCCTCCTCCCACCCCCTCCTCAGTGCCCTGCCCCCAACCTCCCCCTTCCTCCCCCCTCAGCTCCCCTCCCCTGAACTCCTCCTTCCCCCCACCATCAACACCCCACCCTCGACCTCCTCCCGTCCCTGTCCTCAGCGCTGCACCCCCACCTCCTCCTCCCCGACCTCAGTGCCCCGCCCCCAACCTCCCCCATCCCCCACCCTCAGCACCCCACCCCCGACCTCCTCCTCCTCCCCCATCCTCAGCACCCCGCCCCTGACCTCCTCCCTCTCCCAATTGCCTCCAGCCCATTTCTCCATTGCTGGGCCCCACTTTCCCAGCACCCCACTGCCCCAGTCCATCCCCAGGGTGTGAGGTTCCTCATCTCCAATCTCTGCTCCCCCCAACCTGCTGAGTTCCCCTTTTCAGCCACTGTGGGGCCCTGTGATCCACCCCCACCCATCCTCTCGGGGTCTCTAAATCCCCCATTCCCACAGTGCGCCTTGGTAACCCCACCCTCCTCTCCCCCTAGTCCCTTCCCTTGGGTCCAACCCACAGTGGGAAATTCTTTCTGAGTGTCTGCCACTGTCACCTGGCAGCTCAGGGACGTGAGATTCTCCTCCGTTGCGTTTCTGCCCACGGAAAGCAGAAAAATCACAAGTCAGTAGCTGTGGAAATAAAAGCAACCTGGAAACAAACCAGCCATCTCTGCACTGTGCAGTTTGTGTCTCTTTCGTTGCAATATATGTGTGCGCAGCATGCACGGGGTGTTTGTGTGTGCGGTGTGTGTGGAGGACAGTGGCAGTGTGTGTGTGTGTGTGCGCGTGCGTGCGCAGTGTGTGGAGGACAGCGGCAGTGTGTGTGTGTGTGCGCATGCACAGTGTGTATGGAGGACAGTGGCAGTGTGTGTGTGTGCGTGCAGTGTGTGGAGCACAGTGGCAGTGTGGAGGACAGTGGCTGTGTGTGTGCGTGCAGTGTGTGTGTGTGCCCGCAGTGTGTGGAGGACAGTGGCAGTGTGTGTGTGTGCGCCCGCAGTGTGTGGAGGACAATGGCAGTGTGTGTGTGAGAGTGTACGCAGTGTGTGTGTGGAGGACAGTGGCAATGTGTGTGTGTGTGTGCAGTGTGTGTTTGTGTGTGTGTGCGCGCGCAGTGTGTGGAGGACAGTGGCAGTGTGTGTGTGTGTGTGCACGCGCAGTGTGTGGAGGACAGTGGCAGTGTGTGTGTGTGTGTGTGTGTGCACGCGCAGTGTGTGGAGGACAGTGGCAGTGTGTGTGTGTGTGTGTGTGTGTGTGTGTGTGAGTGCATGTACGGTGTGTGTGGAGGACAGTGGCAATGTGTGTGTGTGTGTGTGCGCGCGTGCGCAGTGTGTGGAGGACAGTGGCAGTGTGTGGAGGACAGCGGCAGTGTGTGTGTGTGTGCGCATGCACAGTGTGTATGGAGGACAGTGGCAGTGTGTGTGTGTGCGTGCAGTGTGTGGAGCGCAGTGGCAGTGTGGAGGACAGTGGCTGTGTGTGTGTGTGCAGTGTGTGTGTGCGCCTGCAGTGTGTGGAGGACAGTGGCAGTGTGTGTGTGTGCGTGCAGTGTGTGGAGGACAATGGCAGTGTGTGTGTGAGAGTGTACGTGGTGTGTGTGTGGAGGACAGTGGCAATGTGTGTGTGTGTGTGCAGTGTGTGTGTGTGTGTGTGTGTGTGCGCGCGCAGTGTGTGGAGGACAGTGGCAGTGTGTGTGTGTGTGCACGCCCGTGGCAGTGTGTGTGTGTGTGCGCACACGCAGTGTGTGGAGGACAGTGGCAGTGTGTGTGTGTGTGTGTGAGTGCATGTGCAGTGTGTGTGGAGGACAGTGGCAGTGTGTGAAGGACAGTGGCAATGTGTGTGTGTGTGTGCACAGTGTGTGGAGGACAGTGGCAGTGTCTGTGTGTGTGTGTGCATGCACAGTGTGTGTGGAGGACAGTGGCAGTGTGTGAAGGACAGTGGCAGTGTATGTGTGTGTGTGCGCACAGTGTGTGGAGGACAGTGGCTGTGTGTGTGTGTGCGCACGTGCAGTGTGTGTGGAGGACAGTGGCAGTGTGTGCTCACATGGGAGTTCACGGGGAACTCACCACCCTTGGTGCAGCATTTGACTTGTCCTCGGAGTGATTGTAGCACTGTGGAGTGTCAGGCACAGGCTGCGTGACCCCCTCCATTTATCCTTGGCGCAGATACAGCCCAGGCAGCGCTAGTGCAACCTTCCCTCCCGCTGCCCTCCACCATCATCTGCAGATCCCACCTGTCGGGGCCGGGGGGGAAATGTCGCTCCGTGGATCCTGGTTCTCAGGCTCTCGGATGGGACTGCCCTGGGGTGGGGGGTGACCTCATCCATTAGGTCACCGGACTGAGCCAATTACTATCCTTGGTCTGCATCCACTGCAATGATGGGGTCTTTTAACACAAACTGTCCTGGCCCGGGGGAGGGATCCGGCTGTCACTTCTGGTGTCCAGGCCCCAAGCACTGGACATCACTCAGAAGTCCTTGGTTTTTCTGATGACTGTATGGGAGGGAGGGGAAGGTGGGAGCCCAGCTGGCTGGTGAAGAGGGATGTATTCTGCCCCCTAAAGAGAGAGGGAAAAGGTTTAATTGTCCTGGTAGCAGCCCAGCGAGGATCCCTCTTGCCTCCCCCAGACACGTACATCCAGCCTCTCAACAGGATGGGGTGGGCCCAGCTCTGGTGCAGCTGCAGCCCACAGGGCAGCCCCGGCTTCTGGCTTTCCAGCCCTTAGAGCAGAGTGAGTGGTATCTCGTACCCGTGTAAGGCCAGCATGTGTAGTATATCGTGTATGTATATACCATATACTGTTTGTTTGCTTCTCAAACTGAAAAACTCACAAACCACTATCCACTTTAATCCAGACGGCTACCTAATAACCCAGGTCTGCTTCCCCTGAAGCCAATACAGTGAGACGAGGATTAGGCCCTAACAAAGCAGAAAGGAAATTACACTGAACGGTGTGAAGGGCTGAATGGAATATTTATGGAAATTGCTTTTCATTATCATATCAAACAGTAGTCAATTAGGGACACTCTATGGCCGGCTCCAGACCCCAGCGCGCCAAGAGGGAGGGCGGCAGGCGGCTCCGGTGGACCTCCCGCAGGTGTGCCTGCAGAGGGTCCGCTGGTCCCGCGGCTTCGGTGGAGCATCCGCAGGTGTGCCTGCGGGAGGTCCACCGGAGCCGCGGGATCGGCGACCGCCAGAGCGCCCCCCGTGGCGTGCCGCCCTGCTGGGGCGGTGCAATTCCTAGAGCCGCCCTTGGCTGCATAAAGCTACTGTAATCCCAAATTCAAACTGGTCAGCTTCCGAAAGACTGTCGTTTCCCCCTGAAACATGGAAGTGTGTGGCGCAAAACAGAAACAGAACTGAAGTCTTGTTTTTACATGTCAATGATGTTAATTGCTCAAGTATTTCAAGAACCGGGCAGAAAACTTCCCATACTAAGGTGCCCATCAGATAGTTCACATGTTAAGAACCCAGGCAGATCAAGTCAAAAAGAATTAAATGTGGCCATGTTGCATTTGTGGGCAACACAACTAAACTCAGTCATTAAAACATTTGACTTGGGGCAACTCTCAACAGCTACAGTGCCTTACACATGTTAGCGTCCATAACTGGACCATCAAATATCATGCAAGAAAAACACTAATACCATATGCTATGGTAGCTATAGTCAAATGCAGCTACATTAAACCCTTTAAATGTATTATTAAATTGCAACCGAAAGCTTACGTGAGCATACACAGTTACCTACCGTTTTTGAAAAATAAGACCTTTAAAGGCACATTAACTATATTATGAACTGATTAAGATCACATTCCTTCACAACAACTTACATACAAACAATACAATAAGGACCTAATATGCCCATAGCACAGCTCACACTCACCCCTGCGGCGCCTCCTGCTGGTTGTCCTTGGGAATTAGCTCTTGGACCCAGGAGCACCCTCTGCAGGCTGGTGATCTGCTTGCTGTTGGCCCCCATGTCCCTCCCAGTACCCCGGTGCCCTTATCCCAGGGTTCTGCCTCCTGCAGTACCCCACAGTCTTACTGGGTTTCCCCACCCCAGGGGAACCCGTACTCCCTGTCCCCACATCGCCTCAGTTGTGGCTACTGCCAGTCTCTGTTTAGCCCCCGTGCCCTGGGGCAGACTGCAGTGTATCAGCCAATCATCACAGGCAACAAGGGGTCTGGACAGGCAGCCTTCAGCCACCCTCTGGCTGCCCCTTGGCAAGCCCAATACCTAGGTGGGCCTAAAACTAGGCCCTGCAGCCTGGGGAGT
This sequence comes from Mauremys mutica, assembly GCF_020497125.1. NCBI lineage: Eukaryota > Metazoa > Chordata > Testudines > Geoemydidae > Mauremys > Mauremys mutica. The sequence continues at coordinate 22,820,279 of NC_059093.1, forward strand.
TACTGGCCTAGGGCTTCCCAGCTCCTAAGGCCTTTCCCCAGCCCTGCCTCCCTCTAGGTCCCCTAGGTGAGATCCCCAGCAGCCAGGCCTGTCCCCTCTCCAGCCAGAGAGAGGCTGCTCCCACTGGCTGCCCTGGCCTCCTTATAAGGCCCAGTTGCTTAGTTTGGGGTGTGGTCCCAGCTGCAGCCCCTTCCCCCAGTCAGCCAGGGTTTTACCTTGCCCAGCCCCAGCCCTCTGCAGGGCTTTTCCCCCTGCACAACCTGTTCTGTCCTTCTGATATATTTCGGAACCCCAGAATGATTGTGTCCCATTGATTGCTCTCAGTCCACCAGGTTTCTGTGATGCCTATTATATCAATATCCTCCTTTATCACAAGGCACTTTAGTTCCCCCATCTTATTATTTAGACTTCTGGCATTTGTGTACAAGCACTTTAAAAACTTGTCCCTGTTTATTAGTCTGCCTTTTTCTGATGTGCCAGATTCTTTTTGATGTGACTGTTTATCATCTGATCCAGCCCTTACATTATCCTCTTCCGTCCTCTGCTCCTGTCTATAACCTGGAGATTCTCTATCATCAGACTATCCCCTAAGAGAAGTCTGTGTCCGATCCACACGCTCCTCTGCAGCGTCGGCTTTCCCCCATCTCCTAGTTTAAAAACCGCTCTACAACCTTTTTCATGTTTAGTGCCAGCAGTCTGGTTCCACTTTGGTTTAGGTGGAGCCCATCTCTCCTGTATAGGCTCCTCCCATCCCAGAAGTTTCGCCAGTTCCTAATGAACGTGAACCCCTCCTCTCTACACCATCGTCTCATCCACGCATTGAGACTCTGAAGCTCTGCCTGCCTACCTGGCCCTGCGCGTGGAACTGGGAGCATTTCTGAGAATGCCACCATAGAGGTCCTGGATTTCAGTCTCTTCCCTAGCAGCCTAAATTTGGCTTCCAGGACATCTCTCCTACCCTTCCCTATGTCATTGGTACCCAGTGGTGAGCTGGAGCAGGTTCCCACAGGTTCCCAAGAACCGGTTGCTAAAATTCGACCTCCGTGGAGAACCGGTTGTTAAAGGGCCAGGGAGTGGGCAAAGAACTCTGGTCTGCGGGCCGGACCATCCTGTTGCTCCCAGGATTCCCAGCTGGGGAGACTGAGGCTCCCCCGGCCCTTCCCCCGCTTCCCCCCAGCTGCAGCGTGGCCAGCCGCAGGCATCAGCTGGGCAGCTCAGCTTAGCTCTGGAGTCGTCCTCCTGCTTTGAGCTGCTAGCAAGGTAAGGGGGGATGGGGCTGCAAGCTCTAGGCTTGCCGGGGGGGGGAAGGCAAGTGGGGCAATTTGCCCCAGGCTCTGCAGGGGCCCCTGGCCCCACAAGTATGTCTCCCCCTGCCCCAGCCCCTCCCCCGCTCCCCTCCTTAAATCAAAACTTTTTATAGGGAACCGGTTGTTAAGATTTTGGCAGCTCATCACTGTTGGTACCTACATGTACCACGACCACCGGCTCCTCCCCAGCACTACACATAAGTCTGTCTAGATGCCTCGAGAGATCCGCAACCTTCGCACCAGGCAGGCAAGTCACCATACGGTTCTCCCGGTCATCACAAACCCAGCTATCTACCTTTCTAATAATCAAATCTCCCATTACTAACACCTGCCTTTTCCTAGAAACTGGAGTTCCCTCCCCCGGAGAGGTAACCTCAGTGCGAGAGGCAACCCCAGCACCATCTGGAAGGAGGGTCCCAACTACGGGAAGGTTTCCCTCTGCTCCCATTGACTGCTCTGCTTCCCTGGGCCCTTCTTCCTCCTCAACAGCACAGGAGCTGTCTGAGCGGAGGTGGGACAATTCTACAGTGTCCCGGAAAGCCTCATCAACATACCTCTCTGCCTCTCTTAGCTCCTCCAGTTCCGCCACCCTGGCCTCCAAAGTCCGTACATGGTCTCTGAGGGCCAGGAGCTCCTTCCACCGACTGCACACATACGCCACCCGCCCACAGGGCAGGTAATCATACATGCTGCACTCAGTGCAATAAACTGAATAGCCCCCACCCTGCTGCTGGGCTTCTGCCTGCATTGTCTCCTACTTAATGGAAGGGTGGTTTAAAGAAAGAGGTTTTGGAATGTGGTTTAGTTTATAGGTTTTAAGGGGACTACAGGGGAACAGATAGGACTGACAAGGGACTCCCGCTCCCTTCCCACTGCCCTTGCGAAACTCCCTGTTCGCAAAGCTCCCTGGTCGCTTGTGTGTGGCTCTATAAACCCCTTGCCTGAGTGAATGCCCTGCCCACTGATTAAGGCTCAGCCAATTACCAGAGGCTTCGAGCTTTCAAACCTTCCTTTCTTTGAGCATTTCTATATATATACATATAAAGCCTTTCTTTGAGCATTTCTCTATATATACATATAATGGCTAAATCTGCAAGGCAAATGGTATGAAATGCACAACGTACTCCCCTGCTGCCATCCATGCACCATCTGTTTAAATTCAATTCTCAGCCATCTCGAGCCAAACATTACTGTCGCAACCCTATACATAGTTATGGTTCTGTATGGCCAATTGTTGGTCCACGGCCATCTTGTTCTGCTAAAAGGACAAGGCAGCCTCCATCTTGGACCAGTTTCTTGTTCCACAGGAGAGGGCAGAGACCTAATTCTGCCCAGCAACACCGTGGTGTCGTGTGCAATCCTGAGGTGCGGTGTGCAACATTATAGTGCTGTGTGCATTTTCCCGCTCTTTTTTGCTTGGTCATCTAGGGGTCAGGCTAGTGCCTTGTGCAGAGACGCCAGTGTGCCGTGTGCAAATCCTGTTGGCGTGGGGGGCAACAGCTTGGAGCCTGAAGGGTGTAGGAGCCAGGGACCAATCAGATGCTGACACGAGTGAGTGAGACCCTTCAAATAAAACTAGGTTTCCCCCAAAATCTTTGTGGAGTGTCCGCGTGTCAGCTGAAGGGCCTGATCAACCTTTCAGCCAAGGTCTCCTCCCGTTATAGCTAGCTCCTGTCGTGTCCTTTTGGATTCGTTGTCGCTTTGGATTTGTCATTTTGGATCTATTTCCATCAGCTCGTCATGCTTCTGGTGTCTGCTCTGCTGGTCAGCTGCGCCGGAGTGCGGTATTTGCATTCTAATTTCTGACAGTTTGCTTACCTAGCTTCCCCTCCTTTTTCCCCCTCCCTAACTCGGTACCAAGTGTATAAATTGTTGGTGTCACTAGACCTGAGTAAACCAAAGTTGTGACTGCAGGCCTGAGTGAACCAGAGGTCTTCCATACTGTGAAATTTAACCAGCCTAAGATGCTAACAGACTGCAAGCAAAATGTGTAACTGTCAGCTGTTTCAGCTTGCAGATGCAGGAGTTTGAAACAGCAGAAGCGGCGGGGAGGAGGGGGAGAGGGGGAAGGAAAATCTGTATGCGTTTGTTCTATGAAGGCCATAGATAAGCTTGTGGATGAGAACTTTTCTAACACACTGAAATGTAATGCCTAATGTAGCTGCTGCTGGGAAGGGAGGGGTGAGGGGGAAAACCGAACAAAAGGCTTACACAAACAAGGGGGGTATAAATGCTGGGACCCCGCCTGCGCGCGGGTGTGCAGGATTTGAGAATGCTTTTCTCCCTGGCAGCTTTCTTTGGGCTCAAATAAAACTAGTTTTGCTTCTCCACCCTGGTGTGATAATTAGTGCGACGCACACCGGGCAACGAACCTGCTGTTGCTCCACCTCGGGCTCTTTGAGCCGGCAACAATAGTATATGAGAGTTGAATCATTGAGCTCATAATTGCACAGTTGTCTAGTTTGTATATCTGTTCTGGGTTTTAGTAACTAGTTAATTGTAGACTGTTTAAAGTTGTGTGAGTTACTGCTCTGTCTTTGTGTGGAGTGCTTGGTGCTGGGTGCTGTCTCCATCTGGGGATTAGCTGACCAAGGGGTTTCTGTCCCTGCGGTCTGAGTAAGTGGAACCTGCACAATCACAGCCGCACCACACTCTGGGTAAAACCCTTAGTGTGAAAGCAAGGGCGGTTGAGGCAGTGGCCTGTGGGTCCCTTTTTCTGTGTTGCACCGGGTACCGCTCTGATGAACCTGATTTCCATCTTGTGTAACTGGTGTGTCTGTCTATTCAGTGTGAAGCAGTGAGCAGTATAGATTTGTATTGTTAATGATTTTTGGGTGTGTTTGTAATGTTTGATAACATCCCAGCTAAGAATTGCCCCCTTCCTCGGCCCAAGTTGTAACTTTCCCCCAAATAAACGCAGCCACTTGGCTTTAAACCTTATTCTGGTCCAGCCTGTTTTTCCTCTCCCAATACCAAAGCTGATCGAACCGCAATCGGTCTCGGACAGTTACTAACATTCACACTCTAACCTTTCATTACTTCATGGCCTGATCCAAAGCCCATACTTTAACAAAATTCACTGTATGGCGGTGCAATAGCAACAACATAGTAAAGACGGAATCTCCCATTCTCCTACAAGTCTAAGACTAAGCTTTTTCTCCCTCATCTCCATAACTTTTGTGAAAAATGTAACCAATCCAGCTGGTAGTGCCCAGCTTTAAATAAGGGAGAACATAGATCCTATCACTAGTCAGGCAACTAATTAACTTTCCTGGGAGCGCAGATGCTACGATGGGGGTCTATACAAACCAAGAGAGGAGTAGAGCTTTTGTGGTAACAGCTATAAACATATTAATGCCTTGCACTTCACTGTACGCATATTTTTACTGTAATGGCGACACTGACTAATCAAAAAGACAACTCTGCAATTTAGATACCACAGCAGATTTGGTATAATTAAAAGTTAGTTGTCCTTCTTCCCCACAAACTTAGTGGGAATATGCCAATAAGAAACAAATACAAATTTCATTCAGATGCTTTTAACATAGTTGAGAGTTAAAAATATCTGGTGGGTATGTTTCAGACTGTAAAAAAATATACAGTCCATTGTTCACATAGTTAAGAAAAACAATTCAGTTACCAAAAGTTTATTGATAAAAGTTTAATGTCAACTTACTTATAAAAATGAAAAAAAAATATTTATACATACACCGTACAATTGAGCATCCGAGCCCTACTGACTATTAATGATAGTAAAGCATTTAAGGAAGTTGTGTCAAAAACCAAAGGTTAACTCCAGGGACATATGCTGCTTTAAAAAAAAAAGTTCCTTGTTTGCAGGAACCTACATGCCTGGCCTAGTTCTTAAAGCTAATTACAAAATCCTCTTTCATACTGGTCCAGGTGTCCTGACAGTTGTTTCTTCCAATAGCACTGTGAAAAGAAAAGAAATATTTGATGAGGTATCTGCATACAGCTCATTTCTAGTTCTTTGCAAGCAGGAAGAGAAGGCGGCACTGCTCTAAGGTGGTAATTACCAGTCACACCATTTGCTTACATTCAAGAATCTCTATAGGGATTGAAAATGTTTTTTCTGTTCACTTGCCCACAGGCAGTGCAGAGAAAAGTGTATTTGGTCCTGAAGCCACTTGTATTGGTAGAAAAGAATTTCTAGACATGGCAGATAATGAAATACCTTGAAGTGTGGGTTTGACCTAACTTTAAATAAAAGGACAAAAATAGATGTTAACTTTATAAAACTTCAGAAAGGTGCACACAAAAAAGGAAGCTTTTCCCTGGCATTTTCCCCATTTTCTTCTGCTGACATTTTTATTAGCATAGAAACAATATATGTTTCTGGGGTGCTACAGCAGCCTAATAGGGCAAAGAGCATATAAGAACTAGGGGGAAAACAGAAGCCGGATATTCACAGTTCACTGTACAATGGCCCAATGAAGTAAAGAAAGCCCCTTTTTTCTCCTGCTTCTAGTATTGTCTTCACTCTCCTGGGCCATAGTAGCTCCCCAGAAACTTTTGAAATAATCTTCCAAAATAAAAGAATTGGTGTAAGTCAATTCCAGAGCTCTCTCATCAGCCCTCCCCCACCACCCACCAGGGATCTGGCAGCAACAGCTCTTCTTAGTAAGTAATAGTAATAATTGGAGATATACCAATCTTCTAGAATTGCCTTCACTAGCAGGACCAATTTTTTTTGCCCCAGATCCCTAAGTGGCCTCCTCAAGGATTGAACTCACAACCCTGGGTCTAGCAGGCCAATGCTCAAGCCACTGAGCTATCCCTCTCCTGTTCTTGCCTGCTCCACAGAAAGGCAGAAAAAGCTGAAAGCTGACCAGGTTGCTTCACAGGAGTGCATATAAAGGAATGCTGGGAAGTGTAGCTCTTTGCCTGCTCCAGGGCTGGTCTATAGGCAGGGAGCTAACAAAGGAACTACAGCTCCCAGGGCCCCCTCTGAGACCTCTTGGGTCTCAGCTCCCAGGCTGCATCTGCCCCTGCAAATGGGACCCTCAGCACGTGGTAGCTTTGCTGGTGCCTGGAGCCGGCCCTGAACCTACCTACAATGTGCTGCATGCTTTTTAAAGTGTAAGTTTATCACAACATATTTCCATTGAAAGCTGATTTGATCAAGGAAGTATTATCTGTAGTTAGTGAATTGAACTGATGGTTTCTGCTGGCCATTTTACCAACCTGAGCTTTCATCCTTTCTCACCTACTTCTTGGGCATAGACTGGAAAAGGAAAGCAGGTTTTCTGCCTCTTTTTTTTTTCAATTTTTTTTCAATAAGCTGAAATAAAGAAAATATTCTCTCTGCCGCTTTGTAAGAGGCTTCTGTTATCACAATCTGGTTAACACTTGAACAAATGTACTTCCCGGTGCTCAGAACAGTGAATTCCACCAGTTCAGTGGCTTAACTTTCTTTAGAATTTCAGCATAAACATGTACTGCTTGAATATTAGTTAATTTTAATAGATTATACTATTTTTAGGCCTTAACATAAGTTGTCACAATTTCAAATTTATTTTTAAATAGGTTTATTTTTTAAAAGAAAAACTGATTTCAATAACATACCCTGGTTTTTATTTTTAAATCAGATATATGCATTGGCAGATACAAAGTTTTCAGAAAGAAACAATGTTGCCTCTTTTAAAAACCCAACTTCCTTTTTTCAAAAGAGGTGCCCACACGGTAAAACTGGTCACTCTCTTTTCAATTCAGGTAGATGGCAAGAAACAAAAAATGGACACGTGGATATTCTACCCGTTGTTAGGAGAGATCACAAATCCATCCCCACCTCTGGAATCATCCTGGTTATATAGTAATCGGTCTGTGTGTGGAGATGATACCAACACAGCAACTTCTTTCCAATACTGCACAAAAGAAAGGTATTAAATAAGTGTAATCTTAGGCTGTTTTCTGGAAGGCTGAAAATTGTATTGGGCAGGAGTGTGAGGGTTTGGTTCCTAAGTATTATAAAGAAGAAGTTATGGAATAACTACAGAAACTCATGGGCAAGAAATTACCAGAATTTAATAGTATTTGTCAAATAACTCTGGAAATCATGGTTATACTTTTTTAATATGTGACCTAAAATTTCTTTATTAGGGAGCGTACTGGGAAAGTCAAGTATCAGACAAATCTTGATCTTTGTATAATGACAAATATTTACCTTTTGAAAAGGCCTCCTTGTTACATCACATCATTATGAGCCTTTGTGGTGACAGAGGGAGCTGTCTTCTATAACAGCAGGGGCACGGTGAATGCCCGTTTCTTCCTGTTGTTACTGCACAGCACAAATGGATGAAGGTTAGGGGACCTATGTGTGTGGATCTTCATCACCACCTGTATCGCAAGCGTGCATATGCCGGCTTTCTGGGGTTTATAGTCTAGTCCAGTGCTTCTTAACCAGGGGTGCGCAGAGGTCTTCCAGGGGGCACATTAACTCATCTAGGTATTTGCCTAGTTTTACAACAGGCTACATAATGATTTTGTAAGCAAGTAGTTTTTAAGTGAGGTGAAACTTGGGGTACACAAGACAGATCAGACTCCTGAAAGAGGTATAGTAATCAGGAAAGGTTGAAAACCACTGGTCTAGCATCTTAAAGCAGATTACCTAGCAAATAAATAAACCCCGCAAACTAACCTTAATATACTAAATAGATTGGCTATGAATTAGATTTTTACCCAGAGAAATGATACAAGCAGGCTGCAGGTTAACAGGGGCCGAGCTGCACTTGCTTTACAACTTGGAATCCCCCTGTCTTTTATTCACAGGCTAGAAATCCTTTAGCCTAGATCCAGAACTTCCCCCAGTCAGTCTTTGTTCTCAGATGTTTCCAAGCCCTGGTCTACACTAAGCTCGGGGGTCGAACTAGGGTACGCGAATTCAGCTACGTGAATAACGTAGCTGAATTCGAACTACCCTAGTTCGACTTACTTACCGTCCAGACGCCGCGGAAGTGAACTCCGCGGCTCCAGGGTCGACTCCGGCAACTCCTCCTGCCGCGGTGGAGTACCGGAGTTCGAACTAGCGCTTCCGGGGTTCGAACTATCGCGTCTAGATCAGACGTGATAGTTCGAACTCCGAGCAGTCGAACTCGCTGCGTCGACCGTCCCGGTAAGTGTAAACGTACCCCAAGAGTCTTCCTGTGTGGGGAGTGAGGAACTCCAGATGATGTCACTCAAGGGGTTAAAGGGAGAGTTTAAGGAAGATAAAAGCATTGCTGAGAAGTTAAATTATTTTTTTGAATCAGTCTTCACTGGTGAGAATATTGTGAAGAATCACAGAGTGTAGGACTGAAAGGGACATCATTAGGTCATCTAATCCAGTCCCCTGCACTAAAGGTAGGACTACATGACTGACCAGTTCTGACAGGTGTTTGTCTAACCTGTTCTTAAAAACCTCCAATGTTGGAAAGTCCACAACGTCCCTTGGCAATTTGTTCCAATGCTTAACAACCCTGACAGGAATTTTTTCCTAATGTCCAACGTAAACCTCCCTTGCTGCAATTTAAGCCCATTGCTTCTTGTCTTCTCCTCAGTGGTTAACAAGAACAATTTTTCACCTCCCTTCTTGTAACAACCTTTTTTTGAAAACTGTTATCATGTTCCCCCTCAGTTTTCTCTTCTCCAAACTAAACCCATTTTTTCAATCTTCCCTCATATGCATGTTTGCTAGTCCTTTGCTCTGCTCTGGACTTTCTCCAATTTGTCCATATCTTTCCTGAAATGTGGTGCCCAGAACTGGACACTGTACTCCAGCTGAGACCGTTATTGGCAGGCAGTAGAGTAGAAGAATTTCTTCTTGTGTCTCGCTTACAACACATGGAGAACAGTTGATCACCTCCCTCTTTATAACAGCCCTCAGTGTATTTGAAGACGGTTATTAGACCTTCCTGTCAGTCTTCTTTTCTTGAGAGTAAACATGCCCAGTGTTTTTAACCTTTCCTCATAGATCAGGTTTTCTAAACTTCTTATCAGTTTTGTTGCTTTCCAATTTGTCCAGATCTTTTTAAAGTGTGGTGCCACAAACGGGACTCAGTACTCCACCTGAGTCCTCACCACTGCTGAGTAGAGGGGGACAATTACTTATTATGTCTTTTAGACTCCCCCAGAATATTAGTCTTTTTAGCAACTGCCTTATGTTGTCTCCTATTCAATTTGTGGTCCTTTGTAACCCCCTGATCCTTTTCAGCTGTACTACTGCATACTCTTTGAGTATGGTCTTTCAACCAGTTTTTTACCCACTTTATAGTAATTTAATCATTTCCCTAGTTTGCTAATGAGAATGTCCTGTGGGACTGTGTCAGAAGCCTTAATAACATCAAGATCTCTCACACCTACAGCTTCCCTCTAGCTTCTTGGCCAATAAACCTGTCAAAATGGAAATCAGGTTAATATGGCAATATTCATTCTTGACAACTACATTTATAACCCTATTATCCTCTAGCTGCTTACAGCGAGATTGTTTAATAATTTGTTCCATATGTTTCCAGGTATCAGAACTAGCTCGACTGGTATCTAAGTTAGCCACTGTTTCACAGGAATGGAGGGCAGCGAATTTGTCCATCTATTTTAAAAAGGGTCTGTGGGTGACTAGAATTACAATTCACAAAGCTTTGCATCTGTGCCTGGCAAATTTATTGAAATGACCATTTAAAAGAGAAAACAAAATGTTTGAAGGATCATGGTATGATAGGGTTTTACCAGCATGGTTTCTAGAGAGGAAAATGTCTCATTATTGTTTTAAAATTCTTTTCAGACGGGTAGCCATGTTAGTCTGTATCAGGAAAAACACTGAGGAGTCCTTGTGGCACCTTAGAGACTGACAAATGTATTTGGCATAAGCTTTTGTGGGCTAAAACCCACTTCATCGGATGCATGGAGTGAAAAATACAGTAAGCAGTATATATATCACAGCACATGAAAAGATGGGCGTTGCCTTACCAAGTGGGGGGGGGTCAGTGCTAACGAGGCCAATTCAGTTAAGGTGGAAGTGGCCTATTCTGACAGTTGACCAGAAGGGGTGACTATCAAGAGAGGGAAAATTGCTTTTGTAGTGCTAACAAGGCCAATGCAGTCAAGGTGGACGTCGCCCATTTCCAACAGTTGACAAGAAGGTGTGAGTATCAGCAGATAGAAAATGTATACCTGCTTATTGTATTTTTCACTCCATGCATCTAATGAAGTTGGTTTTAGCCCACAAAAGCTTATGCCCAAATAAATGTTAGTCTCCAAGGTGCCATGAGGACTCCACATTAAAATTCTTTGAACGTGTCAATGAGGTAGTGGACTGGACTGGTAGTCCAGTTGATGTTTATCTGGACTACCAAAAAGGCCTTTGTCCAGGTCTCTCAATAAAGAAACTAAGTATTAACGGACTGAGAGGCGAAGTATTCTTATGGATCAAAATCTGAATAGGAGCTAGGAAGCAAAGGGTTATGTCTATATTGCAAGTATTACAGTTGCATCTGCTCAGCTGTGGTGTAGATTCTTTGTACAGTGATGGAAAGGGTTTTTTTGAAATTCACTCCCTTGAGAGGTGCTATCTAGGATGACAGAAGAATTCTTCTTTTGTCCTAGTTGGTGTCTATACTAGGGCTTAGATTGGCTTGATTATGTTTTTTAGGAGTGTGACTTTTTCAAACCTCTAAGCAGCATAGTTAGGTTGACCTAAGTTTTAGGTGTAGGCCAGGTTTAGGAGTAAGTGGCCAATTTTCGTCTTGTCAAAATATAAACCGTGTGATGCCTCCAAGGTTCCATACTAGGCTCCTTTTTGTTTAATGGATTAATGATCTGTAAAGGGGGGCGAGCAGTGAGGTAGCAAAATTTGCAGCTGGCACAATTCCTTAGGTTAGTCAGGACTAGAGGAAACTAAATAAGCTGGGTGAGCAGGCAACATGATGACAAAGAAATGCAAATGGGAGGTACAATCAGGGGTGGCTCTAGGAATCCGTCCGCGCCAAGCACGTGGCATGCCGCAGGGGGCGCGCTGCCGGTGGCTGGTCCCGCGGCTCCGGTGGAGCTTCCGCAGGCATGACTGCGGAAGGTCTGCCGGAGCCGCCTGCCGCCCTGCCGGCAAAATGCCACCCCAAGCACGCGCTTGGCGCGCTGGGGTCTGGAGCTGGCCCTGGGTACAATGTTAACTCCTTAGATGTGTTACGATGTCCTAAGTTAACTGTATCAAATCAAGAAAAGGATGTGGGCATCCAACTCCCCAGTAAACATTCTAGAACCCAAAACCAAGGCTTCGTGCATGAAGGCTGAGATCTGCACAAGGGGCCACAATCCTGCTGCTTTAAAAGGTGCCAATTATTCAAATATGTGTTTACTGTCAAAGGTATGCTAGAAGATAATACTTAGCTTCTCATCTGCAAAGAACATTATTCCATTAATTCTTGGTGGGTAAGGAAGCTTCCTTTTCTCCCCCTCTTCTATTTATAATATGTTACAGCTAAAGAAATCTGAAGGTAAACTTTTGTGTGTTTACTCTTTATCGGTTGTTTTTTCTCCTGAAGATATGATCCTATCTCTCTGGGTTTTATTTTTCAGGGCACAGATAACTCTGTCTTACTCTGGCAGTGGCCCAGATATGTTTAGGCTAGTGTCGAGCATCCTAGAGGAGGCACACAAGCCAGAACCAGTTACAGATTGGTAAGTTTATACTGGAAACTTGCATGGTGTTGTGTCTTCCAATTTAAAGTTTTATATATTTTACTTACCAGTAGACATTTGACAAGACAACTTAGGTGTTGTCTGATGTAGTACTGAGTTTTAAGATATTATCATTTAAATAAGCTATCATCAAGTTAAAATGGAAAGATCTGTTACTAGTACTTCCTTGGAATAAACTAAAGTAGAAAGGCAGTCTTCTGTTCATCCTTCTATCAGCAGATGGCAACTGGAAAAGAAATGGATATCTTTTGTTACTTTAGTTTTATTAAGAGGATTAATGGAGGTATGACTGTGGATATATCTGAAGGTAGAGTTAGCTCATAATTCAGAACATTCTGAAATATATTTGCAAAAAGAATAGGAGTAGCTGTTGCACCTTAGAGATTAACACATTTGAGCATAAGCTTTCGTGGGCTAAAACCCACTTCATCGGATGCATGCAGTGGAAAATACAGTAGGAAGATATATATACACACACAGAGAACATGAAACAATGGGTGTTACCATACACACTGTAGTGAGAGTTAAGGTGAGCTATTACCAGCAGGAGAGAAACCCACACTTTTTGTAGTGGTAATCAAAATGGTCCATTTCCAGCAGTTGACAAGAAGGTGTGAGGAACTGCTGGAAATGGGCATTTTGATTACCACTACAAAAAGTGTTTTTTTCCCTTTCCTGCTGATAATAGCTCACCTTAACTGATCACTCTCATTAGAGTGTGTATAGTAACACCCATTGTTTCATGTTCTCTGTGTGTGTGTGTATATATATCTTCCTACTGTATTTTCCACTGCACGCATCCGATGAAGTGGGTTTTAGCCCACGAAAGCTTATGCTCAAATAAATGTGTTAGTCTCTAAGGTGCCACAAGTCTTCCTGTTCTTTTTGTGGATACAGACGAACATGGCTGCTACTCTGAAACCTGAAATATATTTGTATTTCTAGATACTATAAAAATCTTAGGATTTTGAACTGATTGATCATTGCAGCTAAATCATTTTGAGTAACTGGCCTCCAACTGAAGAATTTGACTGTAGCATAGATAGCCTTTTTCACTCTACCAAGCCAAATGTGGAAGGGTTTATAGAGGGAGTTTTAACTATATATACACAAGGCTATTAAAAAACCCATTATAATACCTTCCACATTTGTTTTAGTTGAGTGGAAAAGACACTGTGCCAAATGCTATGGCAAAATTCTTCAGCTGAAGGCCAGTTACTCAAAAAGATTTAGCTGCAATGATCAGTCAGTATAAAATCCTAAGATTTTTATAATGTCTAGCCAGACAAATACATTTAAAAAAGAACAGGAGTACTTGTGGCACCTTAGAGACTAACAAATTTATTTCAGCATAAGCTTTCGTGAGCTACATCCGATGCATCCAAAGAAGTGAGCTGTAGCTCACAAAAGCTTATGCTGAAATAAATGTGTTAGTCTCTAAGGTGCCACAAGTACTCCTGTTCTTTTTGTGTGGATACAGACTAACACAGCTGCTACTCTGAAAATACGTTTCAGAATGTTTTGAGTTGTTTATCTATTTCCAAGATTTATTAACTATAATATCTAAGAGAACAAAAAATATCCCCTGAACAGTAGCCAGTCCTGCAAATCAGTATTTTTTCTTCAATCAACTGAAAAGGATAACATCAGAAACAAAACATTAGTGTTGTATCTCTTCCCATATCATCCATTTGTCTTGTCTTTTTAGACTGTAAAGTATTTGGGAGCAGGGACCAGATTTATGTTCTGTAAGGTGCCTAGCGTACTTTGGGGTCTGACTAAATAATACTTTTAATTATACAACTGTGCTGAAGTTTGCTAGTGGGATCTACACAGTGATGAGCTGCTAAAATCTTAACAACCGGTTCTCTATAAAAAGTTCTGATTTAAGGGATGTGCCAGAGGATGTATTTTTTGTACCAATAGGGTTACCATACGTCCATATTTTCCCGGGAGGAATTTTTAAATTTTAAAAATTCCGCCCAGACTGCGATTTAAGAACCGAAAAGCCCGAGATGTCCAGGAAAATACAGATGTATGTTAACCCGACCAAAAGTTCTTTTTTAAAAAGATAGGCCAGAACTAGAAATGAGCTCCGTTTCACATGTGTGGGTCCCCGCCACTCCCTTAGGGTGTGCTAGGGTGACCAGATGTCCCGAATGTACAGGGACAGTCTCAAGTTTGGGGTGTTTTTCTTATATAGGCTCCTATTACCCCCCACCCTCTGTCCCGGTTTTTCACACTCGCTGTCTGGTCACCCGTGGGTGTGCACATGTCTGGGTTCCAGCTGCTCCCTGCCCCCCCCCCTCATTGAAGCAGGTGTGCAGGGTTAGTGCCCTGGGAACTGCAGGGCACCAGTGGACATGGGGCTGGCTGCAGCCAGGGGTGTGGGGCGGGGCTAGCTGGAGGCAGGGAGTGTGACACGGGCTGGCTACAACAGGGGCTGGCTGTGGGTAGGTGATGCAGACAGGGGCTAGCAGGGGGTGGCTGTGGGCAGAGGGTGGCTGTGGCAGGGGCTGTCTGTGCCAGGGGATGGCTGCAGGTGGCTGTGCCAGAGGGCAGGGGCTGGCTGCGGCAGGGGGCAGAGGCTGCGGCTGGGGCAGGGGATGGGGCAGGGGCTGGCTGCAGGCAGCTTTGCCAGGGGGCAGGGGCTGGCTGGGGCAGGGGCTGTGGCTGTGCCAGGGGCTGTGGCAGAGGGTGGCTGCGGGCGGCTGTGCCAGGGGGCAGGGGCTGCAGCTGGGGCTGGCTGCAGGTGGCTGTGCCAGAGGATGGCTGCGGCTGGCTGCGGCTGGCTGGGGCAGGGGCTGGCTGCGGATAGCTGTGCCAGGGGGTGACTGTGGGCGGCAGGGGGCAGGGGCTGTGCCAGGTGCAGGGGCTGCAGCTGGGGCTGGCTGCAGGTGGCTGTGCCAGAGGATGGCTGCGGCTGGCTGCGGCTGGCTGGGGCAGGGGCTGGCTGCGGGTAGCTGTGCCAGGGGGTGACTGTGTGCGGCAGGGGGCAGGGGCTGTGCCAGGTGCAGGGGCTGCAGCTGGGGCTGGCTGCGGGTGGCTGTGCCAGAGGATGGCTGCGGTTGGCTGCGGCTGGTTGGGGCAGGAGCTGGCTGCGGGTAGCTGTGCCAGGGGGTGACTGTGGGCGGCAGGGGGCAGGGGCTGTGCCAGGTGCAGGGGCTGCAGCTGGGGCTGGCTGCAGGTGGCTGTGCCAGAGGATGGCTGCGGCTGGCTGCGGCTGGCTGGGGCAGGGGCTGGCTGCGGGTAGCTGTGCCAGGGGGTGACTGTGGGCGGCAGGGGGCAGGGGCTGTGCCAGGTGCAGGGGCTGCAGCTGGGGCTGGCTGCAGGTGGCTGTGCCAGAGGATGGCTGCGGCTGGCTGCGGCTGGCTGGGGCAGGGGCTGGCTGCGGGTAGCTGTGCCAGGGGGTGACTGTGGGCGGCAGGGGGCAGGGGCTGTGCCAGGTGCAGGGGCTGCAGCTGGGGCTGGCTGCAGGTGGCTGTGCCAGAGGATGGCTGCGGCTGGCTGCGGCTGGCTGGGGCAGGGGCTGGCTGCGGGTAGCTGTGCCAGGGGGTGACTGTGGGCGGCAGGGGGCAGGGGCTGTGCCAGGTGCAGGGGCTGCAGCTGGGGCTGGCTGCGGGTGGCTGTGCCAGAGGATGGCTGCGGTTGGCTGCGGCTGGTTGGGGCAGGAGCAGGCTGCGGGTAGCTGTGCCAGGGGGTGACTGTGGGCGGCAGGGGGCAGGGGCTGTGCCAGGTGCAGGGGCTGCAGCTGGGGCTGGCTGCAGGTGGCTGTGCCAGAGGATGGCTGCGGCTGGCTGCGGCTGGCTGGGGCAGGGGCTGGCTGCGGGTAGCTGTGCCAGGGGGTGACTGTGGGCGGCAGGGGGCAGGGGCTGTGCCAGGTGCAGGGGCTGCAGCTGGGGCTGGCTGCAGGTGGCTGTGCCAGAGGATGGCTGCGGCTGGCTGCGGCTGGCTGGGGCAGGGGCTGGCTGCGGGTAGCTGTGCCAGGGGGTGACTGTGGGCGGCAGGGGGCAGGGGCTGTGCCAGGTGCAGGGGCTGCAGCTGGGGCTGGCTGCAGGTGGCTGTGCCAGAGGATGGCTGCGGCTGGCTGGGGCAGGGGCTGGCTGCGGGTAGCTGTGCCAGGGGGTGACTGTGGGCGGCAGGGGGCAGGGGCTGTGCCAGGTGCAGGGGCTGCAGCTGGGGCTGGCTGCAGGTGGCTGTGCCAGAGGATGGCTGCGGTTGGCTGCGGCTGGCTGGGGCAGGGGCTGACTGCGGGTAGCTGTGCCAGGGGGTGACTGTGGGCGGCAGAGGGCAGGGGCTGTGCCAGGTGCAGGGGCTGTGCCAGGTGCAGGGGCTGCAGCTGGGGCTGGCTGCGGGTGGCTGTGCCAGAGGATGGCTGCGGCTGGCTGCGGCTGGCTGGGGCAGGGGCTGGCTGCGGGTAGCTGTGCCAGGGGGTGACTGTGGGCGGCAGGGGGCAGGGGCTGTGCCAGGTGCAGGGGCTGCAGCTGGGGCTGGCTGCAGGTGGCTGTGCCAGAGGATGGCTGCGGCTGGCTGCGGCTGGCTGGGGCAGGGGCTGGCTGCGGGTAGCTGTGCCAGGGGGTGACTGTGGGCGGCAGGGGGCAGGGGCTGTGCCAGGTGCAGGGGCTGCAGCTGGGGCTGGCTGCAGGTGGCTGTGCCAGAGGATGGCTGCGGCTGGCTGCGGCTGGCTGGGGCAGGGGCTGGCTGCGGGTAGCTGTGCCAGGGGGTGACTGTGGGCGGCAGGGGCTGTGCCAGGTGCAGGGGCTGGGGCTGGCTGCAGGTGGCTGTGCCAGGTGTAGGGGCTGTGGGCAGGAGATGCAGGCACTCACACGGGGGGAGCAGCCCGAGCAGCAGGACGCAGCCGGGGACCCACCAGGCAGCAGCAGGAGCCCCAGGGCCAGGAGGCAGCTCACATGCCTCCCGAAGCGAAGCACGGCACCCCCTGGTGGCCGGAGGAGGAATTACACCCTTTCCAGGCAGAGCCCATCAAAGCTTCCCTCGCAGGAAAGCCAGTTAACAAGCGGTTCTAAAACTGCTTCTAAATTTAACAACGGGTTCGTGCGAACTGGTGCGAACCGGCACCAGCTCACCCCTGGATCTACACAAATCATATTGTAGGAACATGAAAGTTAAATTTCTACCATTTTTGTTTTTCAAATGCAAAAAATATTTATTTGTATGTAACAGAAGGAAAGAACATGGCGCCTTGAGTGCTGTACTGATGAGTTGCTTATTCAAAAGACAATGTCCATAAAGTTGTGGGACTATGCCAGCAAAGGAGGTACTACCTGTTATTACTGTGGTGAATTTTGAAGGGTCTTCCTTTATAAAGAGAAGCAATGATCTGTTGATAAGTCATAGTGAAAAGAGACATAATTTTGATTGCCATCAAGAAGGGCCCATGTTTTGGGTACTGGAAAAGGGAGTTTGTGATGCTTTCAGGTGCTACCCAGACCAGCAAGGAGTTATGTTATCACCTGCCCTATAACTCTGGGTGCCTTAAATGCTCATGTGACACCAACAGCCGGTATTGAAGCATGCAGGTCGCATCCTGGTTTCTGTTGGCATGCTACTTTTCAACAGCGTGACTGCAAAACGTGCCCTGCCCCCCAAGTCCCGAATTTCCCCCAAAACTCTGTTCCCTGTAGTGTCCCATCCTCTCTTGGAACTGCTCCTTAAAAGAGATATTAGACAACTGCTCATTAGTTTAACTGGGGTTTGACAAACACTCTGTTTTAATCAAAACACTGAATAGGTTTATAGTAAAAACAAGTTTATTAAAGAAAAGCGCATAGTTTTAAGTGATACGAAGTATAAGAAATAGAGAAAAGGTTACCAGCAAATGAGTCAAAATACAATTTTAAGATTAAAACTTAATTTCTGCAAGTTACAATCTTGTCCTCAGCAGGTTTCCCACCTATACGTAATACCCAGGGACTTCAAGCACTTGAGTTGAAGGATCCAACATTCTGTGATTTCAAGATCTCTGACCCCTTTCGCTCCTCAAGTGATGGAGCCTGTCAAGGTTCCTTCCCCACTCTGAACTTTAGGGTACGGATGTGGGGGACCTGCATAAGAAGCTCTAAGCTCAATTACCAGCTTAGATCTGGTCTGGCTGCCACCACTCGCAAGCACTACTTTACTTCCCTTCCCTGGGTAGCCTTGAGAGACTTCACCAATTTCCTGGTGAACACAGATCCAAACCCCTTGGATCTTAAAACAAGGAGAAATTAACCATTCCCCCTCCTTTCTCCCACCAACTCCTGGTGATCTTAAAATAAGGAAAAAAATCAATCAAGTTTAAAAAAAGGCTTTTAATTAAAGAAAAGAAAAGTAAAAGAAAACCCTCTGGGAGAGATTAGCATACCAGCTACTCCCACAGACAACAGATTCCAAACACAGAGGATGTTCCCCTGGGCAAAACCCTAGTTATTTATTTCCTTCACTACTTAATAAGAGGCTGAATTCTGGAGCTTTCGCACTCTGGTGAAAGTGAAACTGACCCAGACAAGGGGAACTTCCCTCCTCCCTTTTGAACCAGCTTGTTCCCCCATTGGTTCCTCTGGTCAGGTGTCAGCTAGGCTAGGTGAACTTCTTAACCCTTTACAGGTAAAAGAGGCATTAACCCTTAACTATCTGTTTATGACAGTGCCAAAATGGTTTTTCTCTCTCCCTATATCTTCCCAAAGTTCATTGATCCTGCTTCGAGGCAGGAAGGCTTCCTGGAGATGCACTTTCCATCCTCCCACTTGCTGTCCTTATGGCTTTGTTTATCTTTCATGTAAATGTGCCTTCCTTATTTCTGCCTGACAACCTGTCTGGTCAGACATGAAATTCACATTCCTTTGTCTAGGGCAGACTGGTTTATTAATGTAATTCTAGCACAGATGAACTTTTTGTGCACAAGTCTGCATCCATTATGCAAGAATATTACTGATCAGTGAGGTTTTAGATTTCTGATAATATACTACATGCCATCTTTTGGGTAATTATCATGAGAAGAGCATATTAGGTGTACTGTGTGTGTCAAGAGTTGCTGATGCAAAGTAGTGAACCATCAGTGGGTCTCTATTTCAGAGTTTATGCAGAAAATTTGAAAGGCTTTTCTGTGATACCAAATAGCTTGAGTATGAGAGAGGTAGCCATGTTAGTCTGGTTCTGTAAAAGCAGCAAAGAATCCTGTGGCACCTTATAGACTAACAGACGTTTTGCAGCATGAGCTTTCGTGGGTGAATGCCACGTCTGTTAGTCTATAAGGTGCCACAGGATTCTTTGCTGCAAATAGCTTGAGTTAAATGTCTGCTTTTAAGGTATACACTTCCTATTTTTACCATGCCTGATCATTTCTGAAAAACACATGCTGAGAGGGGAAATTTTGCCCCTCACCTTCTTCATGCCAGACACCTCTTCATGTGGTGAATGAAGTGGATGCTTCAAGGGTGGGGTAACATACATTGTTGCAGCTTTCCTTCATTACCCAACTTCCTTCTGGTGTGCAAAGGAGCTTCTCACAGAGATGTGAGAGTATAGTGCTATATTACACTTCCTCAGCTCTCTCCTGCACTGGGGGTCCTAGTGAACAAATTTGACCAGACCTGACGGCATACCTCCATTGGAACTGTGTGGCAGTTGGCTTGGGGAAGAACTAGAGACCCGGAACTAGTGCAGACATATAGAGCATGTGGCTCTCTTGGAATTGGTAGGATTTGTTGGCTGGTCCTGTAGCCTCCTGACCCAAACATTTGGTGAGGAAATTCCATAAGGAGGATCTGAGTTCCTCCTCCTCCCTGCAAAAATTAGAATGGTGGAGACTATATAACTAACAGTGACTTTACTGACTTCTCTTAGATAGTTAGTATTTGGGTGGAAAAAATCAAGAGAGCGATTTGCTAGTGCATTATTTCTCTTGAATTTTTATCTTCCCTATCTTAAAACATAATCAGTTGTCATAGAAGGTTGCTAAGAGGAGAGGCCATCAGACATTTTCAAGCACTGCAGGAGTCAAATCTGTATCTGATGGCTTACAAATGTTAAACTTTGAGCAGGATGATGTATATATTTAAAACAATGACTACAAAACCTTATAGCAAGTGATTTAAATAAATGTTTTCTTGCTGGGGGCAAAAACATACTTTTCTTGAACAAGGAAAATGTAATTAAAAAAAGAAATAAGGAATCAACTTTGCGGAGGTGTTGGGAAGGTTAATTTTGTTTTAGAATTCTATGGAATCTTTCTGTGGAAAGTGCTCTAGAAGTTCAAATGTCAATAGAGAAACTCTTTAAGAATCAGTAATGAAGTTTCTGAAGATATGAAGGGCAAATAGTTGTGATTGAAGCACCATAATGTGACACATTAAAAGTAGACAAGAAAAAACAATCAAAAATAGACTTCAGTAAATAATTATCTGCTGTCAACAGTCTAGTACGCTAATAGTTTTTTATCACTAATTCCTGTGACAAAACTGCTTGAAATCATATCTTTAGCAAAGGTCTTAGTAGTAGCTTTGCATTTTGAAAAAAAACCCACTAAACTCTGAACAAAGCTATAATGTAACATAAATGTGTTTGGTCATTCCTAAAAGTGCAATTCTATTTGTGACAGGAATTCTCTGTTGAGATTATTTCCCCCTATGTTGGCATCTGACACTGGAAACAATGGTGACTTGTCAGGTCTGTCTTCTGAGCACCGTTTACAAAGTAAAGATTTTCCAAACCCGAGTGGCACACGGAACTGTTACCAAGGACACTTGCGAAAGTTATCTGCTGTGGAGACTTCACACAGAGTATTTGACAACCTTTATCTTATAGAGTCTTTGCTTTCTCCTTCTGACCCTTCTACTCAGCCATCTGATGAGATCTTGAACATTTATCCTGAAAATTCTGCTTTTGAAAATAATGCCATCATTCAGCAAGAAGAATTAGCGTTTCAGAATGTACAGTTTAATCAGCATGTGTGCAATTATCATAAGATGAACTTAAATGGAGACCGTGAAGAGAACTGCTCTGATTTTAGTTATTATTCTTCTCAGTTTAGAGTTAAAGATGGCACTGGTATTCAGAAAGAGTATCGGGAAACTGACCGAGCAAGAGGCAACCCTATGAAAAATGAAAAACAAGCGCAAGCAAAGTACTCCAATGATTTGTCTAGTCCACCTACTAATGGCACATGGGGCAAAGTGTTCCAGGACAATCATTTGGTTTCTAAAAGATATGAAGATTTTACAACTTCTCGTAAATCACAGCCATCTAGTTACCCACTGCAGTATTTTTTCAATCAACCATTTACTAAAGAAAATCGTTTTTCTGGAGGAACAAATAGAAACCCACAGGAAGCTCACATGCAAAATGGCCAGAATCGCTTCAATTTGGGGAAAACCTGTAATGACATTGAATATGAGAGCCGTATTAATCCTAAAGAATGTTCTCGTAAATCTTGTGACTATCATTTACTTCTGAAGACTGCTCTACAACATAGAAATTTTCATTCGCCTTACCGTGGCCATACTTCACTGGATGATAAAAGACCAAGTCCCCCATCTACATCAAACCCTTCTTTTATTCCTTCTTTCCCATTAATGTCTGATTTTAAGCAAAATGACTTATTTTGTGAGGAATCAAGTGCACCATACTTTGCCTTTCCAACTCCTTTTAAGAAGTATAGGCCTCAAAGAAATTGCCTTTGGCCTGCTAATGAGCTTGGTATCCAACTGGATAAGTGTTATGTACAGTGCAGAACTCTGAAGGAGGAGAGGATAAAGGTAATAATCTATACCATGATAGACTTGTATGTAGGAGGTGATTATAAAGGAACAGCTAGGTAGAGTAGAAATTCCTTCAATTTACTGGTGAAAAGGAGCCAGTCTTGCTGCCTTTTTGAAATATTGTGACTTTCATTGTACTCTTAATATTTTGAGCCCCATCTACAACAATCTGTTTTGAGTCTACACAATTGTAAGAAGATACCAGACAGTGTGAATGTCGTACAATTGTGCATGAGACTGAGGTTCCCCTTTTGTTTTTCAGCTGCACAGGAGTTAGGACAACTTGTTCAGCAGTAATTTTCTTGAACTAAATTACACCTGACACCAGTGGTTACTGAACCAAATACCCTCTTTGGCCAAAGTGTCTTATGTTATCTGGTGGCATGGATCCTATTCTTTGGTTCATGTTGTTCAGTGCAAGCTCGGTAGCCAGTAGTGACCACCATCCATGGATCCTGGAAGAGGCCACTGATGTAAGCCTGGATGGTTGATAAAGCAGGGCCTTTATTAGTCCAGTTCTTTTTGGATAGTGCTCACTTTGGCATGAACTGAGGGAGGGCCAAGAGGGTGGTTGTCTATATCCAGGGGCAGCTCTAGGCACCAGCAAAGCAAGCAGGTGCTCGAGGCAGCTCATTTGCAGGGGCGGCAGGGATCCAGCCTGGGAGCTGAGAAACAACAGGAGGACCTGGGAGCTGTAGTTCCTTGGTTAGCTCCCTGCATATAGCACCAGCCCTGGAGCAGGGAAAGAACTATATTTCCCAGCATTCCCTTGGCCGCTATCAACAGGAAAGGGAGGGGGGAGTGAGGTACTGAGACCTCATGCTGCAGCTTGGTGTGAATGGAGAGCTGCACTGGGAAGGGCAGGGAGACCCCGCCCCCATCCACTCCCTCCCAATTCCCACCCCCTGACTGCCCCCCGTCCAGAAATCCCAAACCATCCAACCCCCCTGCTCCTTGTCCCCTGATTGCCACCTTCTAGGACCCCTGCCCCTAACTGCCCCTCAGGACCCCACCCCCTATCTGTCCCCTGACTGCCCTGGCTCCTATCCACACCCCCGCCCCCTGACAGACTCCCAGGACTCCTATGCCTATCTAACTGCTGCCTGTCCCCTGACTGCCCCCTCCCAGAATCCCTGACCCATCTAACCTCCCTCTCCCTGCCCCTGATTGCCCCTCAGGACCCCACCCCCTATCTGTCCCCTGACTGCCCTGGCTCCTATCCACACCCCCGCCTCCTGACAGACTCCCAGGACTCCTATGCCTATCTAACTGTGGCCTGTCCCCTGTCTGGCCCCCCCCCCAGAATCCCTGACCCATCTAACCTCCCTCTCCCTGCCCCTGATTGCCCCTCAGGACCCCACCCCCTATTTGTCCCCTGACTGCCCTGGCTCCTATCCACACCCCCGCCTCCTGACAGACTCCCAGGACTCCTATGCCTATCTAACTGCTGCCTGTCCCCTGACTGCCCCCCCCCAGAATCCCTGACCCATCTAACCTCCCTCTCCCTGCCCCTGATTGCCCCTCGAACCTCTGCCCATCCACCCCCCCGTCCCCTGACTGTTCCGACCCCTCTCCACACCCCCACCCCATCCAACCCCGCTACCTGTTCCTTGACTGCCCTCTGGAACCCTTTACCCCTTCTCCAACCCCCCGGCCCCTTACCATGCTGCTAAGACTAGCATGTCTGGCTCTGCACAGAGCCGGACATGCTGCCACAGACATCTTGCTGCACTCCCCCACAGAGCGCACAGCCCCCCCCGTACCCTCCTGCAGCGCTGCCAGCTGAGGCTGCAGGAGGGGGCGGGGGAGAGGAAGGTCCAGCCGAGCTGCCCTGTCAGTTGCGCCACACTCTGCATTGGGAGGGAAATCCCGGACCTTTTGAGGGTTTTACAAATTTCTCCCAGACAACCCCAGAAGCCGGACATGTCCGTGAAAATACGGACGTATGATAACCCTAGTCATATGCTCAAGGATTAGGCTTTGGCCCAGATATCCCCTTCAGAAGCCGTCACCAGACTGGATTAGGGATACTGGTGTGACGTTGCCTTGCAGCCCCCAAAGAAGGAATTGGGGGGACTAATGGACAGTGCCCCTCTCTATCTGAAGCCTGGCAAGGGAGGTACGTGGATCCCACTAGAATTTAAAATGAAAAGCAAGGGACGGGAGGCTCTGGACCTGGGCAGCTTTAGCTACAGTACCAAGCACTTAGGAGGATTTCCACTTCTGAGCCATGGAAGCAGAAATTGACTTTTCCTTTCCAGATTTAGCTAATGTTCAGAAAGGGAATCTAGCACCTGCCTTCCACAAAATTCAGGAGTGCTCAAGCTCAGTTTGGGCAGCTGTTACTTCATTTCTCCCAAATCAAATATACTGATCCACTGTAACTTGCTGTAGAAAAAGTAGGATAAAATTGAGCAAGAAATGCTTCCCAGTGGTTATTAGCACTGGAATTGCTATTTTCAACAGCCATTGACTTTAGTTTTGTTTGTTTAAAAGGAAGACAGTGATATTGCATTGGCAAATTCCCCATAGAAAGAAAGAGTGGAACAAAAGAATAATAAAGGCACCTCAACTTTTCCTCATTTATGGAGGACAGTCTTATAATATGCATCCAGATATCTTCCAGTCACACAAGCTGAAAATTGTTCCACCTGACTGCAGTTCTGTAACTATATGGGAACCAATCCTGTCTGTGTTCTTTGCACATCCAAAATTCCTGCTGAATGACCTGCCCTGGGAGCGAGTTACCAGTGGCCCAGGGCTGGGACAGCAGGAGGGTGCAGGTGGGGGGGGTGAGAGAGCCCAGGGCTGGGGTGGCAGGGTGTTTGTGTGTGGGTGATGAGGGGGAGACCCCAGGGCTGGGGAAGCAGTGGGGTTTGGTGGGGAGCCCAGGGCTGGGGTGCGGGCAGACAAACATTTTTTTGCTTGGGGTGGAGCAGGACACCAAACGGGAATGACATTGACATCCGTGCCATGACTGGCTATGATAACCCCTCCGAGATAAGGACCTTTGGTGATGTCTGCCTTGGTCACGTCGGTGTTCGCTCCTTGAGGCAGAGCGGTGCCCAGAGTCTCGGTCAGACGGAACCCAACCAGACAGCCTGGTAGGCGTCGAGAGCAATGCACGAGGACTTTGCCCTGAATGGTCACTGGGAGACGAATGGTGTCAGGAACATTCCCTCGACCGAGACCAGTACCGAGCCGGGAGCAACTGCGGAGATCCCAGCGGCGACTTGCCTCTACAGCACAGGGCCGACATCAGCGGTGCTCCTGGTACCGGCATGGACATAACATCCTGGTGCCTGCGGGGCCTCCGGCATGGAGGACATCTGGGGAGGCCTGCTCCAAATGGGCTAGGCTACTCTGCTCGACTTGAGTCGGAGGCCTAGAGGATCGAGGACTGCCCAAGGACTGCCCGAGGACTAGCCTCTGTCCTGGGTTTACTCCGGTGCCGGGGCGAAGGTGGCCTCTTCCTAGCCTTGTTGGCGTGCCCTGTGGACGGGGAGTGGTGCCAACTAGTCAATGGCGCCGAAGGGTCACCACGCATCGACATCACGGTGCCCAGCGCCGACTCGGAACGGCGCGCCAGAGCCAGGGTCAGAGCTCACTCCATCAGGATAGCCCAGAGCCTAATGTCCCTTTCGCTCTTGGTCCGAGGCTTAAATGACTTGCAAATCTTGCAGCGATTGCTGAGATGGGTTTCCTCCAAACAGTGCCGACAGTCTGTGTGTGGATCACTCAGTGGCACAGATTGCCTACAAGTGTCACATGACTTGAAACCCAGGGCACGGGGCATGCCTCGGCCCGGGCACTCTAGCCTAACTAAACTAACTAACTACAGGTACATACACTGAACGAACAAGCAGTTCTGGGGACGAACTACAGCAAAGCTGGAGTAGGGCAGTTCCGAAGCACCTTCACCGGCTGCAAGAAGGAACTGAGGGTGGGGGGAGCTTGCAGCGCCCCTTATACCACACCATGGAGGCGCCACTCCAGGGGTCGCTGGGGCGCTCCCTTACGGGTACTGCTAGGGGAAAAACTTCCGGCACTGGTGCACGTGGCAAGCACGCACACCTATTGAGGAATACTCCTGAGCAATCAATCAAAGAAGAACCAGGAACATATACACAAAATTATGTATAAAAAGAGAGAGTGACTAGACTTCAAATTGGGGTGTCTAAGTTTCAAGTAATAAGATTGAACTGTTGATTTTCAAAGCTGGTAGGGGACTTGGACACCCAAAATGATTAAGAGCTGGCAAACCACAGCCACTTTACTGTTCTGAGCTACTAAAGATTTGAGATCTAAATAGTAACATGATTTCTTGCACCAGAGCAGTTACTTCCACAGCGTCAGTCCAAAGACTGGACAAGTTGAGCAGAGAAGGAACTGACAGTAGCAACTCTCTTCAGAGCTAGAGCTGATAAAATCTAAATCTCTACTCATCTTCATTAAAAGAGCCTGAAAAGGTGCCACAACATTAATCTTCCTTTTTCAAGCAGAATAATCCTATAATCTAAGCAAGATGTTGCAGAGGTACTGAAGTGATGTACTATCTTATCCTGCTAGGAGTCTGAGTAATTATATTCTTCAAGAGTTTTCCATAAATCAACAAAACAGATACAAATTAATAAAAAACTCACTTCTCTGGTTTAGAATTTAAAGTTAAGCTTTTCTAATCCAAGTAGGGGATTTAAAGACAACCACTGCCCCATTATTTTAAAATCTCAGCTTTAAAAACCTGAAAAATCAAGTCTTTACTATTATAAACTGGTAAGGCTTAAAAAAAAAACAGGAGTACTTGTGGCACCTTAAAGACTAACAAATTTATTTTAGCATGAGCTTTCGTGAGCTAAAGCTCACTTCTTCGGATGCATAGAATGGAACACACAGACAGGAGATATTTATACATACAGAGAACATGAAAAGGTGGAAGTATGCATACCAACAGGCAGAGTCTAATCAATTGAGATGAGCTATCGTTAGCAGGAGGAAAAAAAACTTTTTGAAGTGATAATTAAGATGGCCCATAGAAGGTGTGAGGAAAACTTAACATAGGGAAATAGATTCAATTGGTGTAATTTTGCGGATACAGACTAACACGGCTGCTACTCTGAAACCTGGTAAGGCTTAGTTACAACCTCCTACCCACCAAAGGACTTAGAAGTTTTGAAATAATTCTAGAGAATCAAAATGTATCTAGTTTAACTATAAACAACTCTGAACTTCATACTGAATTAATCCTAGGACATGTTCTCTAATACCCGCTTACACCATGCCTATCCTTATAGAATTTGACAAACTTTTCAAAGTGCATTTTCCATTCTTTGTACTATATGGCACTGAGGTGATGGGGGGAAAGAGAGGAAGAAGGATAACATTGCAAAAATTCAGCCAATTAAAAAAAAGAAGTTAAGCTCCTTTGTCCAAATAAGGATCAGTAGCATAGCATGTCCTACTGGTGGGAAGTCTACTTTCAGCAATTACTAACCTTCAATTAGCAGCAGCTAAATTCAGAGCAAAAGAAATTAAGGTATTTAAAAAAACCCTAATGGTGGAAAGCACATTTCCCTGAAGATGGTGAAGAGGAAACTATTTTCCAGAGAATTTTACACAGGGCACCTTCCTGACAATTCTCCCAAGGGGACAGACCCTAGGTAGTATTCACTACAGTTGTGATGTCGGGCTGCGTCAGCCCATCAATAACCAATGCACGCTCAAAGCTTTAGACAAATGGACCAACAGAGAAGGTATAAAATTATTTCAAAATTGGTGGCACCACCCAGGCAGGGAACAGGTATACACAGTGTAAATAAGGCTAAAAATGAACTTAATTAAAAAGGAGACATTTAATTAATTAAAACAAGCTGTGTTTTTCTTGCCTTTATGGAAACAATACATACCTCATAACATCAAGGCCATGTCAAATCCAAACCCCAACACAATTATGGAAAGTCACCTTCCCAATGACACACATTTGGGGCAGTAAAAGAATGGACTGCTCTTTAGCTGCTCCCCCCCCCTCGGCCCCCCTAACAGTTGCTCCGGATCCCTTGGTGGCCTGCCTCTTCTCACTACTTGGATCTCTCACCAGGTCACATTTTTTCCCACTTCTCCTGTGTGGACAGAATGTCATTACATCTGATCCTTGACCCCAACTCTTCATCCCATGATGCTTACACCCTTCTCGTAGACATTAAGTTGCCCATATCCCTTTAAATCAGGGAGCTCAACACCATCTTCCAAAGGGCTAGTGGGGGAACAAAAGCCCTCACTTTGCACTGGCTTCCAAGGTCTGCTCTGTCAGACACCTTGCCACTGCCTCCCCAGACTACTACTTACTACAGCCTTCCCTCAAGCCTTTTCTGCTACCCCTTTCTGGGCTCCTTCTAATGAGCAGCATCACCCAGGGTTTCTCCCCAGAGGTCCAGTTCCTGTCCTTGTGTCAGGATCAGCTACAGGAGCTTGCTCCAATCCTGTCTCTGTCAGGTAGCACCCCCTGGTCTTCTGCCTTACCCTGCAGGAGCTTTCTTATTCCTGCTGGTCTTTCCCTTCTCATTACCAAGAGAGACTGCAGAGTTCTTCCCTTTCTCCCTGCAACCTCTTTCTGCTTCAGGCTGCCTCTCTTTATAGCACTCCCCAGCTCCTCCCCAGCTGGGCTTCATTTCTCATTAGGCCTTGCTTACCCTCCAGGTTCAACCAGGTGGGTTAACTGGTCTCTCAAGCCCACATTAAGCCTTTCTGCAACCCCCCAGCACAGGGACCTAAGTGTAAGAGAGAGCACCTGTGTCACACACAAACAAAAGTCTTCAATAAGTATGACAAGGAAAAGTATCAGTTTGTGCAGCAACACCTCATTGGACTATGATCTGAAAAGCAACAGAAGTAGGGTTGCACTGAACTGGCTTTTTGGCCGTAGAACAAGTTCCTGCTTGATGTTATCCTCATTTCACTACTGACTCAAAGCAGGGATTTTGGGGAATATGTTCAGTCCAACTGTCTCCTATGTCCCATAAAAAAACCTATGTGGATTTCTTAACACAAGCCTCATAATCTACTTCGCAGGGACATTAGGGAGGGTTTTTGGTCAGAAAAGAAGACTCATTTCCATAGATTAGATGTGTTTTTGTTTATTTAGTACAAATCAAACACAACTTCTACCGGGGAACTTCCATGAACCAAGACTCACAAATACAATTGTATACAGCAGAACAGGCCAACACTGAGCACAGTCCCACCGTCTAACTCTTCAAGACTATACTGAACAAAATTAAACAGAGAGAGAGCAACTATTACAAATCAGTAGTTACTATTGGAGAACCCACCTGGTTGATACGTTTTATTCAGGACTGAGAAACGTGGCCTATTTCAACAATAATTACTTTCCTCAAATGGACTAGAACCCAACCATTCTCCTGCTTAAGTGATGAAGTATGTTACCATTACAAGTAAACTGGTATAATATGTCAGATGCATCGTTCTCTTGTGCAAGACTAACTCCTCCATACATTGTACTTATTGATGAAGGTAAGTGATAGTGTATATATACCAGCATGAAAAATTGCATTGCTATAGATTATGTACAGTTGAACATAAGCTTCATGTTCTTTGCTATACACTAGTTTTACTTTCCAATATACTCTACTAAAACAATACTCAAGTTTTAAACAGATTTTTACCATTAATATAAAGCCACAGAGAAACATGTAAATGAAACACACAAAACACCTTAGCAGCCACTACAACATCCATTAACAGAGAAAACAAGAAAACTTTAGTGCAGGAAGTGAGTTGACGTCACTTTGCCTTACATACTTGGATGTCCATAATGGAATACAGGACTCGGCGGGGTAACATAGCTGACTTGATGCATCTGAATAGGATTTACAGTATTTTGGAATTGTGAAGGATTGCCATAGGAGGGATTTGCAGGATGCCAAGTGCTAACATAATGATAGGCAAGTACTAAAGAGACGCGATAGTCAAACCCAGCTGGAGGTGGCTGGCCATAGGGATCTGTCACTACTGGATAACATACTGTTCCGTGGAATTGAGGTGGAGGCTCTACATTTTGGAAAGTACCTGAAAAACACACAGGTGACATATTTTAACATTCTGGTCATTTTTATACAGTCCTTCATTTTCATTACAATTGAAACAATTGTATGACACTGACAAACCAGAACATACCTAGATAAATAATTATTTATGCCCATATGATGTGTACACTGACAAGAAGACCATCTCAGCTCTTGAGTAAGTCTGGAAGGCAACCAGCTCACTCACAGAGGTGTTCCAGGTCTGGTTAAGTATTCATTGCCTATTGATTGTAGTTCTTTTTGTTGAGGCTCAGAGGAAGGGCAGATCCCCTTTTGAACTTCTCTGGGGAGCTGCAGGACAGTAGCGGATTTAAAAAACAAAGCCGAAGAACACCTTTCTTTCTAACCTCTGACTAGATACTATGGTGATGGATATGGGGTAAAGAAACTTAATAGAATAGGTTATAATTGCAGCAGAACTGCAAGCCTGTGTAATTGTCATTGATCAATTAATACTTATGACAAAGATATGCCAGTTTCTACCATGTTTACTCCATTAGCCCAATATCAGAGACTTTTTAATGAGGCCAGACATCTGAACTTTGACATCTTCTACTCATTTAACACAGCCCCTGCCCCACAACCTTAACTATATGCCTCTTACAAAACTGTTGGGTTGAGCTAACTGTTGCTGTAACTTTATACACAGTGGAAGAGAGCCAGCGATAATGGCTGTTTAGACAGCCAAGACATCGAATAGAGACCAATAACCATGGCTCCAGTCTTCCATTTAAAAAAAAAACATAAGGGAACGGCTACTAGTACTCAAAA
This sequence comes from Mauremys mutica, assembly GCF_020497125.1. Lineage (NCBI taxonomy): Eukaryota > Metazoa > Chordata > Testudines > Geoemydidae > Mauremys > Mauremys mutica. The sequence continues at coordinate 22,850,903 of NC_059093.1, forward strand.
TGTACGATTTTTTTTTAAATACAAACATCATTGTGGTTTGCTGTGTATGGGTCAGAAAAGAAAAAAAGTCATCACGAGGCCCACACAATTTTAAACACTCGACATCCCGCCCAGCTTTGGAAAAAGAAGGCCCGTCTAGAAAAGCAGCTACGGTCTACCAAGGTCAAGCCAAAAATATATTTTTTGTTTCTTGCTGGGGTTACCTAGCCCTGAATATCAGCAATTCTAAATCATAAACTTAAGTAATATATCAAAAACAGCAGACCCCCAACCCTAAAATAACCTATAAAGGAGTAGGGCTCACGCAGTCAATTCTGATTTTTTGCCAGCATCTATCCCTGGCTGTAGGTAACGAACAATAATTTAAAAAAATGATAGAAGACACTATCTTCTGTCACCCACCTATACAGGGCCATACATTATCCTAATTTTACATTAGAACTCAATTTTAACACCCCCCCCCACACACACGTGTTTTCACCAATTCCAGAGGCCATTCTATGCAATTCATCATTTGTCTCTTTAACAGGAAATGTAAAGAGGCCCGTTATACTACTCCAGTGAGCTACAACAGTTAGTCACATTGGTCTGCAATTTCAGTTGACAAAGCAAGGAAAAAGGACCATATCAATCAACTATGCTGTGTCAATTGGTAAATCAACAATAAGACGCCCATTTCTACTTAATGGCTCACACTCACATATACAAATGGTCAGCCGAAAATACTAAGCATTTGCTGTTTCCGGGGGAACTTGCTGGACATCATTCCTCCCAACGTCAGTGTGCAGCCGAGGTACTGACTGCTCCACCACCGGGGCAGGCTCGGTGTATGCTGAGTCAGCTTCTGCAGGTGGTGGCAGTGGTGCCTGTTGCCTGTACGCCATGGAATGCCAATAGCTCTGATGGTAATACTTAGGAAATTCAAAGTAAGGAGAGACGTTTTGGAGTCTGTGTGTGTGTACTTTCCTCCCCCCACTTCAGTAGCACTGAGCCATTAACATTTCCAGAAAATGGTTAACAATGTTGTACACATTACATCTTGCAGACTGCCAGAAAGTCACCACAACGCCTCTCCCCGAGCACTTTTCTCAACTGTATTATACCCTCACGAAGAATTAAAAATGTCCCCCCCCCATTTTATCATATAGGAAAAGAAGGCATTTTGAGGTTTTTCTGTTGCAGGAGAGGCTGGCACGGGCCTTAGTCCACAGCATATCAGCATTATCTAGTCCATCACAGAATCAGAGGGCAGATGCAATTCCAGTGCTGGCGTTACCACCTGCTGAGCACAACAATCTCATACCGCCTTTTTTGGTGTGTCACATACCAATAAATATAGAGAAGGTCTTGCCAGTAATTTACCCTCTATTTATTAGTAATTGCTATCATGCAGAATGTTTGTTGCATCCTGTAAGGTCCTTATCCTGACAGGTGCCAAGAACCCTCTACCACCATAGGGTGGCTGGTAAGGCCATAGAGTCAGTAGGAACCCTGAGCACTGGGGCTCCATACCTGGAGAATAATGCTCAAGTTTCAACCCTGGATTATTAATAATGCTAAAGTCAACTAGATCACATGGCCGTTTGAGCATCAGCTGGGAGTTAGGACTTACCATGGACTTAATTGTAGCCGAGATCAAAATCAGGCGCCTGGTTTCTGTTCCTGCTGACTTGCTCAATTGCCTTGGGCAAGACACATGGGCCCAGGAGAATTTTCCCACTGATTTCAACAGGCACTTGACCACGCTCTTAACCTTAAACTTCTCTCTGTTTTACCCACCCTTTCCATATAAATGGGAAGAACAATGCTTTACCCATCCATCTTCAGAAAGCCACCCAAATGAAATTCACTACATGTAAATGCTCTTTATGAGTTTCACAATTTACAACTCAAACTTCCTGCACTGTAAGCTTAGTCTCCTCCATGCACACATGCATGTACTAATAGCCATGTGCACAGGAGGCATATTCAGAACACTTAAAAGCCCTATTCAGGCACATCAATGCATCTGTCAAGATAGGTGATATTGTACAAGCGGTTTACCATACCATATCTGACAAGCACTTACCTGCAATCCCAAATTAAAATAATACTGCACTACCTTTGTATCTGAAATTAGAAAACATACTATAATTATTAAGGATTGTGGACAAAAAAACCACCCAGAAACAGTCATCTGTTTGTGGTCTTGTTAAAACTATGTCAGTGAATAAAAATAAAATTGTTCATCGGACAACATTACTTTTTCTGAATGCATTTTTAGAATACAGATTTCAGAATCCGACTCAAATTATTTTCAAAAGTGATAGTCTCAAAGTTAGCACATGTGTAAACAATCTATGCAGTTTAGCACAATAAAAACTGGATTAACCATTTTGACAAGTAATACATTAACAAGTAACATTAATAAGAAACTAAAATGAATGTATTGCTATAAATTGTTTGCTCAATTATGTTCTTCATAGAATGACTATAATCCATCAGCGGCTATTACAAACCTTAAAACAAATGATAATATATTAAAGTAGAAATTACCATGGCCTAGATTTCCCAAAGGGACTAGATATTCTGGGCACTCAATAGGGCCTGATTTTCAGAGGTTCAGGATTCAAACAAACACTTTCTGAAAATCAAAGCCTGTTGAAGTTTGTCAAATTGGGCAACCAACATTTAAGGCACCTAAAACAGTCTTTTTAGAAAATGTGGACCTCAAACTTCCTAAAGATCTGTAATTTCAAATGAACAATTAATGTTTTTACATATTAACTAGCTTGTTTCTTTGGGCAAGGGGGATAACTGCAAGAAGGGCTGGTGTACATGTACAGTAGAATCCCATTTATCTGATATTCCTCTGCTTGACTCTCAAGGTATGTCTACACTTTCCGTGGATTGATGCTGTGGCAATTGATCGACCCAGGGAGGGAGGGGGGTCAATTTAGTGGGTCTAGTGAAGATCTGCTAAATGGACTGGAGATCACTTTCCATCGACTCCGGTACTCCACCGGAACGAGAAGTGTAAAGTAAGTTGACGGGACTCCCTGCATTAGCATTCCAGACAGATCCTCTGAGACTGCACTAGTAAAATTCTTATCCAGAAAACTATCTCTTGAGGTCTTGTAAGGTGACGCTAAATTCTTGGTGACTATTACTGTCTTGTACTTATAGATGAATCTCACTAGTCTCACTGCTGCTTGTCTGGCAGGTGTCACACTGTGGCTATATTTTACTGAAGATTATTCTGGTTTCTGTACACTTAAAAGAGCATTGTAAACAAAAACTGCCTCCCCCCTGCATTTGCTGCTGTTCCAGTGTTCCACAGACATCACTATTTTCACTATTAGCCTGTCATTTCATTCTCCCGGTCCCCAATCTCCTGCCCCAGTCTGGGGAAAGTGAGTTAGGATGGCGGAGAGTAAGCGACGGGCGGGAGAGAGGGGGAAATGGAGTGAGCAGGTCAGGGCAGATCCTGGGTTGCACTGAAATTCAAAAAGTGATCTTGGCTGTAAAAAAGTTGGAGACCACTGCTGTAGGATATACAATCTGGAGCGTGCACTGTTAGAGAATGCATCCCTCTTACCTTGAGGTAGATCACTGCCGTTGGGATCGTAGGAGTAAGGCGGAGCAATGCTGCCACTATCTCCCACCTCGCTGACAGTGGGAGGGGGCGCTGGATGATATGGGTATGGCACTGGCGGAATCACTACTATGTAAAAAAAAAATCAAAGTCTCAAGTCAGATTTTCAGTGGTTTTAAAACAAGTGAGCTACTAGCCAGTGCAGTTAGTATGAACTGCCATCATACTCTCTAAATGTATAGTTATCAGCTTCTGTTCTAAGGACTTAGCATTCCTTCTGGACAAATTAAAAAGTCTTTGGGATTTTTTAAAATCCCACTTTTTGTCTTATGGTTTGCATAGTTAAATTCCCTTTGGTTTGAACTGTATTACCTACTCTCATTACAGTCAAGACGAGAGACATGACTAACAAACAAATTCATAAGATAAATCTCTGCAGTATCCTTTGTGCATTTGAAGGCTTCCTAATGGAAGTTAGGTGCCTAAATACCTTTAAGGAAGTGAGGGAAGGAGGGAGGGATAGCTCAGTGGTTTGAGCATTGGCCTGTTAAACCCAAGGTTGTGAGCTCAATCCTTGAAGAGGCCACTTAGGGATCTGGGGCAAAACTCAGTACTTGGTCCTGCTAGTGAAGGCAGGGGGCTGGACTTGATGACCTTTTGAAGTCCCTTCCAGTTCTAGGAGATAGTCAGTTTTAATAACTGGAGATATAACTATGCAGGGGAAGAAGTGAAGCTGACTATAAAGGTAATAATTGGAGATATAACTATCTCCTATAAGTGGAAGGGACCTTGAAACATCATCAAGTCCAGCCCCCTGCCTTCAT